>NC_084955.1:1411227-1744303 GCF_949316205.1 Platichthys flesus
GTTCCAGGCCAACAGGGAGCAAGTTAGAGGGAGTGAACAAATGGGCTGTTTTGTTTTGGGCTGCTTGCTTCCCCTCTGCCACCACTCCCCCTCCACCGTAATCTGGTCCTGGTGCTACAGAGGCTGATTTAGCCCAGCAGGATTTGGGATTTGATCCTGTTCTATCTGGTTGATGATGATGAACAATCGGTGGAGAGGTGATATGATGAAAAAAGTGGGGATTTGTCCAAAGGTGTTGGCTGCAGGTTTAAAAGGAGACAATGTGATCTATGTATATGTAAATGGTTTGTATTTATATAGTGCTTTCCTAGTCTTGATGACCACTCACAGCGCTCTATATGTGTGTCTGTGGGGGTGTATGTCTTTAGCTTGTACTTGATGCTCACAAATGCTTCAGATGGTTATGCATAGTATGCCTGAGAGAAGCCAACTCCATGTATGTATTGCAATGAGCTCCTGGAAATGTGGTGTGTGATTACATATGGTGCTCCAGTCAAAAGACAGAGATAGGCCTGTGTTGATTCATCCCATTTCCTCCTTCATCCTCCTCTCTCCTGCCTTTGTCCACATGGAGAGGTTCAGACCTGACGACAACAGTCTGTGTTGAGTTACACACTCTGGCTTTTGTTTGTGGAAAAAGCCGGAAGAGCGCACACCAAGGTCAAAGTGATGTTAAATGTCCCATTTAGGAACAACAGCAGCATATGGACAGACAAAGCCCCTGAACACAACAGAGCAACATGCAGAGCATCATGAGCTGTATAAGAAAAAAGTCAAAGCTTTGCAGATGGTGGGATGGCTCACTTCAGAGCTTTGTCTGAGAGATAAGACTGCTGTATGAGATATTATTACACAAATTCACCATCTTTCCACCCAGAGACCTTAATATAAAATGTTTTAATTCATTTTGATAAATTAAAATTACTGATTTATTTAGCTGTCCTTGCCCTTGCTTTGTACATGGATAAACATGTTCAGAGCTACAAGCAGATTAGTTTCAGTAAAAAGGAGGAACCCCAGCGATAACAAAAAGAAGGACTGCCTCATGTCAACATATACAAATATAAAGAGAAAACATAAAAAATATATTAGCAATACAGCCAAATATATCTTACTAACTGTACTACTAGAAATGAAAGTTTTAGCCACTGCACGTCATTGAGTGCAAAATTCTACACAAAGCAGCTCTGAAGAAATTCAGCTCAGGTATTTTTTAAATGTTAATAATTTTGTTTATCAATTGATCAAAAACAAAACGAAAAATAAACTAATCTATCGGTCAACAGTCACATATCAGACCCTCCCTAACAGACCTCACTCACCAGGTAAAATTCCTCCAGCCTCCCTGACATGACCACTGCCCTCTTCTCCCTCGCTTTCCTTGTGTCCTCCGATTTCTCCATAGTAGAGGGCAATGATCAGCTGTAAAATGCGGATAAACATAGGTAGCTGCTGATCAGTAATGGACAATTTCAGGCTCTCCACCATGGTCTGGATCTGAGAAAGCACAGGGAAGAGATATGAAGTTATTACATTTTTAATTTTTATTTGTTAAATTATATCTTCAAAATTGGCCACAGGCCTAACCACTTTTGGAGTGCCCACATTTCCGATAGAGAAGCCCAATGTCAAGTAAAAACTCATAAGATTTCCCTGAATGCTGAGTGTTGCATGTGAAAGACATGAGTTTGTATTAATCAGTGATGATGAATTCCAAATGTCAAAAGATTTACAGTCAAAAGTGCACGCACCTTCATTATTGTTTATCCTTATGCAACATATATTGTATTGTATTTTAGTATGCTGCAAATCTTTTTTGTGTAATTTTTGTTGATATTGATAGAGCACCATAAAAAACACAAAACTTTTTACTGATTGTGTATAGATATGAGTGAGCCAATTCAGCCAGTTACACATAAACCAAAACCACAGACAGCTACTGTGGATTTTCTGGTTAAAACTATATAAAACTAGCAAACTAATTTTGCATCACAAACAGTTATGATCTGACAACATGAAGAAATCCTACCAAATTAAGGAACAACTAAGGATGACCAAGAAATAGATATATAACAGATCATATCTGATTTTCAACAAATATATATCACTGTTCCACTGTCACAGAGCAGGAAAATGACTGTGACTGCCTGTGATGATTTTGTAACGAGAGAAGCGTGTTTAATCTGAATAAAACTGTTGAAATTAGTAGGACATTGTTGAACTGATTCTCCATATTGGTTGTGTATTGTACTTGAACATGTTTTTTTGAACAAAAATTGACGAAATAGCACAAGCTAAAAAGAAAAACAAATAGCTGTTTTCCCTATATATCCAGCATATCACTTCTTAGAACAATGGACTGAAATTATAAAAGGAAATTCACAAAGATTTGATAAGAGCATTAAGTCATATGTTCCTTTTCACAACTCAAGCTGCTATGACAAATTTTAAATCTTTTCTGTGTCTTACATGTATCGCATGTTGGGATGATAGCAAAGTTACAGCAAATTAACCTATGAGAAATAACTATTTCTTGGTCGCTCATCAAGTTATTTTTCATAAATGTAAGCTGCTCACTTTGATGACAGATGGGATCTTGGAATTCATGTTGTCATAGGTAAAATGAAGGCGTGTTCTGAAAGAGCATTTGTACAGCAGTGGGTCCTGGTAAAACTCAATCTTGCCGCTAGCATTTCGCTTGTCCAAGCAGACAGTACAGTCTGCAAAGTTGATCCCTTTCCTTAGGACCAGCTCTGGAGCTTAATAGAAAGAAAAGAGGAGAAGAGAAAATTCATCATTTTGTATTGAACATAAGAGGCTGACCCATTGTGCATGACACTAACTAAACATCTCAACATACAATATCTTACAATATCATTAAACACAAACAAATGTAATTATATGCACTATAAGAGAGCAGGCTCTTAAAGTTAGGACTGCGCATCTCCAATACACTCAGATCTACTGTCCAGAGCACTGTCTGCAACTGAACTGACACTACATAAGCAGGGGCGTGAATAGTACATTTCTTCTACTTGCAAATAAGCTGTAATAAAGTGTGTGTGTGTGTGTGTGTGTGTGTGCGTGTGTGCGTGAGTGTGTAATGAGTGTCTACTACATCGCTGGCCTGCACTCACCTTGCACTTTAACAATGAACACTAATACTAATCAGAGGTTATTCGAATTTGTCCAGTATGTTTATTTATGTTTCTTAAATACATTGAAAAATAGTCCAACATTTTGCCCATAGTTCACCTGCCACACACAACACGAGAAGTACACAGGGTTCAAGTGACCAGAACCATTCGTGATTTGACAACATCGTTTAATAAATAAACATATAAATATGATTATCAGTTTGTGTGTAAAGAGCGATGAGCAGAAACACACAGACACACCGACACACACGCATCCTACAGATACTCCTACAAGTTCTTCTGGCAGATTACCTTACACTATGGTGTTCCTTTAAACTTCAGTAAACACTATCGAGTTGGTGGGTGGCACTATTCTCAATGCAAGCGACCACAGAAGCATTCTGTACTGTTGATAATCAGACACTTGATAAACAACAAAGAGTAATTGGAGCATTTAATTATTTATTTTACTACATATATTTTTTCATCATTTTAAAGTTCCATTCTGAGATGTCTGTTTGACTTAGTTTGAACTAACAAAACTGAACCCTTACTGTAGTATATAGGTTCTTGTCTTAATGGATTTACTAGTTAATCCCAATACCAAGGAATGTAAGCCGCCATTTCTCACCAGTGATGTCCATGAAAGCCCTCTCCCACATATCGTCCACGGTGTAGCACTCAGCTGAGGTAATGTTGACCGACAGCACAATGTCATCTTCCACATACTTAAGGATCAGGTTGTTCACCACAATATTGACGTTGTTCACCACTCGCCTGATCAGACTCTGCACGTAACCTAAAAACAAGTAATCACACATGAGAAACATGTTAAAAAACTTAATTCTTCATAATGATATAAAAAGATGTTAATAACTTATTTCACAAGAGATAGGCATTTAAAGAGGAGGGCACAGTGAATAGATTATATTAGTATATATTCACTGGAATGTACAGTATATTCAGCTGCCAGTTTATTGTATACACCTGGATAAAACAAATGTTATCCAGTAGGAGAAGAGGAACGTTTTCACGTGTGTGTGTGTGTGTGTGTGTGTGTGTGTGTGTGTGTGTGTGTGTGTGTGTGTGTGTGTGTGTGTGTGTGTGTGTGTGTGTGTGTGTGTGTCGCCAGTTGAATGCACTAATTGGAAGTCGCTCTGGATAAAAGCTTCAGCTAAATGGTATGTATTGTATTATGATAGTCATCATCATGTCTTCAAACGGAATATAATCCGGTAGTAATAAATGTAGTTATGCATGAACGTTGGCAACAAATAAGATTCCAGACATGATATACAGTTGATTTAGATTACCTTATAATTGTCATCATATAAATTACATCATGGTAATGTCACTATGAAATGGGATCATTCAATTTAAAGTTATCAAGCGAGCATAGGGTACATACAGTGTACACACAGGGTATACATAAACCATTCCGATGTAAAAAAAAAAAGAAGAAAAATAAAGTCTGGGTAACGTTATACTATTGAACAGCTTGAAACTCTCAAGAACCATTTCAATTGAAATACAACATTCAGGAGGGATTTATTGCAGGACTGCTGTATCAGAGATTATAAATATCAGGTAGGTAAACTGCCTGTGCCAACTGAGTTATCAGAACACATTAACTTAGTGTCAAAGTAAAAAAAGAAAAATTCTGATCTGCATTCTCTAAAAATCTAAGCTCAGTACCACTGAATCATGTCATTTCACTTGCTCGTAAATAAGAGGAGGTCCTGATATGTTAGTTTTTGCCACAAACTTTGACCGTGTACAGTTAAAGTAGCTAAGAATCAATAAGAGAACATTTTATTACTCACCCTGCCTGAGCAGTGCTACAAATCCTGAGTGAATTTATGAATCTCTGAAGGGCTATCCTCTCAGGAGCTAAGTCATGTTTAACACAAAACTATGTATATGTTGATTTAAATAAATCCCTCCCAAGTCTGCTAAACCACTGAGGATCCTGTATGTTTACTTAACAAACGCAAGCTTCATTGCATGAGCTAACACATGTATTCACACATTCAAAACACATGATTTAATACAATTATAGAAATTATTTATTAAGGGAGTGAGGAATTCGGCCAAACATGAGCAGAAAAAAAGACCACAAATTTATTGAGTGTTCGTCATCTGTAAGAAAAATATTCAATGTCTTTTCATTTCATAGTGTAATGACTGGACATGTTGATTTAATATCATTTAAAATATGAATTTAGGGACATGAAAAGAATCACAGAGAGGGGTTTTGACATTTTGCGATGTTGATGGCGAGACAAAGAGCATTTTGCACAAATGTTAAAGAAAGACAGAATATAAAGTGTTAGAATAGATTTTATAGTGAAGGTGAAAAGTAGAGGGATGGTGGTTTTGTGGTGAAGAAACAGAGGGATGCAGTAACCTAGAGTAAACAGGAGAGAAAGAGCAGTTCGATAGCTTAAGTTTCAGCAGAGCAGGGGGAGCCATCCTGCAGTGTTACCAGTACCTTTCTGTGGACACACTTTCGCTCAGAAACAGAAGCTTTGCAGGAAAAACATACACAGTAAGGTTATTACTCAACAAAGTAAGAAAGAACTTAAAATATTGCAGACAGGGGAGTTTTGACCATAAAATATGAAAATATACAGCAATATATTCTCGTAACCACAGGACCAATGGCATTATTCATTCCTCCCATGTACTGTTAAGCACCGTCACTACAACTGAAAACATATAAACCTTTAAAGCTTTTCCCGTATTTTCCAAACCAAATGTTTATCTTCCTGTATCTACATGCCTGGGCCAGGGCATAACAGAAACGATAATTATGCAGAACTAAATGGCTCTGTTGATGAAAATATTTATATGAATCGGTTAACTGTTGGGCCTCTTGCACATTCGGCCGACTGTACATTAGCATAATCCAATTAACTAAATTCTCATGAATTTGTTGCCTAACCAAACAGACTGGCATTAAGAGAGGATGACATAATATAAATTCAACTCATAAACGCAATGCCTGTTCATGACATCTGTATACGGGCCTGCATGCTTGCATATATGCATGTGTTCCTCTGAGTATGAGTGGGTGCCTGGTTGTTTTCTTGCATGCATGAATGTGGCTGTGCATGCACGTTTGTGTGTCTTTAAATCTGGGGTCAGTGAGAAAGCTGCTGTCACACCTGCAGCCTGAGCAGTAAAACCAGCATTTCACCCCCTGCTATTTGGCTCTTTGGATCTAATTTGCCCATGTCAGGATGCCTTTACTTCTCTGTTGCACTCCCTTACACTTGTTATACCTACTTTTGCCCTGCATCAACACCAGAGCCCTAATCCATCTCACAGCGAGTCATCGACTGCTCTGAACTTCTGTAAACAATTGACACAGCCAGCACCTGTGTTCTGGCCCACAGGGAAGGAGCACATTTAAAACTGCTCAACCATAAAATGACTGGAAAAACCAGCTCCTTTATGTGATCTAAGAACAGGCCAAGTACTCTCTTTTGAGCAATACAGGAAAGAAACGCTATACTGTCCATGCTCACCATTTTTCATGTGTATGGAAAGTATTAGCAGCTAGTAGCCTTGCCAGTTATTAGAAATGGATAGAAAGACTGACAAGTCCATCATACAATAAATATATTGTAGGTTGGTCCTGTGGTCTCATTCTGAAATGTAATTTTTACTTTTCTTACTATAACCAAAAGGACACATACAATAGTGTGGGGAACAAAGCACTTTCAAAGAGTTACAGTAGTTAAAAAATTCTATATTCCTGTTCAATTTGTCATAATATCAAGAAAACCAGAAATGCTCACACTTAATTAATAGCTCTAGGACCCCTTAAAAGGAAACTGGAGATAAAACAGTAGTTTCACATAACCCAACCATGCATGGTACAGCAGGTCTCCAGAACAGAAGAAAGCTCCAGCTGGAGAAAGCTCCACCTTTTACTAATGTGGGATATTCTCTATCCATAAGTAGCATTTTCCAGTAATACCACAACAGATGCTATATTCAGTTTCTGAGTTAAGGCCCCAGTACCAGGACATCAGTAGCACTGGACCCTAGATTTATCTCAGGAGTGTGTTTGCATTTTAGTCCATGTAAATCTCAATCTCCACCATTCACACACATACTTACACAACTGTGCTTGCATACACAACAACTGGACACAATGCCATGCATTTAGATGTATGCAGGTCTTAGTGCATACATCTACATACATTGTTCCCCTTGCTCTGGTACTCCAATAGAAAACATCGACTGTTGGTGGATAGCTGTACACTACGTAGGTGTGGAACAACTTAAAACATTACCACAATACCTGAAGATCTAGATTATCCATTAATATTTCAATCAAATGTCTAAATTAAGTTTTCAAATATGACAAACTAGAATTTAGCAAGGACAACAACTCTCTCATAGATTGAGTACGTCTCTCACCGTACGTTAGAGGCATTTCATACTAAAGCTTATAATGCAATTGAAACAATTAGTATTTTGGTGATATTTTGAGAGTTCAGCTTGAAAACTTCTTTGAACCAACAAACTCACAGAAACCCCAACAAAAAGTGAGACTTCCACGATAAAAACTCTTTGATCTCAAATGAAACAAAGCATGGTTTCACAACGTAAAAAGGGCCAACGCGGGAATCCCCTTAATCGCAGAAATGTGCTTTTCACAAAACGGTGGCCACTGGACCCCCACAAAGCAGCAGTAAACATAATTACTCACAGAATCGCTCAAGGTGGAAGCACTTGGTTTTTGGTCTTTGTGTGGCTACCAATCCAATGGCATATGAATTAACTTCTTTATTTTCCACCACAGGGAGAACAGGGAGGATAAATTCAGTAAGCATGTGAGGGCTTAGGGCCAAATGACTGGATAATTGCTGGTGGCTTGTTTTTTAGTGTCAGCTGTGTTTTGATTTGGTTGTTTTGTAGGGGAGGAGACCAGATGCAAAACAGTGGTTTGTCGACCTGCACGCTGACAAAGAAGACTGTCCATTGCCCTGTGATGGTGTTTGTGCTAACACACCTTAACTCATAGTGTACACACTTATAAATCCTGACACTTGCTGCCACTCCGTCCATATGTTACTGCTTTTGTTGATCACTACCAAGCAAGTAAATTCAAACTTGAAAACAAATTTATGCGGCTTAAAAATAAGGATGGCCATCTGTTTTTGCCTCCCATCCACGATCAGAGTTTTATTTTTTATTTTTTTAGATGTCAAGTTAAACACAAAATTTGTAGTGCTTTATTATCAGTTTTTCACCTAAATGTGCTCAATGTTAAAGAAATTTTGAAAAAAGCTTAGAGTTCTTCCATGGCCCATAACTAGGGCTGGGTAATTAGCCGAAAAAGTATAAAAATCAACAACTAAATCTTGTTCAAGTCAGTAAATTCGGTTGATATCTTCCCTAATGCGTACATTCACAAACTGTCGGGTTTACACTACAATAATTTTGCAGCAGTGGACTAGGCAACTTGTACCGTGCCATATGACCCTGCCCCATGTCCTCCCTCCTCGCTACCCTGCTGATCTGCGCTCACTTAACATGTCATCAATCAACATCAAGGTAAAAGTTTGAAATAATCGGGGTATTGATTTGAAGTCATATCGCCCAGACCTACCCATGAGCCATCATTTTGATTTTAAGTTTGGTTCAATCTGGTTCAGTACTTCTTGCCTAATCCTGCAGCTCCAGAAATAAAGCAACTGCCCTCCTGAATTGTTTTCCTGTGGTTTTTATAATTCAATTTAAAGTGTTATTCCTTGTTTTTAAATGACTGAATGGCCTTAAGCTGCTTTACCGAACAGACCGGCTCATCCGTTACACCCAGGCACAAACTCTTCCATCTGGTAATCAACTGTAACTCTCTGTACCCAGGGCGAGACTTCAGAAAAAGGTTGATAGGGAACTCACCGTAAGGGCTCAACAACTGTAGAAGAACCTTCCTTTGCCAATCACACAAGCTACCTCAGTGTCATCTTTTACAAGACTTTTGAAGACACATTTTTATTAAATGGCTTTCAATTAGATGTTTTATCCATTGTCGCTTGCATTAATTTGTTCTGATTTTATGTCTGTGTAACACAAAACTGTTATTAAAAAGTGCTACATAGGGCTTTAAAGTGTGGAGCACCCAAGGGCTGAAGAAAATGGGTGATCTACTTAAGGGCCAGACTTTGTTATCCTTTCAGCAGTTGCAACAAAAATTTGGTTTATCCAATCAGGGTGACTTTTACAGATATTTACAAATTAGAGATTTCATAGTTAAAGACACCACCTTAATGACTAATAACACCACTTTGTGTGTGGAGAGGACCTTGACTCTGCAGATTAGTAAGAAATGTATTGCTGTTTTTTACAGAGCTCTGAACTCTAGTTCTCCTCTTACCTCACAAACCACCAAGCAAGCCTGGGAGAAAGATCTAGGCGTTGCCATAGATGATGCTGGCTGGCGGGGGGTCTGGTCTCAGGCCATGAACATTTCTGTGTGTAACCGCACCAAATCCATACAGTTCAGAATTGTGCATCGCACGCATATAACACCTGTTGTCAAGAACAAAATGGATTCTAATATCTCCCCGCTCTAATGGAAATGCAGATCTGAGACTGGTAGTTATGTCCACTGCCTCTGGTCGTGTGTGAAATTAAAAAGCTACTGGTCTAGTATTGTGACTGAACTGACTGTTATCTTTGGTGTCCCAATACGGATGGACCCTATGTGCCTGATGCTTGGTCTCCCGGAGGGTAGGATCACTGACAGTAAACACAGGAGACTTTTCAATATACTGTCTTTTGCTGCTAGAAAGAATATTCTGCTCTTCTGGAATAAGAATGTTGTTCCAACAAAAAAGTCATGGCACAACATTGTGATGGACTGCATTCCCAGTGAATACATCACATGCATGCTTAATTCAAAAATAGATTCCTTCTATAAGGTCTGGGACCCCTATTTGCAGCATATTGGGCCCCCACTGTCATCCTCCTTGCTTCGTGGATTTCCCAGATCAGCCTAGCCTGTCTCTGTGACTTTGTCTTAAGTAGTTACGTGCACCTTGTGGCCTTGCTATGTTTGTATGCTCTGTATTGCCTTGTCTTGATGTGGGGGGGAGGGGGGGACGGGCTGGAAGATGTGCCCAATGTCATTTATTTTTATTTTCTTAATTATTTTGTATCTACTGTACCCACATGCCCACATTTTTTTTTACTTTTCTGTCGTGTCTGAGCAGTTCTGTATGTTTTGTGTTATAAGAAAATGTAATAAAAATATTATTAAAAAAAAAAAGAAAAGAAAAGTGCTACATAAATAACATTACCAGTTATTATTATTAGTGCTTTCAAACAATTAAAATATTTAATCGCAATTAATCGCATTTATGTCATAGTTAACTCAAAATTAATCATGATTAATTGCAAATTGTTATCTATTCTTAATGTCCCTTCATTTATTTATTTTTCGTTTTAAAGCACTTTGCCAAACAGGGCGGTGCAAAATATAATTATAAAGTGCACATTTCAGGTAAACAAGGACTCAGCCTATAATGCAGTTAAACCATGGCTTAAAGGGGACATATTATGCCCATTTTACCACAGTTGATATGGTTCCTTGGGGTCTTAATGAAATGTCTGTAACATATTTTGGTCAAAATACCACAAGGATCATTTAAAAAAACACATTTTTACCCTGTCTAAAACAGGTCAATCTGAGGAGGTCAATCCCCTAGCCGGTGGAGCCCCTAGGCCCGGCTAACCGGGCCGATTGAGCCCGGCTAGCGTTAGCGAGACTCCCTACATGGGCATGGTGTGACTATGACTTTTATTTTGGTCGTAATCCCATTCGACGCACTCTAGCGTATAGTTTCGCGGGAGTTGTTTTTGTCCAGAGTTTGTGGGACGGTAGTCATGCCAGATACCAAATTAACATGTAGAAGCGCTACAAAAGTGGAATTTTCATAATATATCCCCTTTAATATTTTCTTTTTTTCAAGTTTGCTGTGAACATTGCAGTCAGGCCTCTTATTTCAGAAACAAAGAACCGTAACAGTTAGGATACCAATAAATGGTAAGCCTACTAATTCTTTGCTTTCAGCCAGCTACTCAAACAGACAACCAACAAAATAAAAAACAAACAAAATACACAGGCAAGGTGGCCTACTTTGAAATAAATTAAACACAGAACTTTGTAGGGCTATTTGAGTCCTCCCCATATTTGTGGAAAATGTATGAAATAAGAAGTACCCTATTTTTAAATAAATAAAAACATAAAGCTGCAGCCTATAGCTTTAAAATATTAAAACAAAAAGCGAGAGCAGGTCAGACTGGAGGCAAACACAGATACGAAGCTCGATAGAAACCAACTGCAGCTTCTGCTCTGATCAAGAAGCTGAGGCGCTGATCTCTGAGCACCTGAGACCAGACTATCGCGCTCTGTGTTTTCACTGTTTCCATAGTTAAGAAGCAGTCTGTCAGTCACTGAGCTGCTGCTTCACACACACACACCCACACCCACACCCACACCCACACCCACACACACACACCCCCGATCCTGGTACTTCATGACGGCCTGATACGATGATGATGATGTTTTACAAATTATTGTGACGTGTAAACCACCAACCAAAAGCGTATGTCGCACGGCGAAAGCGTGAGAGTTGGCAGCTCTTCGTTAATCTCGCGAGAAAAAAATTGACATCGTTAAAATGGGTTTGCGTTAACGGCGTTAACAACGCGTTTAACTGACAGCACTAATTATTATTATTATTATTATTATTGTTATTACTATGATTATTATTATAATCATGATTATCATCGTTATTATCAATATTATTAGTAGTAGTGGAAAATGTATACATCAAATAGATGAGGTTACTTGAGTAAAATGTGATTAAATGCTGGGCTGTGCCCTCAAACTTCCTAAACTACATTAAATACTCCTGACAGGTTTGCTTTTTATCTTATTCTTAGCAAAATATCCTCTGTCTGAGTCATAGCAGGTTAGTTTTACCTCATCTACCTTTTAACCTCTACCGTTTAATTAGGAAGGCCGGTATTACAGCATTCATCTGCTTCCTCACTGTTATTGAGGTGCTGCAACCTCTGACCCCAGAGTTTTCTTTACAGCTTCTAATGGGTTGAAACAAGGTCCACTGCTGGAATAGTGTGAGGTGTGCACACAAATTAACACGGTAACACTAAAAACAGATACACACACACTCAAAGTGCACACAGGCGAACATATGTGCACACGCACTCTATAGTTGTGAGGACACTCATTGACATAATGCATTCCCTAGTCCCTTACCCTAACCTTAACCATACCAACTAAATGCCTAATCGCAAAACCAAGTTCTAACCCTAAAACAAGACTTTGAAATCGTGAGGACCAGGCAAAATGTCCTCAGTATCTCAAAATGTCCTCACAATGATGGTATTCACATTTGGCCCTCATAACAATAGCTAGACATATGCACGCACACCCGCACACACACACACACACACAAACAAAACAAACACACACAACACACACTGAGGTCTGTTGGAGGCAGGTCCAACGGGAGATGCTGGGGTGTGAGGCACCCTGCTTTAACAGCTGGAGGGAGATATTATCTCATGTCAAGCCTGGAAATTGATCCTCCCCAGATACAACCAGATAGGAGGCAAGGTTCGTATGTTCATGCATAATAGTTCTCTGGGAGTGAGCCTTAAGGTTGGATGCCTGTGACCTGGATTTGAAGCTCAAGACCCCCACCTATCTCCTTGGTTTTTTCCTTTTTGTCTTTCTAAAAGTCATAACTTTTTTCTTTATATTTTATTTTCTCTGCAAAGTTGGTTATATCAATTTGCAGAGTTGTGCCTGTGAAGTTAATATGTACTTTTTGTGTTTGTGTAGCATTTAAAAAAGAATGCCCTAGCGAAGCCTCATTTTACAGTTGGACATAGAAATGCATTCTATTCAATTTTACTTGTTGGTGCCAGCATAGACATAGATAATTCTTTACTACCTAATATGAGGACAGTGTATGTCCTTTTATTTGAGTTAAATAATTACAATTTGATCTAAAAAGAGGTCATAAATAATTTGAAAAGGCTGTTATCCAGACCCAATCAAACAAGCCCCTTTTTGTGAGGTGTTGTAAAGTGCTGGTCTAAGGCAGGCATGGAATCCATGGCCCTGTAGGAAGCATGTGGTCAAGTGGCCTTGTTGATAAGAGCCATCACTGTGTGATTTATCAGTGACACATCCTCCCTGGGTGATTTATAAATGTGAAAAATGCAGTGCTGCTGAGTTTCAAAAATAATATTTTCACAGTGTAATCAGGTACTTTATTCATTTAAGTTACTTATACTAACCTTTGCAGGCATTGAGCAAGGCAAGATTCCAATTAAATTCAATTATTTTGTCCCATTAGCTTTCTGAGAGAGTAGAAAACAAATCCACAAGATATCTCACTAGAGTAAATAAACCGTAATCTCAGTCTCACTCCCTGGCCCTGTCCTCCCCCACCAAGGCTGAGCCTGCCCAGGTGGTCATTCACTGTAGAAGGAGGTTGAATAGCCTCAGAGGCCCCATAGCCATCATTTACCTGGGGGTAGATCTGGGTCGCTGGGGGCAGCCTGCTGGAGGCGGCGGGGCTTAGCCACAGCCTTGGAGCTGTCTGAGACACTGCGACTTGTGGAGCTAGAGCCGCTCTCGTGGTCATCCTAAAGAAAAAACAAACAAGAAAACCGGTGAGGATAGTTAATGGAGTTCTCAACAAAGAACTACATAAGTGATAAACTTCAATTTGTTCTCGCAATCATTTAATTAATCCTAGATTAGTAAATTATTTTTTAATGTTAAAGTCTCTTAAGCAATATAATCTTTTTTTATTACAATATTTGTGTATAGATCAGATGATCGTTGCTTATTAGTTTGCAATCAGAGTAACCACACTCAATTTTTTTTGACAAAGCATAGCCTAGTTTTCTAAAGTTGTTATGGTATTTATGGTCACACAGATAATAAAAAACAGTAATAAATTTTATTTTAAAAGTTTTTCATTGTTATAAAGAACAAAAATTGCACACGCACGCAAACACACACACAGCAAAAAGGCATACAAAATCTGGGTTAAAGACAGATGAGTAAGATGATTACCAAACAGTATGGAAATTTTATCAATGTTGAAAAATGTTACACATCTAATCGAAAAAAACTTTATCTGGTTAAGGAGGGATATTACATTATTGGTGGACTTGCAAGCTGATATTGTAGTGCTACATGTGCAATGTGCAGAGAAGTGGTTGGGGAGCATCTACCATATACCACTGTATACAACACACCCACACACCCCTTTGCTCCCATCCCATTTAACAATGGGTTCTGCAAATAAACTGAGGTCCATGGATGAGAAGGGGGAGACTCTCCTCCACAACAGCACGTCACCTGCACTCAGAGACCATCAACCCGTTAAGCCCAGGAATGTCAGTCTATGTGTGTGATTGTGTGTGGGGGTGTGGGTGTGTGTGGGTGTGTGACGATTAAATGGACTTCCCCTTCAGAGATGAGCTAGGAGATAAACACAGTGAGCCAAGGTTCTGGATGAGGAGGTTATTTATTGGTTCAGCTTGTTGAGTGCCTCAGCCTAGTGGGTGCTCTGTGACATGAGGTGGAGGAGCTATGAGACTGTGGTTAAAAGAAAAAGGTGGTTGTCTCCACACAAGAGTTCTTAGCTATGTATCAGAAATAATCTCCATCCATACGCATTAAAAAGTGAGGCATTTAACTGTACAAAAGCAGCTAGCAAAGACAGCAAGTTCAGCAACTTGTAATTTATGTTGCATCCACCACTGGTAGTCAAGGATGATACTGTTTTCTTCCAGAGAAGAAAGTCACTTTATAGTGAAAGGCATCAGGAGGGGAGAGATGATTTCGCAAAATCTTTTGCATCACTGTCTCAGTTTTGTCTATACAAACCAAAATGAAAGCCCAGAGGTGTCCAACTAAACTAAACGTTTCCAAACATACTGGACAAGAGTAGTGTGGAAGCCATTTTAGAACTAAACTGTTTTTTGTGTGGATGTAGCTGAAATTTACTGTTACTGAGTAACTGAAAACAAATCTTCAGCTTCTGAAATGCAAAAGAGAAATTGGCATGTTTTGTATTATTATTTCATAATGTTCCCAATATGTTTGAACACTCTCCTGAAGCTTAAATCATAGAAATCTAGGTTCTCGATACGAGACAATATGACAATCTGGTCGTAGACATTTTGATGGAGCTTCTCCAGAGTTGGTCACATGACCGCCTAAGCATCTGAAGTGATCGTGTGATCAACTCATGTGACCTACTTAAGTATCTTAAGTGATCATGTGACCAACTCTGGAGGAGCTCCATCAAAATGTCTAGTGTTTCGGTAATCGTGTTTCCAAGTTTTAGCAGAGACTAAAATGGGACTGACTGCGAATAGTAATTTGTCAAATCTTTTTTGAATGCAGAGGACAAATATTTGTCCATTTTGGAACGCAGACGAAGCTGCTGAAAAAAATGACTGCATAGTTGAATACCACATATTCATAGTCATTGTAGACATAAGTCTGCAACACAGAATGGTGGATAAAAATGAAATGCACAATACACAAAAAGTTTTCCATACAAGGGAAAAAGAAAGGAACCAAAACAGAACCCCTCTAAAGTAGACAAGTGAGGGCGAGTTTAGAGTCGAGTGTGTTAACCCTCAGTATGGCATTGATTAGAGATATCTGCAGCCTGGGCGGTAAGTTGGTCAGACAATTCAGACAAAGAAACAGGCGATCACATATGTTTATCATTTACATATCAGATCGGTGTAGCAGAGTGTCACAGGAGTCACCCCTTCGCTGACTAATGTAAACAATGAAAGTCTCAAAACCAAATATATTTGTGAGCACACACCTCATTCACAAAAACTTAAATGAGCAAAGAAAACCATCAGCCACACCTTTCAAGAAAAATACATGCTGTATATATTATATACCCTGGGAAATAAACACACATTCCCTAGTTCTGACAATATTTAATTATAATGAAACCCTTTCTCTCTGTGTGGTTAAGTAATGAAGATTAGGTTTTAAACATACTTTGCATAATTTGAGTCGTGGATATATTTACAGAGAAACAAGATTCCCCAGTGCGGTAAAGTAAACATGCAATTGCCAAAAGAGATGAGAGAGGTTCTGGCAATAATATTTGCACTTTACTTCGGCACGGGTCTTTGCGGTAGAGCTGCAATACGCAAGCCCCTTTTCTCCATCAGTGAGTGGTGGGAATTGGTAAACACAAGAGGAGGGATAATAAATACTTCATCAAGGTTCCAAAGAACAGTGTTCGGCAAATAATAATGTGTAAATAACTTGCTCATATTCACACTTCATTTGTGAGCTCATCATTCAACTTTAAAAGTTGTATCTAAATAGAAAAATCTAATTAAAAAAGAAAACATTTATTCAGATGTGAATGTGATTAGTTTTTAATGATACATACTCAAATGTTAAGGTGTTAATATATAACTATATGCAACTTGAGCACAATAGAAACAGTCTCTCTCCCTTGTTGACTCTCATATCTAAACCTAAAGGAATTCCTATGGCTGCAGGCCAAGACTACATTTCAACAGTTCAACAACTCAAACTGCCACTAAAGGAAAAGACTGCCAAATTTGGACGTAGCGCAATTAAGCATGCAATGTCAGTGTGGGCAATGAGCAATTCTCCAGAGACAAAAATTGCCGTTTCAGAAGGAAGCCCTGGGACAAATGAAGGCTGCCTCAGCTGCTGCCGGGTAAACTGATACCTTCAATGCCACAACAGGGTGCAGGACAGAGAGGGAGGGATAGGGAAGGAGAGAAAGCCAGAAGGAACAGGGAAAGGGGGTTCTTCCCCTCTAGGCACCTCAACTCAGCTGTTGACGGCAGCAAAAAAGGAAAAGGGAACAGAAACAAAAAGATGGGGGGGGGGAACTATATAAGAAAGTGGAACAGTCAGACAAAGAGTAGTTGGGAGACAGTGATAATGACTTGGAGATAATGAGACAAGAACAGATACACACAGAAAAAATAAAAAAAAAGCAGGTTCTGGCAGTGTGAGTGACAAGTTAGGGGGACCCCCTACGCAGAGGGTAAGTGGGCACCCATGGAGGGTTAGGGCACAGGAAAGCCAGATCTGACCTCTGTCCTATTACACTTCTGGCTCAGTCGGAGTACCAAGATGAAGTGTGTTAACTCTGTCTGGAGGGCCGACCCTCATCTGAGCTGTTCAACACATTAGCTGAACCACCACCTCCAGCTATTTGAAACTGCACCTTTGCAAATTCTGTCACAGTTTTACCAGAACAAATAAACAAGCTTCAACTTACAGACACAAGAAACCAGTACAATCAAAACTACCATTGGCAATGCAACTTATATGTAAACTGTGATAAGAACACCTTAAGATTTCTGATGAGTGGAAGGTCACAGCAAGCACAAATGTTGTGATGTGTGGAGACCTAATAGGGCATAAACATAACATTGCCCTAGAAAACCAAACATAATTATTTGGTTTCTGGGAATCAATGTAAACTGTTTTAAATATAACCTAAACATTAAAATTACACCAATTTTAGATTACACAAAACATGATATACATTACTCAGTATACATTGTTAGAGAAAAATATAATAATGGCCTCATTGCAATTTTAGGCTTTGTTCTTGAAAATTGGTAGCTTGTTTTTATTGCCCAAGGCACATTTCTGAAAAATAAAACATGGCACTTTCTTTATTTGTTTTCCCCTCCATGTATTGCAAAGTAATTTCTCAATTTCAGCGGACTGTCTTTCCTGCAACTGCCTGATCTTTGAAACCCAATTTTTTTTTAAAACCACTCAATTTCAGACGGTATCAGCAAATTAATGGATGCATGCAGAGGATAACTGATGGACAAACACATGTTTTGTTATTGTTGTTTTTCCTCTGCAGGTTTCTGGTGAACCCATGCTGATATCAAAGTAGCAGGACTGGAGATTGGAGGCCAGGCAGTGGAGGGTAAACACCTACCGAGTGAGCAAATACATGAAGGTAACCCAATAGCTCCTTATCGCAGACAAAGCCCCTCCTCCAAATCATTAATATAAACATATATGTCTAGCGAGTTTGTGGCGATAAGACCTGACAACAGTGTGTGTGTGTTGTCAAGAAAATCATGTGATTTCGAGCAGAATTAACACACACGCAGAGAATAAGAGGATTTGTTACTGTTGTGAACGTGTCTGTGCAGAGAACTTACCATTGCATGAGCAAATTACAGGCTAAGTCCGGACCAATTCCCCAGACTTTATCTGCAGGTCATGTCTGAAAACGGCTCAATACTTGCTGCCAGGGAATGGGACACTGTGGATGTGATGGTTTTCAAATTGTTTTTCCATAACAATACTGAGGACACTCCACCACTACACATGATACACATGCCTCATATACACCATAGAGCACACTGCTTTTGAAACAGTACATCTATTCTCAGTTCTTCTCATGTCCTCTCTTGTTCTCCTGTCATCTTAATCTTAGAAACGTTAGTTCCTTTGTTTCCTTCTAAGATCTTTTTATACAGTTGTTTCTAGTTTTTCATTTTCATCATGTTCATTCCTCTAGACCTTCTAAACCAATCTATATCCAGGTAGTCTGAAGCTTATTTTAACAGCAGCGACCCTGGTTCTCATTAGAATGGTTTCCAGCTGGCACTGAGATGACTGACACAAGAGAAGTGGCTAACTGTTTCAAACATACAGTCAAAGTTTGGGAGAGTTCCAGTAATGTCAGGTGGTATGCAGCCACTGCTTTTACACTTAAGCTGCTCGACCCATTGATGACAACCCAACTGGAATGTGAGTTGAAGAAAATGGAGCTCATCGCATTTGACTCAAATGACCTTTTCTTTAATGTCCCTTGGCTTCAAAGGCATCCATCAGCTCAACTAAAAATTAGCTGCTAATGGGTTTTTAATGAAACTGCAACAAATGTAGAAAGCCATTATGCTGTGATTACAGACAGGGGTTTAATTTTATCCTCAAATAGAGGTAGAATCAGGAAGGCTGTTGCCAGGCAGCACTGTTTCACATACTCTTTCCCGTGTGCCAAGGGTCTTGACTGATATCATCTGCATTTTGTATACCAACACACTACACCACATACACTAAAGACAAACCCTTGAATACCATACCGCACAAATAGATGTACAGTCTCACACGGCCTGAATATAATGACCAATACTTGAAAGCACAGTAGAACTGTGCAGCTGGAATCCATGTCAGACTGGAGGGATTAAAGACCAAAATGAACCCAGATGAATATCACATTGTGTGACACTCTGAATAATTATCTCAATGACAACAGCTTATTACAAAGATGTGGTCTATCTCTCCCTTTCATTTCTCCTCTCTAAAGTAATATTATTCACAACTGAGAGAGAAAATTAACATAGATGTGTGGGGTCCTGCGTAATGTAAACTGAATTTAAAGGGCCCATATTTTACACCTTTCTGGGATTTAATTTGAGGTATTGGTACCCCTAAGATGATATATCAGTGGTTTAAAGTTGAAAAAACTGCTGCAATGAGTATTTCCATGTCCTCTCTTCTGCCTCTCTCTGGTGTTCAAGACATAACAGGCAAGTACAATAGAGTGGGTGCTACTGAATCTGTGAATTACTTTAATAGCTCAGTGTTGTATGAAAACATGAATATATGAACCTGTGTTATATTTGAATAGCTTAGTATTGAATGCACAATAACAGGGTAGCTATGTTTATATATGGCACTAGGCCCAGTTTAATATAAAACACAATTTTATACAATATATATATAGTAGGGGGGCCCTGCTCCATTTCTCCACCAGTTAGGGGGTCCTTAGCCTGAAAAACGTTGAAGACCCCTGCCTTAGACAAATCATCACAGTCCAATAATATGTATCAATCCCAGTTATATTTAACTCTTGACAATATTGATATTCAAATTAATTAAATGTTACCACGACAGAGAATAGCCAGGGATGCAGGATTTCTTAAGATTGATATTGAAGGGGGTGGCCTGTTTACAAGGTCTGTAACAGCCAAAGTATCACTTAGAAAATGTTCATCCTTCAAAATGTTACGATGACAGCTAAGGGTTAATTTTCCAAGCATTTGCCTGCTTACTTTCAGAAGCTGAAATCTAACATCTTCATTAAAGAGCGAGGAAGGGGGACATGGAAAAGATTACAATATATCTGCCGAAATGAGAATGCACAATTACAAAACTATTTCACTCTAACGAGAGAGGAATCAAAATGACAGCAATGGTGATGTCATGCTGGAGGTCTCTGCCAAGACTGCCTCCACTGTACCCAAGTAAAAATGGCTATGGTTAATATCTGACTCCAGCATACCCAGAATAACAACAAACAGAGACCCCAGTTACAGACCATTCCCACAGAGAGCAATATAAGGACTTCTGATTTCTCAGTATTTAATCTGGGCATCTTGTTCATCCATTGTACTTGCATTATCTTCACCTTATATGATATAGTTGGATGCAGTTGTGGTCCGTTTTCTTTCACTGAGGCCAAGCAAAAGAGACATTATCAGGACACAAAGTGTGCATTTTCACTTACGAGGACGACACCCAATACAACCAGAACAATTTAATCAATTTACTAAACTTCAACCATGTTTCAAGGACATACACCTATAAAACAGAGTTAATAATACTTGGCCCTTAACACCTCAAAGATGCATTGTCTAAAGCTATAGATACTCCGGATGGCATTACCTTTTACTTGCCCTTAATAATATGCCACCATCATACCATATATAGTACAGTATCACCCCACTGGAGCACTGCATTGCCATAATTCAGGTTTACTTTACTCTGTAGGAGCCAGAGTCTTCCGCTACCAAGCTCCTCTCCTGTGGAATCATCGCAGTTTCAGTTTGGGGGGCAGACATCCTCTCTACGTTTAAGAGTAGGGTTAAAACCTTCTTTTTTGATAAATGTTGTAGGTAGAGCTGTTTCGGGTATATCTTGGACCAGCTCTTATGGATCTTATCAGAATCATGGTGGTGGATCGTAATGGTGGATTGTGGATGGTGGATGGTGATCATGTTGTCAGCTTATCATTGACTATGATTACAACATGATTGCTTACAAATACAACATGCCTACTCATACCATTACTGGCAAAAACTCTTCCACTACAATTGTCATTGCTGCTGCTTTTATCTATATCAGACATTTCTTATGTTTAAATACTTTAAACATAGTCACACCTTTCCACTATGTTAAAAACAGTTTCTTCTAATCAATGTCGTAAATATTGCTATTTTGTTGATTTTCCCTTTTTCCCCCTGTTAATAGAGGTTGTCTTTGTAGTTTTCCTTACTCTTGTTGAGGGATTAGAGAAGAAGAGGTTACATCAAATTGTGATTTTCGAATATGTGCTATAGAAATCAAATTTGATTGATCGATTTTTGTCCTTCATATAATCGACAAAGCCCACACAGGATTGGGCACAAAACCAATATGCACATAAAAAATGCTGATCAATTTGATCATTTAGAAATAAGACATTTGCTGGAGACCTGAGATACTACTGTTTAGAAGTTAATTTGTATATGACACACAATGTTGCATTGCTCCAAAAAATGTCAACCACACACTACCTTTGACAATGATACATAATCCAATGAGAAACAGCAATGAGTGATTATGCTACATGTGGCTATTCACAGAAACACCACAGGCACAGAGACATGACCTGTGTGTGTCCAAAAATATCAACTGACAGCACGGATTAAACTTAAACAGAGTATTAGCACAAAAAAGTAACGTTGTGATGTCCTGTGGTTATTGTCTTTGTAACATTAGCATGTATGAAAATCTTGCTTTCAAAGCCAGCAGTCTACTTGGCAATCCTCTGTAACTGATTCCCAACATGAAACGCTAAACACATGTCAAACACAGGTCATTCATTTATCAGCCTTAAACAGTAGGAGCTGTCTGACCCTACAACTGCTGTCTATTCCTGCCGTTTCCGTCTGAAACCATGCGCAGACTTCATCAAATCCAGAGCTCTGACCAGATCATTGTGGCTAACAACTAATTCTGCTTTAAGCTAACATGCAGGCTTATTTCTTTGAATAATGATAATTTTCCACAAATAATGTTTTTTTTTAGCAAAACACAGTTTTAGGTACAAAATAACTTTTGATATCGATCACCACCAAAACTCTCATTCATTTTAAGATGGTCTACGCCTTGGCCGTGTATGCATGTCACTGCTGATGTCACTCTGAAACCAATCTATAAAGCTCAACACGGTTTATTTAGTGCAGCTATTGTCCATTGCATTGTGGATAATTCTGCATTAAATCTCAAAGCCAGTGTAATGCTGAAATCAGTTTTTTTGCTATATAATTGCAAATTATTTTCCTAAATTCTAAATAGGTTATTAGTAAACCATAACAAAGCAGCGATAGAGCTAAGGCTTTTCCATAGCATAAAATCTTTGCTTTTCCCAAATGTTGTTCAAACAAAGGAATTTAAGTCATAGTAAATCCAATCTCATGAGAATTAGTAATTCCGGCAGGCAAATGACTAATTGTGATGAAGGTGTTGTGATGAAATTTGGAACCTGGCTGACCAGTCTCAATTTTCTTTTCATGGGCCCCCATTCACAATCTGCCCAGTGAACTCTTGATATTAACATACCATGTTCCTGCTGGTCCCTGCTATTATTGCACTTGACATACCCAAATGTTGCCTCACTAGTGAAAAGAAGATAATAACAGTTAAGAGAACAAAAAGCCAAGGCAGGTAAAAAAGAAAAATACAAGAGAGAAAACAGGAAAGTGGAGTGAAAAAACAACTAAGAGAGAGAATGAAAAAGAAGGAGAAATTCTTCTTGATTTAGATCTGAGGGGCTCTGTTCCTTCAGATGTCTCCATCAGCTAACCACAAGCCTGGGCTGAGCATGTGAGGCATGCTGCTTACACTGGCACATCTACCCCCTAATGCTAATAACTGCAATGTGTTAGCAACAATAAAACATTCCACACAGAGCCCTGATATCCACATACAAAGGCATGTACAAAAAGACACACACATATTGACACACGTGGGAGAATTCCCAAACATAGAAGCTGCTTTCACATGCAATGAGTTCTCGAAATTCTATGCATTTTCTGACAGGAGGAGGTCCATATGTGAGTGCAAAATGTCCATGTGAAAGGCTCTGGATTACCTGCAGACTTTCTCCACCTGGTCCCCTAGTATAGAGTCTGCCGAAAGTCGGTAGAATCTGATGTGAAAACACAGCAGGGGATTCCCCACTGTAGTCGCACCGAGCGAGCAGGGGGTTGATGACGCCACTAACATGCATCTAATATTCCTTCAATCCCCTACAATCAGGAGTGACATGTTATACAAGTATTCATATTATGATATTTTTCCATACATGGAATCTGACTCTAACAACACAATAAGATCAGTATTCCTCCGTAGTTTAAAGATTTACCATTGTATTATATTTTTTTTTTGATGAATTTAGGTGCATGGGTACAGTGTGAAGTCCACATTTTTGATGATTACAAAGTGAGCAGAGAAGTCTCAGGTTCTGACCTTGCAGAAAATGTATAGTGAGTTGTACATTTAAAAAAATCAGTGTATGCTTTCAACGCTTCTAGTTTGCAGGAACCACTGCAGAATCACTGTTGTGCAGCCAAAATGTTATGACTGAAACTTGTACATTCTAAGATAAGAGTTTGTCAAAATGTTATAGATTTTGGTAGTAAATGTGTACATGGTTGTACCGAACTATGAAAATCTTGTTTTATGTACCCAACTGATAAATACATGTATCTTAGTACCCCTATCTGACACAGATAATGAGGATAATTTTTTTTATTACATCATTAATAATTTTCCTTCTTATTGCATTGCACATGTTGAATGACTATCTTTCAATATATAAATAAACATATTTTCTGCAGTTTTGCTGTAATGTGCTGCTCGGCTCGTAAATTTACATCTGTATGACAGGTTGGGTTTTTCCTGATGCCCTTTCTCCTCTCGTACTTCCAGTCCCAGCACAATGCATGGCATTGCTTGGTTTCACTAAACATTTGGAAAGCATTCCAAAATTTGGAACCCAATATTTAGCGGACCATATAGTGAGGGATTTCGGACACAGCATAGGACCAACAATTGCAACGAATTGATATATCTCAATGTTTTGTGGAAAGGTTGTGCCAATTTGACTATATAAAAAAAACATTAGAAAAGGGCCTCCTCCACTGACCAGGAATTGTCAGTTGAGAAAGCCAGAGACTGGGAGATGTTGTTGGAAGTGGGCAAGCGGCTTACAGTCCCAACATGGACATGTCCAGCGCCAGACCATAAAAGAAACATTGCACACTGCATAATACTGTAGCCAAGGGCTCTGGATCAGGAGGATCCAGAGATTATGTGATTAAAAGGCCAAAGCACCTGTTGACACCAAGGTACACAACGGAAGAGATGTCCCTAACATCTGCTGATAGTCACTAATATCCGATTACATCGACTGGGGATGGGCATTAATTAGTGCGGCAGAATGTAGATTACGTATACTCCATCTTGTCCTAAATTCAAAAAAGGGAAAGTGTTTCTTTAAAAGGCAAAGAGGTGATGCCGTCTGTTTAAATATTTAAATAAGAAAAAAAGTTTGACCAACTTAATGTTTTGAACTAAATGTGGGCATCAATTAATTTTACAAGTTGATTAATCTCAGAAAAGCTGTGAAACTTGCTAGTAAACAATGTTAAGTTGTGCCACTTTATTATTTTTTACCATGTTAATCCTATGAGAATTTCTGTGACACCCAAAGAAAATAAATATCTATCACTTTAAATCTAGTTAAAGCAAAAAATGAAAAATTACCCAAAACTGGACTTAGTCTATGGTTCAATAATAAATAAATAAAATTATGGCATCAGTTCCATGCCTCCACCAACCAGTGCAGTTTCAGCCCACGTGTTTTTTCAGGCTTATATGAGTTCACAGTGACCTTTGAAAACTGAAATCTTAGTTAAAATTTGAAGACCTTATATAACATGTTCAAGGGGCCGAGAACATGTTATGCAAGGCCACCGTGACCTTGACCTTAGACGACCCTAATATAATCAGTCAGGCTGTGAATCCAAGTGAACATTTGTATCAAATTTAAAAGGATTCTGTCAAGGCATTTTTAAGAACAATCATTCACAAGGAAAATTAAGGATTTTGTTTGGTCACAGTGACCTTGACCTTTGACAACTAAATTCTAAATCAGATTATCTTTGAGTCAAAATGGAAATCTTTACCAAATTTGAGCAGATTCCCGACAGGTGTACCCGAGACAGTGTGTTCACAAGGTAAAAGGTTTGATTTCTGAGGTCACAGCAACCTTTGACTAACAAAATCAAATCAGTAAATCCCTGAGTCCAACTGAATGTTTGTAACAAATTCCCCAACAAATTCTCAAGGCTGTCTTGAGATAATTTGTTTGCAAGAATAGAAGAGACCAATGGACAATAAAGGCATGAAAATAATTTAAATTAAATGATAGCCAGCTGTGTCATACTGACTCACAATATAAAAACATTGATTTTTTCCCCCGATTTAGCTTTAAGACTAACTTAGTAAATTGTGTTCCGGATTGTAACATCTTCTAACAATTGCTGTCTAATGAAAGCTCTGATAAAGCGAGCATTGGCCTTAACTGACGCTGACTGTAATATCACCGTAAGCACCCAGCAAATAATAGGTTTCAGCGAGGAACAGCTTTAGTCCGGATGGCCTGAGAGCAGGTACAAGCAGAAGCTGTTGTGCAGAGTGTATCACTACTTTACTCAGTGGATGTAGAAGGCTGATGACTTAATTTTTCCCACCTTACTGCTTTCCTGTGTCTGAGGACTGTCTGAAAAGCTGAAGTAACCTCACTCCACCAGGATCCAAACCTCTGCCAGACCTCAAAGACAAAGCAGTGTAACCTCCGTTGACTCACAAGTAATGGTGGATGAGTGCAAGGCCCTACACTGGAATTACACACTTGTGTAGGGCCTTCTGCAGATGCTATAAATCAGTTTGGCATGTCAAACAGTTACCAGCGAAAGGGGTGACTCTATGCTGAGAACTTGAATGAGGGACAGATATTTACAGCATGAGCATTATCTCTCAACCCATTCAGTCTACTTCCGTCTCTCAACAGTTATTTTTGTCTCATCAGAACGCATGCACTGGCTTCCATCCTGCCAGAGGAATCCAAGGTGTGGCAACATCACTCTGTGTTTTTATTATTTACAGTTAGAGATAAAGTTTTGTAGTTGCTTTAGGGGGCTGGATTCAAGGAAAATAGATTTGCTAAAGCTACATGTCTTCACCCTCTGTCTCCTCAGACTTGAAGACAAGGCCCCGCTGTGCTGATGATCAGACAGATTTATGGTGCAATCTCTGTAAGCCATTTGCTCCCTGCGAGCCGGAGAATCAAAGGCAACATTTTCGGATGGAATTGGGACAGAGATTATCCAGCTTGTGCTATCTGATTGCTGACTCCCACGGGCTGTTTTCTTTTAATTCTTCAAATTTTCCCTAAATGTTTTCTGACTTATGAAAGATGAGCTTAGGCACAAACAGACTGGATCTCATTCTGTCAGGGGGGCTGGACACTATTAGGGCTGACAGTGAAGGGACATTTGATGGTATATTTAATGAAACTAATAAAGTACCTATTTTAATTGTCACTATAACATAGTCACACTGTGACAACAATTATAAGAATCTGATATTAAAGCAAAAAGGAATGCATAATATATACAAGAACAGTGTGCACACAGAAGCTGGGAACAGATTTCCATTTTAGTGGGTTGATGAAGAGAGGACATCGCTGAATATGTCCACAACAGGGTATCAACGATGCATTCGAATTCATAAACAAGTCTTTTTTCATATCACAATATGAGCTTATCAATATCCAATATACTGAATATCAAACCTGTGTGTTTGGTATTCAAAACTTATATATCACATCTGTAGATTTCTCTTTTTTAATTCCAATGTCAAAATCAGATAGGTGACGTCTACTTGGTATATTGTGATGGAAATCACAGAATCACAACTTCGGGTTTTAATAAGTCTTCAAGCAGGGGATCCCTAATTCACGTTTTACCCATTATTAGGGAGCAATGGAGTTTAGTTATGTTAAGTCCTAAAAATAGTTTTGAAGAAATCTAACTAAAGAAATGGCCTAGCTGGACCATATGCCAAACCAAGAAGCCTCAGAGGCACCTCCCCAAATCATCTTGAGGCATTGCATCAATCACAACCTCCACATCAGTGGCAAATGCACTCAGCAGCCATAAAACTCCCAGATCAAGCAGCGGGCCGAGCCAAAACCAGAAAGTCTCTCCTCTGTAAACCCTAGCCCTTATCTTTGTCTCGTAAAAAAGAAAGAGTGCCTGAGAGTGTTATGATCCACTGTAACAGTTATCCAGCCAGTTCCTCTCTGTCTTTGCTGATCACACCTCATCCACGACATCTGGATCAGTTTACCGAGATGTCAAGAAGAAAATAAAATGTGCCCGTAATTTTGCAACATTACATCAATGTTAGCTGTTAGGTCTTTCATTAAAGCCTGAGTTCAGTCTTGCCAAATTCTGTTACTGCTACAACTAGCTACGAATACAAGAGTAAAATTCCTAAAACAACCACAGAATTAATTCTACCTCCTACCAAAGGTTTTATCCATCTCCTCATTATAGAGTGAAGCTTTAGGGCTGTAATGCTTTAAACCAAATGCTCAGCTTCACATACCAGCTCCAGTCCACCACATCTGATAGAAAACATTAAAAAGACAACACAACCTAATGAAGAAAATACTTAATACATCGAAAATCTGTCTCGAATGTGAACAGTTTAGTGTGAAGCTGGTAAAACTGAAAATGCTAACTCGTTCCATGAGATTCCCATGGGGCAAACAAGATACTAGATGGAGACCAAATGTTCAATTAATAACTCCAATTTCCTTACAGGGCCTGCATATAGAATGACAGATTTTAAAACCATTGTTTTATCCTGTGCTTTTTAATCTAGAATGTGCTCAGATCAAACTGTTCATTCACTTGATGAACCATTTACAAGGGGCCAAAATAAGTGCATCTTTGCACATCAGAAAGAAATTAAGTTGACAACTCTAAAACTCTTTCCCCATGACCATTCTCTTGTCATATACCTTAGTTCTTAGACACAAAACAGGACTTTATCTAATTTTATATCTAAAAACGAAATAAAGGTGTTACTTTCAAAACCTGAGAGTGTACTGTAGAAAACATGTGAACGGTCTACACATCAGGTAAAAGTAGACATACATATCTACACATGTGTAGATATACGCAATGTATTTGTTTGCATATGGCCACTGGTTTGTGAAATTAATGTCAGAACAATCACTATACGTTCTGCTCTGCAAATCTTCATTACAGCTTATTTCAAGCAATTACATTGTCAGCAGGAGCTGTAATCTCCAACTGTTGCCGAACTTTCCACATTTACTGGAAACTATAATTGTAAGTCGCTCTTGGTGCTTTGCAGATGGGCCCTATTAAACAATCTCAATAACCCTAATTACCCAGTTCCTATCAAGGAGAAACAGGAACATTTAAAAAGGTCCAAATAATTTGGGTCAAATTATACAACCCTAAAGAACTTCAAAAGATGTACGGATATTTTTACAGGCAAGCGCTTCGGCTTGAACAGTAATTATGAAAACAAACCCAGTTAATTATATAATTTATCATTTCCACACTTTGGCCACATGAGGCCCAAATATCATGTCTCTACTGGGCAAAAAACACTAGCAACTACTAAATTTAGAGTGTAACATTTTCCATGCACAGATAAACATCTCTTTTAAAATCACATGGGCCATTACTCAAATTACTTGGGTGCTTCAATGACAGCTGTCAATGACTATGCACCTCTCTGCATCACTGCTAGGATTTGATTCAATTTGGACCAGCGCCTGACATGTATTATAATAATATCTAACTTTTAGGGAAATAAATATTGTTCCGTTGAAGCTAATGTGACAAGGAACTATAAGCCTGCCTTTTCAGTCAAGGAAATTCTCTTTGGGGTAGGAAACTGCCACCACAGAGATGAAAAATATTGTTGTTTTTCTGAAGTACAAACCATGGTGACTATGTTATTAAGATGAAATAAAAGTAAACAAGTTACTGATTACACAAACCTAAAGAATATAAGAAAACTGACACCCTTTTCTTGGCCTAAGAACACAGTAGTCAGCCTTCTGCCTCCCACTCACATAAGACAGAATTGAAGCAGCTCATTTCAAATCCACACGCTAGAAGGACTTCTGTTGTAGGTCTGGCCTTGCTCCAAATTATGTCTCATGGGTGTAAATACCGCTAAATTATTTGTCTAAATGTAATTTTCAATTCACCAAAATTATTTTCTTGACCAGAAGTCATTAAAAAACATATGTAACAAACTGCTGTTTCGAGACTATGCATTACATCAGCACTGGCACATGAACCATAAAAAAAAGATTAGATTTCCATTGAACAAGAAACCTGATCGCAAGACCAGTAGCCACCTGCATAGTTTGATATTTACCATTAGTTCTGGGCAGCTCAAGTGTTACAAATCTTTTTGCCGCAGTCTATGTCATTAGCTGTAATTGACTTCCCTTGAAATGTGTTTCTTCTGGGACATCTGGCCTTGAAACCTCAACCTTTCCATAAAGGGCCAGTGCTGAGTTACACTCAATTTTGCAAACCACATGGGTGGCAAAAGTAGCAACAGGCTCTCATGCAAAAAAAAATGTAAGATGCCTTTCATATACCACACTTAAAAAATGTATTTATGAATAAATATTATTAATATGTATCTAGTTTAAACTGTTCTGAGATTTATGCCCCCGATGATGACAGTACTTAATCAATAAGAACAAAATATATTACTTGTTGCTAAATGGTGCCCTGTGTATTCTTTATCCGAGCAAATTAGTTTCTGTTTACATTCTGCACTGCTAACAAAACACAGTGTAAAGCCCAATTGGTCTAAGAAGTTGAAATATTACATTGTGTACGTTGTTCATTAGCCTACAGTGCTCAATTATTCTCTGCCTTTGTGAGCAGATTGCTCATGAGACACACAAAAAGTATATGCAATCATAAAAAAAAACTCCATAGTGCTCCTACGGGTCAAAAACTCAACATTGCATCTTCTGGCAGCCAGATTTCATAGATATAGTCTAATTTTGCTCATGAAGTAGTTTAAAATCCTATCCATAAGAATTTCACAGCTTATTAAATAAAACAGAACAATTATATGTTTAAGATTGTGCAGCAGTAAATAGCACTTAAGTCAGTAAAGTCACCTCACAGTTTTGAGTTTCTCTGAATATTTCTGGTCAGTGGTCAATGAAGCTGTCCCTGTTTTAATGGACAAATATGCTGAGTGGGTGTACTGTGGTTTACTTAAGGGAAAACATATTGACAAAGTGGAGCCATCCTTTTTTAAATGACAAAAATATGGGGAAGACAATAACTGATAATAACTGAGGTTTTAAGCTGAAATCCATCTGTTTCAAAATAAAAGCAGATGCTTCTCTTGATAAATAATACTTAATTCTGGTAGTATGGGCGGCAAAACACTTTCATCCCGAAATTCTCGAATGTGTTCCTCATTGCAACCAGTCATTTCATCATTTGCCAATATGCCTTTTACCCCCAGAAGCTTTTGAAAATATAGATTACAATCCATCACTGTCATAAATTCTTCATTTTGCCTCAATCAGGCACTGATTCATTTCAACTCAAATCAACAAGTTTTAAACCCTGCTTATGAAGTGCCTACCATATACTTTACTAGGGTGGCCACTGAAATTTGATGCCAATCAGGCACGAGATCCTTCAAAGCCAGTACCTGCCGGACCTACCTGTGATTACGTTGCCTCATTTCGGTGCGTGAACTACATAGCAGTTGCCCTGCTTACAGGCAAAATAAGCATCACTGCACGTGCCTAGTTAGGATAACACTTAACTTTGGTGGCAACACACTCTATACATGGCTATAGCTAGTAGCTACCTCAAATTCCAGTTAACACGACATTAAAACGCCTAGTGCTAAACTTTCAAAGTGTGGGTGTATTTCACCTGAAAAGGTTTCCGATACTAGGAGGTGCTTGGAATTTGTTACAATTCTGTGTAAAAAACACAACAAACTTAATGAATTACCCAGCAACGCATGGGATGCAATTGAAAGCCGTGGGATGCACCATGTTTGACTGCTTATGTGACCCCATGCCAAGCACATCAGTCGGCAGTGGTGGGGAGAAAGTTGAGAATGAGTTTGGAGCTGGAGTATTTTGCTGTATTAACCACTGAAATCATTATTTTAATAGTTTTCGTTGGGTTAGGTTTCACTTAAATTTAGTTTGGTAGTTAGTTAAATTTGGTAAGAGTTGTGCACCTATTTTTATTTTATTATTTGCTTTATATATGCTTAGAACCGTTTAAATTGAATGTTTAAATTTCAACTTCCAATTTGACTTAGCAAGAAAAGCTGTTAACAAGAAAAGCTGTTTCAGAATTAGAAGGGGAAAAAAATGATACCCTACCCTATATAGTACACTATATTATAAACCATAATATACTATAGCAAATATGAATGATATAAATAAGCGCTGTTGCTAGAAATTGTAGCTTCGGTAAAAAAAAGAAATCCCAAACAAATTCTCCCACTGAGACTAATGTTCTCAGCTTCATACTTGGCTTTCATTATGCCCGATCCAAGTCCAATTTTTTATATTATATCAAATGACTCCACCTTGCCTTATCACCAAACAACTTGGTCAAGCAGTGGTACTGGTATAGCTGATCTAAGAAACAGTTGTGCTTAAATAATAAATATTAGGTTTTGTTTTTAACAAACAGATTTTGTGTTTTAATATGACAAATATTTAATCATACATGGGTAAGGTGACTGATGACAACACTTGTGTTTGTTCATAGCAAAAGCCATGACAAAACGGGTTGGTAACAGCCAAAAAAGACTGAGAAAGCTTTGCTGTGAGAAGGAAAAATAACAGGCAGATGCCCTGTTCAATATCTGTAGAGGAATATATGTTTCTCATACTAGCTTAAAACTCACCTTTGCTCCATCCCTCAGCTTGAGTATGCACTCCATGGTGTTGATGGTGATGACTACAGGCTCTGAACCCAGCTTAGTCCAGGGGACATGGATACGCAGTTCATGGATATGACCACTCATGAATGTAAAGGGCAGCTTTAACTCCTACGTGCAAAGAAACGAATAGATGAAAACACATAATTATTAAAAGAATAATCGCCATTTTATTACATCTGTCATTGAGTCAACACTGACTGTATGGTTTCAAGACAATTTGGAGCCTTAATCCATACATTTTCTAAACAGTACTTTTAAACTAATATTTGAAGATGAGAGGATAATACAAAAATCAGCTACAAATTGTACATAGGACACACTTTTTCTCAGGGGCAGACAAATCATTGTTCTGCATCTTGAACCTCTTGGTGTGAGAACGAGTCCTGTAAGTCTTAGCCCAAAAACTAATAACGAAACCGATTTCCGATTTCCATGTCATGGATATGCAGTAAACCACACAATGTATCATTACAATTTACTCTATTAGGAAGATAATCTCTAATTGCACATTTTAAAAGAGGCATTGTCCAAATTAAGTGCAATAAAACAAAGTCAAAGGGAGGACAGTTGCCAAGATTTTCGATATGGCATTCACATCAAATCTGCATACGATTCCCACTGTCCCGCTGCTTCCAATAAGAACTTTCATCACAATCTCTTTTGGGTTGGGTATGATTTTGGTCTGGTCTTCAGAAGCAGTCAGAACCCTCTCAAGAGAAAATTCTTTTAACTTATGGTAGATTGATCTAATCAAGACATTACACGTGTAAAAGGAGCACTGTATCGAAATAAGACTGCAGAGCTAAATATCTGAGAAAATCTATCAAATGTCTTCCAAGTGACAGAAAGAGTGGAAAGAGTTACCACTGTTTTACTACTTACTCTGCATGTCCATGACATCTGACTGCTGGTGAGTTTGCAAATGCAAACAACTTTCAAGCAATTGGGCGTTGCTATCAGGATATGAAATGTCAACAAAAAGGCAGGTTTGCTACACTGTTTAATGTGGAATCAGCTGATGTGAAACCTGGGGGTTTTCCACATTATGAGGAAAAGATGCAATGTCTGTCATTCCAATAAGTATTCTCTTGGACTTGCAAAAGACTCAGTAGAGAGAAAAGCAGAGTTTATGTGCAGTATACTCAACCTGTTCCAGTACATCCAGTTTCAGGTCTAACTTGCTGAGCACCACATCTCCTCCCCAAAGAGACAGCTGCAGGTCAGATGGCTTCAGATTCTTTATATACTTGTTTACATAGCTCATGAGGAGTGGTGTGACATAGGACTCCAACATCTTGTCCCTGTGTTGAACACCTAACAAACATTGGACAAAATGATGTGATGATTCAACATTTTGTTTCATTATAACATCTTATAACAAACACTACTGCTCCTAAAATTGGTCAGATGCAGATATCATGCAAACTAGTTTTCATATTTTTCATGGCAGATATTTAAAAAAAATCACAGAATGGGACGACAGCTTAAAGGAATATTAATAATGATGTCTTAATTCCATTCAGCAGAGACCTTTATCAAATCAACAGTGAAGTGCATGCCCCCTCACCAGCATAATTCCATTGAATGGAATGGAGCCATAATTCAAGCTACAGTTTGTACAAATGTGCATCTCTGCAGTTGTGACCAGACAAAATGTACTATTGCTTCATATTACACTAATATGTAAAATATAATGTTAGACAATTGCTATTGAAATTGAAACAAACTAGCTCAAATTCAGTAATACAATGTGTGTTTTATGGCATAAAGTGCACCTTGTTGTGCTTTAAATCCTCAGGAGATAAGGTATCTGTAAATCTAACATACATGTTATTATGCATTGAACGACTGACAATATTATAAACTGAATGAATTTCAGTGGTTCTTCTTGAATGTAGTTTTGTTTTGATTCACAGCTGTGCCCTAGTTGGTCTGCTTGCTAATGTGCCAGCATCCAGCTAACAGTGGTTCGCCACTCTGAATGCATAGCAGAGTAACCAAGTAAAACTTGGTGTTTTAAAGCAATTAAACTGCGTAGTAGAGTATTTGACTTACAGTTAACGCTAGAGTGGCTAGCAATGCTCTTCTGTCATTCTAGCTGTGTACATTGTAGCATCAAGCAAATAAGCTAAGCTAATCGAGAAGAAGTGCTCCAAAGTGCGTTCGTTTTGGCTGAATAAAACCTTTGGCTACGAGGAACAATAGACAAACATCTCCTTACTTCACCCCCGCCTGTGTCTTGTGGCAATTACTTCACTTCGAGGTTTTAATACAACCTACTCCTCCCGTTACCATTAGCCACATCTCTCCTACAACTTCAGCTCAAACGTCATGCGTCAACATCATCGCGGCTTCCGTATGTCTGGTGCTGCCTTTCTGCTCTGTAGGAAATTTGGGCTTCACTTCCAATGTAGGTTTATACTAAAGCAAAAGAGTTGCGAACGCACCATGATCAGTTCTTTGTGATACGTGAGCTGGTGACAAAATCATTACAGAGCTGATTTCGGATTCGGCTAAAAATAAAACCGCAACAGCATCACACAAATATCGGGTGCACATCAAGTCCTTTTAATTCACACTAGCACGGATGACCCATAATTGCAGAAGAATGGCATTAAATGCGTGCACGTAGCTTGTGTGTTGAAGTCACGTCTTTCAGTATTTCTAATCGAGCGGTCATAACACGTACTCCCTGTGTTTATGAGGATTTGTGAGGAGCTCCTGAACGCATCATTCCACGTGGTAATGCAGTTGTCTGTGTCCTGGCTCTGGCGCGCACATGGATGTGCACGCTCACTTCAGCTGAGACAGACGCGGATATACTTCGCACCTGACCGAAATTCAGAGTGTGGGCTGCTTCTTCTTGATAGTTTTATAACAGGAGCCAGTGTGTTACAAATGCAAAATATAAATAACATGGATGCTAAAGTTAAAGGAAACAACCAATTGTTCCCTTATTTTGTTTTAGGATCGTGCTTTGCCTTGTAATCATAAATCACATGGTTTATTAAACATTTAATAAACATTTTAATCTAATTATCCTGATACCCATTAGCTTTTTCCTTTTAGGTGTTCGGCCGTTCGGCCGTTCTGTATATATAATTAAATTAGACCAAAAGAAAAGTCAAAAATGTAACTAGATGATGCAAAGTTTGAAAGTAAATTGATTTCTCAGAATGATGGTCGCAGTGGAATTGGAGCAGAAATTATAAAGTGTCCGTCACAGGCCGTGGAAGGTCATGTGCAGATGATATACAACCTGAGCAGTGAAGCACAGGAAGCTGCAGACACTATAGGTTTGGAGTTGGATCCCGGTGCTTTGGGAATAGTGGAGTATGTTTGATATGTGTCTCTAACCTTGATCCAACCCTTAACCATGGTGTCGATGCTTCACCTGCACCCAGTCCTAGTTTGTCGAGTGTGTGTGTGCATGTGTGTGTATGTGTGTGAATGTGTGTGTGTGTGTGTGTGTGTGTGTGTGTGTGTGTGTGTGTGTGTGTGTGTGTGTGTGTGTGTGTGTTGTGTTTGTGTTTGTAAACCCTGTTTCTGTCCAGAGTCCCATCAAGGCATCAACAAATAATACAAATAATAAAAAACTAAAGCTTAACGACTTGTACTTGTTTAACAGTTTTGTTCCTCAAATCTGTCGACGGTGGATTCCTTTAAAACCGGCAGTGAATACTTTTAAGTTATGCAAACCTAACTTACATTGTTCAGTCCATCCAGTAATACAAGATCATATTAAACTTCAGAATGTACTTTATGTAAGATAGATGAAACTAATAACAAAAGGTAGTACAAGATCTTGTTTAACAAATCAATTTAGATCATCGCAATATAATAATAGATTTATCTTCAAAATAAATTCAAGTAAATAAAATAAAAAACGCAAATAAAAATAAGAACACAAATTATTATTATCATTATTATTATTATTATTATTATTATTACATGACGTATATATCTGTATTCAGCTTTCTATATTTGTATCGTTGGTAGCTATTAATTTATATGTTTTGATGATTAAACATGATTATTTGATATGATGCACTCCCTTGCTTTGTGTAAATATGGGCTTGCTTTGCTCTGACTTTACACTATGTTGTCTTTCCATTTAGAATCCAATTAGGAAAATACTAGCCTGCAGTGCATCGTAAACTCGGTCGTATTTAATGGCCTTTTCAGCCAAGTGTAAGCACTTGTTACAGACCCTATTTTCCGAGTCCATTAAAGAATCCAGTAAGTGAACGCAATTTTTTCAACCAGTTAATTATTCTGTCAGATGAAAATCATGTTTTAAACGAGCTTTCGAGCCGGTGATGAGTGGTGAAATTCTGAAACTACAGGCCTGAAGGCCAACACTGTGAGAGGAAGATGTTTCACTCTGTCTTCACCGAATAATAATGATGATAATAACAATATTAAAAAACCTATAGATCAGCTCCTTCAGGCTGTGATTGGGAGTAAATTGTTTTAACCCCTGATCAAAGGTTAGATGGATACAATCCAAATCTATTCATTAATATTATTAACATAAATCTGTCTAAACCTGGTGTTTAATCATTTCCCCGTGAATTTTGACCCACTGTGTAGATTAATAACTTAATCCTAAACCAAAGTATAGCTAAAAAAAATCGACATTCTAATATGTATAACTGAGTTGCACCAAAGTAAAACTCTTCAGCTAAGCGGCATTGATTTGATACATTTTCATCTAGGGACCAGAAAAACAGTTGCCTATTTCTGTTTGTAGTCAGGGATGAAGTAATGAACCTTGATAATTTCCCCCAACAATAAAGTGTTTTGTATGGACTGTCGGTCACGTCCCATCTTGAAAAGGCTGGTTAATGCAGCTAATTGTATACTCATCAGTCTCTATATGGCTCCAGAAATTGATCAATAATAATGTAGCTTAAGAACCTCAAACGTGTAAAACATTATTGTGGGTGGCAGACGATGCTGAAGAGTTAAACCTTTTTACTCATCATTTCTATTTAAAAAATAAATTCTTAAAATCTATTTTAACTCACTATTGGACATTTTTCTTTGCTTATTCAAAATTAATGTTCGAAAGACTTTTAAACCAAAACTCCCTAAAGAACATTGCTGTCATTCATGCAACTGATAAATACTGATCCAATGATTAACTTGATGATCATAGTAAATGGTTTAATCTAAACATAATCTGTGGTTTAATAACATGGTGTCGCGTGCAAGGTATGCAGAGCAAGAAATAAAAACAGAGCAAACACAGATGTATAATGGAAATATTTATTTCTAAAATACAATTTAACATACTTTAAACTTATGACTTTATAATTTCAAGGCCAGAGAGGAAAATAAAAAACAACATTATGTACATGGTCTTGATATTTACAGGTGGGTGTGAAAGCTGGAAATGGCCATGGCTCCGCTGCTGTCCCATTTGATGTGCAACCAAGCTCCAAAGTGTGCGCCAGTGAACGTGTCCTGATTTGGAGACTGTCTTTGAACCAAATGGGGGAAAAAAAGAAGAAAAAAAAACAGAAGAAGAAATAGGAGAAGTCGCTGACTTGTCTTCCTGCTTTTTTGTCCATTGTTATTTTGTTAGTCTGTCCAGGCTAGTAGTCCTGATGTGGGCTGTGCGTCAAACTGTGCCGTCGCAAGTCACAGTTGCGCCGAAACACCTTTCCGCAGCGGCCACAGCTGTAGGGCTTGATGTCTGTATGGGTGAGAAGGTGAGTTTTCAGGTTACTTCTTTGATTAAAGGTTCTTCCGCATGTGGGGCATTTGTGGGGAGACTCCTGTTTAGATTTAAAGCAAGCAAAGAATTATTCCCTTTCATTGTGTAGAACTAAAATAAATGAATCCACTATTGTGTCAGATATAACTCACACTAATTTACACAGTCATTTCTATATAACTTGTATGATTATTTGTCACTCACATTTTCCTGTTTTCATTTGACAACTGGCTAATTTGAGAGACTTAACAATATCCCCGCGCATGCAGTAGACCGTGCTTAATGATTTAATTTTGTCGTGGTGACTGGTAATATTTTCAGCTTACCTGCATATGTAAGGTTTTATGGACGGCTAGAGTTCGAGACTGACAGAATCCTTTCCCACATTCTTGACATTTGAATGGTTTTTCCTTGGAGTGGATGTATCTGTAAAGCAGAAATAACACTTCATCAGATGTCTGCTCATGCAAGGATTTGCTTGTAGCTTTTACAAAACCCCAATGACACAGGGCGAAAAATCTCCACTGAGCACGTTAAGATTGTCAACCTTTGTGCGTAAAAGTGCTTTGGCGCCCTCATGGAGAAAACTCTGGGAACAGGCCTGACACGTCTCTATGTCTAGAATGAAGAATGTGTTTCTAATAGCCCGTTGTGACGATGTAATTTAGATAAATAAATAAAGGTTATTTGCATTTAAATCGCTTGCACACTCAGGAATGCTGCCCATCCTAACGCCGTGCGTAATGAAACAGTATCTGTAGGAATTGTCTTACCTGTGGTCTCGGAGATGGTCTTGTCTTCGGAAAGCCTTGTGGCAAATATCACAGGTATACGGTCGTTCGTCTGTGTGGGTCCTCTCGTGGATGAGGAGGTTGTAGGACTTGGTGAAATGTCTGCCGCAGAACTTGCAAATAAATTCCTTTTTAGTTTTAGACGGGAGTCTGCCCCGGGTGGGTTTTCTTTCCGGGGACAGCTTGCTCAGCTCGGAGATCGTCCCCCCTAGCCCCGACGCCAACTTCGCCAGATCCACAGCTTTCGGCGGGTCCTCCTGAGTGGCAGCGAGGGCCAGGTTGGCGAAGTCAAACCTCGGCCTGTCCTTGTGAAGCGACGGGATGCCGTGCCCCACGACTGCCTGTTTTTGATGAAAGAGCTGCGCTGCGGCTGAGAAGGGTATCGCTGGGAAGGGCAGCCTGGGGTCGACCAGACCCTGCGCAGCTGCCATCTCCGTGATCGTCGACCTCAGTCCTTGAATGTGCGGGTAACCAAGAGTCCAGTGGTTCATGTGCATGGTTTGCACCGCGCTGAGGCCGTACAGTCCCTGCAGCTGGTCAGCTGGGAACGTGTTGACGGCCTGCAGGAAGGAGTAGTTTGTGAGCTGAAGGGCCGGGTGTAGGGGGATCGGAGCGTGCAGGGCTTTGCTCCCCATCTCGACTCAGACCTCTGCAGAGGACACAGTGGTAACCCTTGGGAGGAAAGAAAAAGATGAGAGTTGTGTTTATATGCCACATTAGAGCCGGTACGTATGTGGCTTAGCAGGCAGGCAATGTGTGTGACCCTCAGTTAGTAAAAACCACCTGTTTGCCTTTCTACAACTATTTTATCAGAGACAAAATCTTATTTTTTGTATTTTAATTATCATTAACATCTAACATGCATCGTAAGGTTAATTATGTGAATAGTTAATGTGCTGCCGTGTTGTTCTGGCAATGATGAGTAAACCCCTGTTTTTCCTCAGCAAAACCACTGAGATCATATAAACTCGCATTTTCCGCATTACAACAAAACGATGTTTGCTCTTTTAAAAAAGGAAGATGCGCTTCAGAGGAATTTTGAAAAACACACCAGTCCTCGAAACTGTAACTAAAAGAGGTGGGTGTAAAATGACTCATATGGCTCCAATTAACACTGCAAATTACACATTTAGTTCACTCTGAAAGGAACACTAAATCTCATATAATGCAATTAGGGAAGACAAGTTGTATGGTGTTTCACAATGCAAAACAAGTGCTCTGTAGGCTATGTCGATTTGTAAGTTTGAAATGTTGCCAGCAGTAATCAAATATGTTATTAAGAGCAGGAACATTAGTCAGAGCAAAACAAATGCTGGCTATATTAACCACAAGAAAGTCATTTCAATCTTCGCTGGAAATCAATGTTCTTTTTATTTATATTTTTGTGGGTTCAGCCAGAATTTTTTATAGGCATTAGTATCTTGCTCTTAGTGCTTTTTATTTTTATGTTATGCCTCTTGTTTATTGTATAGCAATGGAACTTAAGGAAAATTTAACCTGTGGTTTAATGTTTGTATTAAATAAAAGCAGAAGCTGCCCATGTCCCCACAATTTAGGACAATATGAGCTGACAATGCAAGAAATTTGCAGGAACATGTATCAAGTTTGTGGGGATGAGAAGTTATGTTATACCACACAGGGGAAAAAATCCATCATTTAAATTCAGGACTCCGGATGGTAAAAGCTGGACTGGCAGTGAGCCAGCGGCGCAACAGTGAGCTGACCTTTAGATTTAGACGAAAAATAAGAAAAGGGGGTTAAAGGTTATCTATACTTGGATACTGAAGTAAAAAGCTTGGGGTCTTTTTTATAATTTAACACAATGTTTCAACAACGCCTGATGAACCTGAGACGGTGTGGACTGGTATTAGTCTCACTTGTGAGTGACAGTACATTCATGGGCTTACATTTGTTCCAGAGACATGAAACTCCCCTCTCCACGCCGCTCTCCCTCTCACACACAGTAGCCTGCATAGCATAAGTGTAATTTTGCAGGGGTGCAACATAATTCACCATGCAGGCACTTGCTGTTTTTGTGCGTCTGCACAACTTTGTTCAACCTGTTCTGCTCTCAACAACCTTTGGACCTGCATGCACTCTTTGACAGCAGCCCAAGTGCCCTGTCGTGTTCATCAAAACCCCTTCTCTGGCAGAGGGTTTTACATTTCTGTAAATCGTGACAAGTCTAAGGCCACCGCTTGTCTTAGCACTGTTACGTGCTTTGGAGCGATCCCAGTGATGTAGAAACGTGGGTGAACTCCGACTTCCAAGCTGGTGACCATCACGAAGCAACAATCACCCCGATAAACATATTTTGTGTTTGTCAATGAAAAGCTGAGATTTTCGTTAACTGACAGATTAATATATTTGGTTTGCAGCTCAGTTAGAAAGTTAGAACAAGTGGGCTGAGTCAGGTTGGTCCCCTTCCATGCAAAAGACTAACACACACCCTGCCAAACACAATCTTACCCCAATAAATAGCTGCCAAAGGTCCTGCGTTATGTCAGTAATCCACAGTTACTATAGAGGCGACGAGCTCCAATAAAGCGCCGCTGAAAGTTTTCCAAGTTCCAAGTCCACGAAACTCTCATGTAGCCATGCAACCAACTCTGATGTCTCGAGCCTTTGCAGAGATGTGACAAGTTGTGGAAAAGAGACGAAGAAGTTTGGAGGGGGAGACAGCAGCGGTGTGGGAGTCTCCTCCAGAGCAAGGACTGGAAGTGTGCGTAATGCGCTCCGGTCCTTCACTTTTCAGGGCTCCGGGGCTCCGCAGCGCTCAGCCCGCCCTCCGACACGCCTCCACCCCCCGTCCTCTATCATTAACTCCAATGTTCCTCCTCTGTTTATTTGTGTTTGGATAGCAACTAGGGCTCTGGACCACGGAGAAGACTGTGCAGCTCAACCTGCCTCCACTGACACCTCTCATACACCATATAGCCAAGTGTGATACCACTTTTCGGGGACCCGATTGGAAGCGCAGGAGGAAACCCTGATCATTTTTCCCTCCGGCTCGACGCTTTAGAAAACGTGCTTTTGGAAAAAACTCGGGCCACTTACAAGGTTTTATTTAAACCAATTTTGACTCGTTTTCTAAAACGGAGGGTAAACCACATTAAATCGTAGCATTTCATGGTGGTTAGAATAAAAAATCTGAGGTTTCAGACAAATAAAAACATCCATGAGATCAGAGCATGGTGAATATATTCAAACTGTAAACGCCTTTAATTTCTTATGCCAAGGATCTGCTCTTTTCTTCTTCTTTACTCTTTGATGTGTTTTCGTGTGTAAACATGAATTAAATTATCTTCATCACATCTTCATGAAAACATCATTTAGCTAGTCTGGATAGTTTGACCGGTTTTGTTTACACCTAAACAGGTTTATTACAACACAAATCCTTCAACACAGCCTCCAGAAGTGGAGTGACTTTTTATTATGTTTGATCAATTGTGTGTAGTAAAAACCCTGTAATATACTGAGGGCATGTATGTATGAACAAAGCTCAACCTTAATCAAAATAAAATATTTTTCCTTGAATTAAAAATAATCCTAGGCTACAAGTTACAATTTTATTTTATGTAATTCTTTTGAAATATATTAAATTAATTAAAGCGCACTTTAATACACTGTGGTAAGTTTCTGGCCACAAATTTAAGTATACAATAATAAAGACTTTCAACACCAGAGTCAAAAATCTAAGTTCTCCATTCACATAGAAATTAAGCTTTTTTTTTAAACTTCTACAGGTTGTTAAATTATTTACTCTGCCACTGAAAAACTCACTGGGTGTGAATTTATAATGTATTTCGCTATATTTCATTTAATAAAAGTGAAGTTATATTTCTGTTTTGAAATGCTAAAATGGATGTTTTATTTTTTACCTAAGCACCTTATAATTTATATGAATGACAAAGCGACTGGTGGACAACTTTCGCTTTTAACACAAATATGCAATTCATAAATGTTCCGTGGAGCAGGACTGACAGGAGGCTTCAGTTGTGTCTCTGCACAGAGTACAAGTCTGCAGCGCCGCCTAATGGTGGTTCAAAATAACAAACCGTGTCCCTATCACCAAAGTGTTAGCGGCTCTGACAGAACAGACGGTTAGAGCAATTTATAGCAACTTATTCTATGTCATTAAAAAAGACTGCGTCAATGTGCTGGAATCCATGCTTGGTAATAGTCTAAACAAATAAATACGTATACGTCTCTCGGACTAATAGTATAAAGATAATAATGTCCTTGGTGCAGTGGATCCCTCCCGACACATTCAAGCACATTGACGTCGTTTTAATAATCGGATGAGCGCTGCAGCCTCCTCTCAGTCCCTGATGTCAGAGATAACAGCCACAGCGACTTGTCAGTGACGTTTAGTCTCACCGAGCCTCGTTTTCATTTTCTTTGCGCTGCACAACTCTCTCTGTACACAACATGCTTGTGGTTTTCATTCGGTTTCATATCACACAGGCCTCTGTTTTTACTGTCAAAACACTGAACAATTGCAGACAGATTAGAAGACACACAAACGCCCACATTTCTACATTACAGCCCAGATGATGGCCCCTTCTCAACATATCCCTTTCACTCTGGAAATTTATAACAATGTAAATTGTGTTTATTTTTGGTCCCTGTAAAAAGGCCATTAAAACAGCCAGTGATTTTTTGGAGAAAAAAAAATCTCTTGGGCAGGTCTATAATCCAATCATCAATGATTCAATTTGGATTTTTCGCTGTAATCTATATTGTCGAAATTCATAAATCTGAGAAAAGATGTAGAATACTTTCCATCTTCCTGTGGGAATCGAGCTTTTTGGAAAGGGGGGGGGGGGTTATCTCATATGGAGTATTTTTAATGTTCCTTACAGGTCATTTGTATGCGGCCTCTGGATTTCATTTTACAGGCAGAGCAATTTGCGCGATACTATTACTGTATTCTTTATAGTCAGAGTAATGTCAGAGCCAGAAAGTTAGTGCCTTGCCCTTTGGCCCTTCTCTGAGTTCCCGAAGCCGCCATCATTCTCTATGATAATCTGACTCCCACGGAGTATCAGTGTTGCAGCTCAGTGCAGCTGCCAAGCCTGTAATGGCCGACACTCCTCTTCCAATAACACGTTGACAGAAGAGAGGACTAGCTGGATTATTAAGAAACAAATAGACACTCATGATTTTACACAAAAGACACTAGGAATTAACTTTGGACTTTGTATGAATTATTAAGGAATTTTCCTCTTTTTTTTTTTACATAAAACCGATATTATTGAGGTGTAACGTGAGATATTATGGTGTGGATGTTTCAAAATACACATCAGTACATATCGAACTCATTAAGGCAATAAGCACTATTGTTAAAAACACGACAACTATATCTGTGATAGATTCTTAATGTAAAATCAGAATCATAAGTTAACCTCACTTAAAGGAAACATTTCAATCAGACCAACATAATGAATTGTTTTTACTTACTTTCTTTCTTTCTTTCTTATTACTTCAATAGAATAGCTATACCATGGTGTCATGGCAACCCGGGCCCTGCGCTATTAATCTATATCCAATGTCTCAGCACCTAACACGTGACTATCTGATATCATTGATATAATGTACAGATGCATATATTGGACCTTTATATATCCTGTCACAGAGCATCACGTTACTTTCCAGGGGCACAGCTCGGCCGTGCTGTACTCACATGAAGGGTCCTGCAGGGAGCGTAGAGCTGTTGCCTGTTTCTGGAGAATCTCTGGGTTCGTGTCTCTGTGCTGTCTTGTTGTGTGCGTGCAGGCAGACAGGATGTTGGGTCCACATTGTAAGAGCAGGGGGGAGGTGAACCTGTGACTCTTACCTGCCTGCTGCGGTTTCGAAAGCCCCCACATCCCCACCTACAGTCTCACTCATCTGTTCCCGCAGCAGCAGCTCTCAGGATGGAGCTTTTTCATTCTAAGACCCTCTTGTCACATTTTCCTTAACAACACAGGTTTTTATTTTTTACCTTAAGCTGTTTTTTTTAAAAAAATACGGTCTGTTTTAAATAAATTCATAATAAATTAGGTACAATAAATACAGCAGACTAATTGAAATGATAATCTATATTATCTATATTATTAAATATAAAGGGAAAAAGAAAATAATAGTAAACATGTCTGCTGTGCATGTGAAACAATCTGATATTGAAATATATTATTTTGCATTTACATTGTATTAATGTGCTTGTATTGTGCCATCCTTTTAGCACTAAACTTTCTGCATGTTGTTTTTGGCCTTTATACAAATTCAGTGCAGGTCTAAGTATTTAAGGCAACCTAAAAATAAATGTATTTATTTATGTAGCTGTGTTCTCTAATTTGAGGAACCCTAAAGCTCTGTACAAGTTTTTATTCAGGTAATTTTACTGTATCACCGTAATATTGCTCATACTGGTAATGAAGTTGATGTCAGTGCTGATGTTTTCAGTTTCTTCACTGAATCTGGAAAAAGACAATTACAGGATTAAAAAGAACGGGCACACCAATCAAATATAAATAAATGAAGTCAAACATATTTTCATAAGTCTATATAAATTTGGTGAATTGATACATAGTCTCTAAACTGGTTTGAAAGGCCAGCTGGGGATGACATTGTGCAGAACCTCACTTTCCTGGACAGTGCAGCGCACACTGTAACTCAACTATGACATACGCTGCCCTCTTGCTTCACTATACAACAGTGCCGCCTATTGGTTCAAACGTAAATTACAATTTTCTGCAACACATGGCATTACCTTCAGCTGTCATTAAGTGATGAGTGCTTGCTTGTTGTCTTTAGAAATGGGATGATTGGTCATAATGGGACACTGACATTAGGTAAGGATTAACATTTATAACATTTTCAGCCTTTAGAAATACACTGAAGTGAACTAAATGATCAATTCATCTTTTATGAGAACACACAGATTTAAGTATATGTATAAATCTCACCCAAAACTTTGTACATGAGAAAAAAGAGAATATAAGCCCATCAAGCATGAGTGGGCTGTGATGAGGGATCGGGTACTGCCAGTGTTTAGTTTATATACACTGCATTTCTCTGGTCTCCTGCATGATCTCTTCTCCATCTGCTGTCCATTGCCACTTACTTCACTGGTCTCCTGCCATCTGTTTAACAGTGCTCAGCACCTTTGCGTGACCAAATGCAACGTCATCCACTTTGCCAGAGAGACATAGGGAAGAAAACCGCCATGATATCGTGCTCCTTCAACCAATAAAACCCACCAGTTAATGCTGCTCAAGCCCAGCACCAAATCCCATTTGTCAGCAAATAGCTTCCTTTCAGTTGTCTGCTGGCCAGGCACTTCTGTAGAGCTCCCTGCCATTAATATGACATCTGCAGTTATTTGTTGTCTTGTGTGATGGCAAGCAGAGTGCCGGAGAAGTGAGGAGACAGAGCAAAAATAGGGATCTGTGCATGATCATAAGTGTGCCTCGAAAAAAATGCCTGATCAGACATCTGATCTCTGTTAAATCGGCAGCTCGTTTCACTGACAGTCTGGTAGCCTCAAAGTCCACACCATACCAGCGTTTATATGAGTGCACACTCACAAGAGTTAATATAAACCTTAACTAACATGTTTATAGCATGGTCAGTTTGTTTTTACTATGTGCAATTTCATAGGTGAAAGAATAAAGTGCAGCAAAATTGTCTGCCAAGCCTGTGGTGACTGCAGTGATGGAGCAAAGGTTGAAATGATAGAAGAGCATTGAGAGCTAGACATATGGAAGTGTGAAGAATTGTTGGACAAGAAAGGATTTTACATGAAAAAAGTTACAGTAAAACTCTCCCAGCACCTGTTTCCTGGCCACGCTCAAGTGTTGTTAATAGGCTGATGAGAGACATTTACAAAGTTACTGCAGTGCACTGGAGGGATAAAGCAGCAGAGCGTTGAGCATCTCATCCAATCAGTCAGAACTGATATTTTTAAAAGGTCCAAGTGACTGCTGCATCTGTCGAGTACGTGTGAGTGAGGTGGAAGGCTGGAGAGAGAGCTAAGATAGAGTGATGAAAGCAAGAGATGGAGAGACTTAACAGTGCTTGGGTGGAAGGAAGAAAGATGAAGAAATGGCAGAATGGAAGAATGGAAGGACGGCCAAATGACAAATGAAGAAGCAGTGGAAATATGGAGGGATATGGTTATAGAGGGATGGAGGGTATAGACAAATGACTCTCAGAGGTTGTTGATCCAGACTACTAGTCATAATTTAGTGAAATCAAGCCGCCTTTAAAATGTCAGATGAGGAATGAATAATGCAATGGACCGAGTCATTTTCCCACATCAACAGCATCAACAATAATGTTCATCCTGTGTGATTTCATATAATTTCTTTATTCCCCTGCCTTTCTCTCCCTTTGTGATGTGCCAGACGTATGCACATTAGAAAGAGAGTCAGGAAATGGCTTTCCACTTCAAAAACGAGAGCAGATCCTGAGGCTATTACAAGTGGGACCATTGGCTGTGAAGGACCTTTGGGAGAGCTACACTATAGACAGGCACTTGTCTCGGAATCTCATAAGAGCAGAGGACAATATAATTAAATGTACCCACAAAGAGAGATATTTCCTCTGTGTGTTATAATTATTCTGCCAATGAGATATTACTCTCGTAAAGGACTCAGAGGCTGATTTTCTTTCTTTCTTTCTCAATGTTAAAAATATCTCTGCTGGCTGGAGTCCGGCCTTGTTTCTACCCTCTCATTTCCCTCCCACTCTTCGAACTGAAATAGCATAATCTTTATTGAATGGACTTTTGTGCTAATGATGGATCTCTCCTCAAATATGGTTTGAATTAATAGTTTGGAGGCATGTATGGTTGCATTTAGTGTGTGGACGTGCATGCAGACAAACAAGCATGTAAAAAGCTTTCAGACATTATTACACGGCGCACACACACGCCTGCTAACTCACGCACACAGTGAGTTAATGTTAATGTGCACAGGTGCAGTCTTTGGGGAGGTTGCGTTTGCTCTCTCATCAGTCACACTGTATTCACTTTGCTTCCAGCCCAGTAAATCACCATCTTTCACTGATGCCTTTATGGGATGCATGTTCACAACTTGTAGCCTGGGAAAAGTTTGACCACCACCAGGAATACATTACACCTTCTGCATCCATACAGCTACACAGCCCAGGCAGTACAGTCATACACAGACAGGAAATATTGTTTTATTAATGTCTACTTAGTTGTGAAATTATTTGTGCTTTTAATAGGGGTTTAAGCTGTTTACGACATATGGGTGAGAGTGGAGTTACTGGTGGGGGAGGGGGGTACCTTGGCAGCTGTGGATGTTGGCAGGTTGCACAGCTCCACCAAATCCATCCCGGGGAGGTCCCAATGACCTGTTTTATACTAACACTGGTGCTTTGTCGTAAAAACCAAGAGGAAGTCGAGTCACAACTTGAATATTTGTTTGAAGTAGATGGAAAATGTCCTCCTGGATCAAGACCATGAGGGTGTTGTTTGCTGCTGTGTCGGATCAGAGTGAAAATGCACAAAAAAGCAGGCTACTATGTTTTTACATGGACTCTAGATTGGTGCCCAGGCTCTGGTAAAATACTTATTATACCACCACGGAGAGAAAACCACAATTCCTTGCTTACTCTTTTGGATGGAAACACTCTCTTGTCACTGGTGTTCAAATGCTGTAATTGGACGTTCAGGGTCTTGCAGTGAGAGGTGTGATGTAGTGTTACAACTGCTCACAAATCAAACATTTCTCGCCTCTGTGGAGGTTCAAATAGTGGCTCCAGCGTTCACATGGCCATACCACTACTATTGCTGATGTATTCAATATGCACACAACACAGTCATGAACAATACAGGTGGAGAAAACTGCCTGTGTAGAAGAGCACTTTGGTTTTGGTTTAGATTTAATGTTTACTAAAAGTCTTGGATTTTACTTGTCCATGTAATGAAAAATGTGTCTCTGCATGCACAGTGTGCGTCAGAGTGATGGATGGTGGAAGTGTGTTCCAGGATTATGTTTTATGAAAGTTAAGGGCCCAAGGGTTGGTCTGTGAAGCACATAATCTTTGTCAAAGAGCTGGGCAGGATGGTCCAATAGGCTATATTATTAAACACCTCTGAGAGGGCAGGGAGGTGGTGGTTGACCTCGCACATCCACATTAACAATCAATGGCAGCTCTCATCACACGTCCTTACCATTTGGGCATGAAATTAGAAATGTTTCTCAAGAACCCACTATGCATTTCCTACTAAGCATAGGACTTGCATTATTATGCAGAGACACAATTTGATTGGGCGATCTTTTTTTCCCTTTTGCTATCTTTCCTTTTTTTTGTTCATGCCGAGGGTTTTATCTTGAAGGAGAAAAAACAGGGTAATACTTTTGGCAATATGTTCCAGATTTGATGGAACATAAATGATGTGGTATTGATTTCACATGTGGAGAGCCCAGGCAGGAGAGGAGAAAGGGGAAGGCAGTCCTTGCTGGGGGCTCCAGGGGCCCGGGAGCTGGTTGCTCAGCACTGGGGGCCGTTAATAAAGCTATAAAAAGTTCCATATCCACAATTATTCAGACTTTTCAGATTTATAAATCTCTGCTAATGCTCATGGTGGATGTATTAGTGGTTTAAACATTGAACTTCATTGTTGCTCCCTCGGTAACATTGCACTGGGTAATTATAAATAAGCCCATAGAGCCAGTCGATTTTTTATTTTAATAGAATCTGGCACAGTAGGTTTGGTAGTTCATGGTGACCCATGAATGTCAGTTTGTAACAGATTGAAAGATGGGTAGTGTAGGGTTTTATTGTATTGTAACACTGACACAGCTGAGATAATACAAACATTTCTAAGCCCTGCCCTTCTAGTTTATGTCTGATGTCTGTGTCATTTCTTGTTCACTACTTAACTACTGAGTGATTGACTTTTAAGTGGTTGCGAGGTGTCACTCAAATTAATGAACCCATTGAGATTTACAGCAGTTACCTCTGCTCTGTGCAGCGTCTTTAAGCTCATTAGAAATTCCATGAACACCACATTTACATGGACACCAATATTCCGATATTAAAAAGAGTATTCTATATCGATTGAAAATCTGATATGTCAGTGTTATGCAAACAACTTGTTTCTGCTGCCCTCAATTGGCCAAAAAGGTAAAATAGAAAATCGGATCGGATCGAATAAGACTTCTTCACAACAAATTTGTTGTATGCTCATTCATCACAGTCTATATGCTGTAGAGATTTGAAGTGGCAGAGCGGAAGTTCCCTTCTCAGAGGAGCAGAGTTTATGAAGAAGGCTTTTGCTGTGGAGTTGAAGGTCAGCACATGTAACTTAAGCAAGCTGCAGCTGGCTAAGACTGGGGGGCTGGTAATGTTTATCATGGTCCACATGGCTAATTTGTGTGCTTTTATTTAGCTGCTGTGTATATGGGACTTTTGGGGGCTGACGTGGTAAGGAATGAGGGGTGGGGGGTGGGGGGGCAGCAACAGTCAACAGATGCTGTAAAAGTGACCGCAGGGAGGAAGCAGAGCAAATGCTGCTCATTACAGTGCTGACTGCAGCCCAGTGGCCCAGTAACCAGCAAAAAACAGCCCCATGTCTATGACTCCACAGCTGGAGCTCAGCTGATCCTCACTGGCTTCACACAGAGTCAAGTCCTATATACTTCTCCTTTGCGCCACATTAAAAAAGAACAATCGTGGCAGCCGTGGTTGTACCAGGAGAGATCAGTCGAATTAAATACATGTTCAAGGAGTTTTAATCAAAGCTAACGCTGAAGTTGTTTACTAATGTTGACTTAGCTGGCGCTATGATTCCTGTGATCAGCTTTTTTTCTCTCAGTCCAGGATCACTTGACAGACAGTTCAGGACACTCCCAATTCAGCAGTACCTACAATAAAGCACGCCACATCTGAGGTGGTCAGATTTCATTGTCAGTGGAATTCTACATTGTCTGGACACTGTCCAGTCACATTATTCATCTGAGAAACATAGAGGGCTGGAGGAAAATGAACAAACCGAATTAAATGCAACCACATGAGGTGCATAACAGACATTTTCAGGCAAAGTGTGGCTAACCAGAAATGCCCTTTAAAGATCAGATATCGAAAAGCACATTGAAAAGACAAGTGAAACTGCAAGCTTATAGCCTCAACTGGCTTATATAGACTATTCGTCAATTCAATTACTCATTTGAGTTCTTATCATGAAGATCTGAGGCCTCATTTATAACTGTGTACGCAAAAAATAGGGTCTGAAAGATGTGGACGCCACTTCTCACACAAGAGTTGGGATCTATAAAAACAAACATCATTGGAGAAGGTGCGCACCATGTGTGATAACTGCATGCAGGGAAAGTGGCGATGCAGTCGTGAGGTGGTGAATTGGAGCAGAATATCAATCCAATTTATCATAAACATTTAAACCAGAAGTGGTATTGTTCTTTGTTCTTGCATGACAAAACTGCTCCATATGAACCTTCAATTATAAAATACTCAAAACAACTCAAAGCAAATTACTGACCGTACACAGCAGAGTTGCAGAACTGAGCGATTAATAGTTGTAATATCTTTCAACACTTTGCATACATAACCAAGTAAGACATTCATTTTATTATGTGTCTGTTTAAAATTGATGCGGTGAACATGATTGTGCTATCAGGCAGATAGAGCGCACAGAGCAAAGTGCAGACCACTTACAAACATTTTATAAACTGTATTCAACTTCAAAATTTCATTTTCAAAAGATGTCCCAGGGTGGAGGTTAGGAAAGCACTGATTGTGAAGTAATCAGTTTAATTGCAGTAAACATAAATACTTCCCATGATGATGACTGATTCCTCAGCTGATTTAGATTCTCCAGAGCTGTGATCTTTGATCTGCTGCAACAAGTTCCCTCACATTCTGACGGTGCAAAGCAATGATCTTTAAATCTGTTAAAACTTATTTTTTATTCCAGACTCTGCTGTATTCAATCTCAGTCACTGGACTAACCACAGAAGCAACACGTTACCACCACGTAATATGTCTGTTTGATCCAAACCTCCACTTCAGAAATGTTGCACTTCTTCTTCCTCTTTCTAGATGCAATGGTTTATTAGAAACCCATCGATCAACAGGGTCATCTAATATTCATTAGTTGCTTTGCATAGATCATTTATGATTGAATGTGAGTGTGGGCAGAATATGAGGCAGATCACATACGCACGCTTCAGGTGGACTGTGTCTTGTAAAGGAAACATTGTGTTCAGGTGTGCGTATGCATGGTTTTATAATTTTGATTATTTTTTGGCATACAATATTTTTGGCTTTTGTCCACTCTTAAACTTTTAGTATGAATCCTGTGCATTGTTTTATTAAGGAGGTCCCAGGTCAAAATGGCATTTGGAGCCATGTACCTCTAAACTGCATCACATTATAACATGGACAGCCTGTTTTTAATGTTATGCTTCTCAAATACAAACAAAATTGTATTTGAGATGCATACCATTAGAATCATGATAAATTGGATGGTATTACTATTCATTATCTCAATTAACGTTGACTCACCCTGAAAATGAGAAAAAAATACATTTTCCCAGCTCTTCACTAACTGAATCAACAGTCCAGTGCAAGCGTGTCCATTGAGCTGATTTAATTGGGCTGTGAACTGTGAGCAAGTTTGCTAACCCCAGTCAGGAGTCAGACAGCGGTGCAGGGCTCACCAGGGGTGACATCGGGCCCCATTGGATGGACAGGCAGGGAACTGTAAACCGGGAGCCTAAGCTCCATGTGTTTACCTCGCTGCTTTTACAAGTGATGTCACCACGTTGTAAAACGATACAGTACTCAATGGCCCCGTCCTTTTGTGACTATTTGAGAGAATTAAACATGGACTAAGTGTTTGGAGGGAGATGGAAGGGGAGGCTGGAGGTTAGTGAGGTATCGGGCTCCTGTGGTGCATGGTATGTCCAAGCAGTTGAGGTGGGCTGCAGGGATCTGTAACTTTCCAGGTGCTGTGAACTCGAACCAAGAGACTGTCGGCCATGCCCTGCTCACTGCAGAAGAGGGAGATCCTGTCTAGAAGTACTCAGCTATACTGCCTTTTAATGTGCAGAGCTTCAAGAACAAAAAACACCAACTGCTGATGGTTTGTCTTGCCTCTTCAGTGGACATCTATTATAGTATTTGTTTTCTCTCTTGAAATAGAGTAAATCACACCTTCAAAAATGATCCGGCATTTGAAAGCACTTTTCATTCCAGCTTGTTGGAATTCCACAAATATTTCGCTTCCACATCAGAGACCCGCTCTCTTTCTTCCTCCTAATGACTGTGTCCTAACTGACATTTTTTTGCAATAACAGAAATTCTCTTTACATGAGTCAAAGCAGCAATGTGTGGTGTAACTGTGGCCCTATGCGTATAGGCAATGAAACAGCTTGTGTTTTATGTGATCTCTCTGGGCTCAGGCAGCTGGGTGGGTTGTTGAAGCTGTGTTAACCTACAGTGCCAGGGGTCCTGGTATGCACTGCAGAGGTGTAAAGCAAGCTAAGAAATTCCAGCCCAGAACAAAACAATGAACAAAATCTGGACATTTGGATACACTTGGGACGTCTATGTAGAATTTGCATGACTCTGCAGGGAATCGCAACATAAAAATTGCTCATGGTGTTACATTTCCCTGTTGTCCTGAAACCCTGTCTTTCTGTTAACTCCGAAAAATGATGTCACAAACACGGACAAACCAGACCACTGGGATAATGAAGCAAGCATTTATGCCTCTCTGGTCATTTTTCTGATGAGACCTCTGCTGTCCTGCTGTATTGCTCTGTCTCTTGGTTAAAGTGTACTTGTATAGTTCCTTGGCTTGGACTTTTATTAGCTTTTCCCGTGCCTCAAAGAACTTGGCCCAGTCTGGTTCTCCTCGGCACATTCCCACTAATGAAGTGCACATTCTGCTGGAGCGCTTGGCCGTGTTCAGCTCCTTGGCCACCCCTTAATGGGAATTTCCCCTTCTTCCATGCATCCTCGTCTGCTCCGCTCTCTGCCATTGCCACTCTGGTGTGTGTGACTCATGTCCTCGACAGCCAGCCATCAGCCAGGGGACGTTTGATTCATAAACCTTCTTACACTTCTTTGCCACTGTTGGACTGGTTGGCCGACTAACTGGCTGCCGGATTTATTAAAGGGCTGACTTATTGCTGGAGTAGGTGGCTTAGAATGGGATCAAGAGTTAGCGGTTGAGACACTGACTGACATTGAACAGTGGACCGTTTAAGTCGGTTTAAATCAAGAAAATATCCATCATCTACCCTGACAGATTCAAGAGGGAACTTTCAGGTACTGAGGCTGACGCTGCAGACAGGCCATCTCAATTTCAAAACCCCATCTCGGAATTGGGAAAATAAACTAGGCTTTGATGGATGAAATGATTTCAAACATGACTACTTGCTTCCATGTTTTACAACTCCTAGAATTACGACAGACCACCGGTGACAGCACCTGCTGCTCCATAACTGAGTGCTTTTTTTATTCCATTAGGAGCCTCTCTGCATCTGATATTTTGGAGAATCTTAATCACTGGAAAAATAAACATTGTCTGTTTTCATTACACAGCTCAATGAGGATGAGATAGTCTACATCCTCAAATCAACCTTGAAGGGCCTGTGCTATCTGAATTGTATGAGGGAAATCCACTGGGAGATGAAAGCTGGGAATATATTCTGTGACGGGGGAGGTCATGCGATTTGACGGTGAGCTTTGATTCCACCGGGCCTTCCACTCTCTAAAAGTCAACACAATAAAATCAGGTCTCGCTTAGAGAATGTGGCATATGATAATCATGCCGGTCCACACTGGCTTCACTGCTATTAAATTAACCTTTGTGATGCAAAAAGGCTCAGAGCTGTGGAATAGGTAAGTGTATATGTCCTTGCAGTACTTGCTTACATTTATGTCCAAAGAATGCTGCTGGGCAAGCAGCTCTTGCAACAATTTTAGAGCCCCTAATGAACTTTAATCTTTTCAGAATCTATAAAGCACTTCAGAGCTGCCATGAACTGAGACATAAGCTAGGGATAGTGGACAAGAAGCTAGAGTCTTCAGTCTGCGCAGTTAATTCTCATCATGAGTAGTTTTCATATTTCCAACAGATAATTGCAGTTTTGGTGCTTGCTGCTTACTGAGGGATTTTTTACTTTTCCAACACTGGCTTATCTTCACTGCACTTATCCTATTCCTATTCAGTGTTGGCCTGAGGAGGGTCAGAGAGCAACTATCATCCCCTCCTAGGAGGTTAGTCGCAGAGATCTGTTACAAAATGTGCACAATTAAAGAAACACACATACATCACACACTGTAATATTAGACCCCGCCTCCTCCATTGAGTGTGAAGTGCGCCTTCAGTGGCACCATCACTGATGAAGAAACACCTGTAATGGATTTAGAAGGGATCACTGCAGAGACTCAGCCGCAGACCAGTACATTAGGGAATAGGTTATACACAATATATTCTGCCTATTCTAAACCTGCCTGTTAGGAATGGGCTGTGGACCTGTTTATCTGCATGAAGATTTTAAAGTCAATGTTTTTCATCAAATGAAACTAAATTTCCTTTATTACTTTAATATTTTATTTAAGTTTGAAAAATCTCAACTGATGTGGTTTTTTTCACACATATGTCGGCTGTCTCACAGATATGTTAAGCATCAACACCATCTTCAGACCCAAGTTCACAACTTTTCTAAGTAAAACCTGTACAATGCAGCTCAATATAAACCATTACAGCAACAATGGAAGACAAATTAACAAAATAAAATTGTTGCCATGACAGATTTAGCCGCTCTGTGTCTGTGTCTCAGGCTGTTATGATGAAATAAAAATAATCCAATTGACTTTGGTTTGACCCAGTTGCCAACCAGAACTGTATTTTATCCGAGGTGATAAAAGAAGACATGTTCGACTCAATCCACAGACTGAAGGCCCACTGCCTGCTACAAACTAGGGTCACCCGTTAATTCCATTTTTATCAATATTAAATGTATCGAAAATCCAAATCTTACCAAATTCGGCAATGCAGGCATTAATAATAATAATAATAAACATGCTGAAGTATGAAGATGATAAGTTCAATGATTTGCGAGATATGCTTTCCATATACAGACAGACAGAAAGACAGCTTGAGGATTAAGCAGGTAGATTGAAAAGCAGTACATATACATACAAGTACATATTTACTTTTACTAAAGTAAAAGTGTTAATGTTGTAATTTAGCTTTTTTGTTTCTTTATTTGTATTTCTACTTCAGTCAAATGTTGAGTACTTCCTGGCCTAGGGGTTTGCAGTCCTTCAAGACCAACACTGACAGGCTTCCACCCTGCCGACGTGTCCTTGAGCAAAACACTAATCCCTACAATTTCCAGGAATGCTGCCCAGGGACTGTTCCTGACCTGTTACCTCCCTGGGGAGAGGGGCAAGTGGTAAAGAATTTGCCCTTTGGGACCAGTAAAAATGGAAATTTATTATTTTTAGACCCAAAATAATGAGAGGGATGTTACTGAGAGAGAAAACACAAAACAATTAATCTTCATCTTCTTTCTTTTCATTGATTTAGAATTCGCTGTTTCTCAACAGACTTTTTAACAAGAGCTGATGACCAGTACTTGCAGGTCCGTCCACTTATTTTAACCTAAACTGCTGCAGACAGGAATGATCTGCTGCTGCTACTGGCTGGGTGGTCTGTGGCCTACAGAGCATACATGCACCATTACTTACCTGACTGCATTGTTTTACTGTTTGGATCCTTAGCCCATTTTGTTAAGCAATTGATGATTTAAAGAGATCCATAAAAACTGTAGGACCATGACCCTCAATAACCTGAATTGGCTGCGACTAAGATGGACTGACACAGACAAGCTAGAGGTGGATCTAGAGCGAGGGTCGTACAGTTTCAAGTTAGAATGGTTGGGATGTATACAGTATCTATCTATCTATCTCTGTCTCTCTCTATAAACCATTTAAAACTACAGGTTCAACATATGTATCGCAGAAATAGTTTGAGGAGCAAAATATGTTCGATTTAGATCCGACAAATCTGCATCATGGGATTCTGCGTCAAGGCTGTGAGGGAAGAGAGAAGGACTGGATAATAGCGTGCAATGGTGATGTATTTTACAGGGTCATTCTTGTTCTTGTTTGGAGGCCTTTGTCTTTTACTGAAACACTTAAGCTCCGGCTCTTTAGTGTTTTGTTCCTTGTCCTGTGTGAGATCCCATGTGTCTGTTTCTTTTATCCGACAAGAAATGTCATCCAAAAGCTTGAGCCATGGCAGTTACTGCATATGTTTTCTGGACACCACTGTGAGGAAATGAAGGGAGGTCCACCATTAATGTATCCCTAGGTGTGTTATTTTATGTCTTTTCCCTTTGGTGAAGGGGAATAGCAACTGAAACAGCATTTGAAAAAAAACTAAAACCAACTCATATAATCTTTTCAGAGGTTTACCAAGTGACGGTTGGAGGAAATTGCTGCTGCACTGACCATAAGTCAACAAAGAGCATAGCTGTAGAAAACCTCCGGAAGAAGAAAAAAGTTTGTTCCAGTGCTAAGCTTTCAATAAAACAACACTTTGATCTGGAAATGATAGTTGAAAGTGTCTGAATCTTGTTAAATGGTCAGTAACGATATGACCTACAGCTTTTATAAGCCTGGTTATCATCAAAGAATTTAACAATGAGTATGAGCTATCACATTCCCTATCAAGCAAGCCAGCATGGGAGAAACTGTCTCACCAAAGATACCATGAGTAAATTGAAGTGATAAACAACATAACGGTGATGGGGTATAAATGTGGCCCTTCTTCATGTGGTCTGGGCAGTTGTACTTTGGGCTTACTGTTCTCTTTTATCCATATGCAATCACTGAAACACTCCCAGCATGAGCTTTTTTTGTTATTAGATCACATAAAGTAAACAGTCCCAGTGAGTGTTTTTGATAAATGCAATTTGCTGCTATGCTCCTTTCCAGGCTGCATCTTGTGTAAGTTAATTTGCCAGATCAACTGAAAAAACAGAGAAATCTAATGGAAAACACTGCCCTGGCACCCACACTGCATACCAGTGGTTGTCTTAAGAATGAGAGCCCTTTAATGTGGTGATTATATGGTTTCAATTTCTGTAAAAAGAATGCTTTTCCGTTCTGTTTCTCCCCCCCTTATTTTATCCCTATTTCCTTTTATTTGTTGCTTATATTATCAGCTTTATGTTTTTTCCCAAGGTACTGACACAAAACAACCACTTAAAGTGATATGAACTCTTTCTCAACTTACTTTATTGTTTTGTTTTACCACATTTTGATTGTTTCTTCTCAACCCTAGACATGGGGGAGAGTGGTAACTCTAGCGACTGCAGCTGGTTTCATTGCAGATGTATTTTTTTCGAGAGAGAGATCCATCTGTACAATTTGCATGCACTGTGGGTGTGCCTTCATTGGGAAAGTGCTGCTAAGGTACCAGTCCTTCCATAAATCCAACAAACTTCCATGAAAAGAGGAAGGGGAGCTTTGGGGATTCTGGGCAAAAGTAAGCAGTCCTGGAAAAATCAAAGACAATGAGGCACCTGAGGGAGGTGTATTCCCAGCCATAGTTTTCATTTATGGTTAGCTACGCCTTGTTAGGAACTGGGCTTGACTCTATTGCAGCAGTGGCGTGCTTCCTCTGTGTTCTTCCCAACTGTGCTGTGGGCACTTCAAACCGCGGGCTCGCTTCTAAAACAAGATGTTAGGTTTTCTTTCAAAACCCTTCTTTATGCTTTGAACTGCTTCTCACCTTTTTAGGAAGTTTCAATTGTTTCATTCCAGAGCTCACCAGAGGACTGTGATGGATGCAGTTTTGGCTGCTGGTTTCCTGTAGGGCCTCCATTTCTGGCAGAGCTGCCTTCTCCAATACAGTCGGCATCTGCTGGAAAGGAAAAAACACATCCAGCAGTCAGACAGCCAAACAGAAAGCAGGTCTTTCCAAAAAAAACATGTTTACAAGACCTCAGGCTGAGCTATTCTGATCAGAGCAGGACAAAGAAGAAGGAAGTTAACCTGACCCAGTGTGGATTTTCAGTAGGCAAACCTGCTATGTCTACTTCAGAGTTAAGCACCTCTGTGTTTCATAATACAACCATCAAGCACCCATAATCGTCATAATACCGAAATGTTAAGTTGTCACTCCCAAGTATTGTAATTGAGCTGCTGAATATCCAGTGTGTACTGTGCAATGTGAAACGATAGTGTTATTATATTTTCTTAACCTTGTGTTAAGATATACACGCTGACATATACAGATATTCACACACCTCAGCGCACACAAACAAATGTTACACACATTAACCAAACCGCTCAAATCGACATGGACACATAAAGTAGGTCCCCTTATTTTCTCTGGAGCAGGTCGAGGGCTTGTGGTGTAGGTCTAAATGTGGGTTATTGTTACTCAAGAGTACAAGCTGGAATATTGGGTGTATCGATTGCTTTTTTGCCGCAGGCCCTCTTGGCTGTTCCACAAAAAACTTTCACTGTACGCTGCCAGTAGGCCCATTTCTGCTACACTTATTTTTAATACAAGTATTACATGACTCTGCTCTCTCAAGGTTTCACAGGGGAGGAAATAGCAGATTGAATGTAAACAAGACTAGCTTCCCTCTTGCGCGGCACAGCCAGCTGCTGCTTCCACGCCCGGCTGTAAATCTACCAAGCGGCCTGTGCCGTGTGCAGGAAGGAGAGAGATGTCAGCTCTTCTACTGTCACTGTGGTTGGAGTTTAAGATGAGCTGCCACATGAATGACAGATCAGAGATTTCATACTGGAACTTTAAAAAGTAGTTCATCTGTAAGATTATGTTAGCCACTATCAATGCTAGCACTGCGGCAGATACAGCATATGGTGTGTACCTCCTCTATCATCTCTGTAATGTTGTAGTTTGTTCCTCACTCCCTTGGTTCTGGAGTTCACCGACACAGGCCTTGGTTCCTTCTGCTCCCTTCACATCGAAAAACTAAATTTAGCAGATTTGTTGCTCTTTCAGAACATATTCCATCTGCCAAAATACACAGGCCCTGCTTTCTTAACCTTGTGCAGTGATCTGTGTATTTGGAGTGGCAGTGAAAGGAGAAGCCGTGGAGCTCAACATGGCTGGCTTATAGGCAAGGTAATGACACTGTTATGAGCCCACAGCAGGGAACTCCCTGTAACTGCTCCACTCCATGCAATTACTCACATCACACAGATACTGATGTTGATTGTAGCTGGAATGATTATACCTGTGTTGTAATTACTCACGCGGTCCTCACACGCGGTCTTTGCTCACGCTGCAGTTTCTTGTCTGTGATGGAAGCTTTTGGCTTCGCTCAACTAAAGGAGGATTACAGCAAAAATATTTTCTTTTCAAAAGTTAACATCAATAATATGAAAGCGGTATAGTTCATTGAGCTCATACCATTTAGCTTCATTTTTCTTCACAACACCCCTTAATGTAATCCATTTATTATAGTATGAATTATGAAGTCATTTCCACATCAAGAGAAGTAATGGATTATTTAAAGAGGAACTATTATACTTTTTCTGATTTTCAATGATATATATATATAGTGTTACAATGTCAGAGGACCGTATTAAACATGGCCAATGTTTGAAATAATGGGAAATGTATGTAAAAGTAATCCCAGGGAGACAAAGGCTAAGGCGTCGTACTACTGTGAACACTACGTTTGTTTTTCCATTTTCACAATGAAGTGATGGAATTTGTCACAGATTACTTATTTAACTCGTTCTCCTAAAATATTCTACTCGAAGATTATTATAGGCATTCTATTGACTCCAGCATACATATAACAGACAGTGCAGCTTTACAGTAATTTACTGCATAACAACATTTTACAAAAAAAATTAGCATTTGCTAAATATGAGCAAAATATTAGTACTTGCATTTCGTGCTATGAACGGATCAGGTCCAGTCTACATCCAGGACGTTAAACGTTACACTCCAGTCCGTTCACTCCGCTCTGCTTCAGCCAATCGGCTCGTTGCTCCCTCACAGCAAGCTAAACACTCATCAAAATCACGACTGTTTGCTCTCCTGGCTCCTAAATGGTGGAATGAGCTCCCCATCGACATCCGGACATCAGAAAGTTTACAAATCTTCCGTCGCAAACTAAAAACATACCTCTTCCGACTATATCTTGAATAAAAAAAAAAGACACTTATAGCACTTTGTAGTTTTGCTTTATATTTGAAGAAATTTTACTTTCTTGATTCTTGTTGTTCTGGGTCTGTACCCTCGGGGTTGAATGCACTTATTGTAAGTTGCTTTTGATAAAAGCGTCAGCTATATGAAATGTAATGTAATGTGCCACTGACGGCAGATTTTTTCAAACTCACTCCTGATTTGACTCAATTTTACAACTATTAAGTAGGGGAAATATATTAGAGATGAATTGAAAGACTTTATTCATTAGTGTAACATGCCATACAGCTGTAATATTTGTGCAGATGGTCATATTGTCCTTCCTCACATTTCAGATTGGAATCAAGCTCCAACATTTATGGATGAATTTTAGAAGGTGTAATTACCGTTAATTATGTTTCACATTTTTGCTTTCAAAACATCCAGAATGGTTAGAGAATGAGGTGCTACACACAAGCACTGAGGATTGACCAATCAGAAGAGAGACGTTATGGTGGTGGGGGTTAAAGGAATGGTTGATGAAAAATGAAAATTCACTCATTATCTACCCACCACTATGCTGATGGAGGGGTGGGTTAAGTGTTTGAGTCCACAAGACACTTTTTGAGTTTCTTGAAATAGACAAATATCCCATAATATTCATATTCAACTCGAAATGGCATCATTAACACCGTGTTTTTAAGTCTAAAAGTCCTCTGATATCTTCCTAGGATGTGTGTTCACATAAGCACATCGGAATACCACACACACTCTCACCCAAGGGCCCGGGAATGTGAAAGTGTGTGACGCTTCGTTCGCAAGCATTGGCACTTCCTGTAGTGGACATTTAGTCTCAGGTAGAATAGAACAATAATATAGGATCAAAATTATCTTTAATATTGTATGTGTTGACATTTGGGGTGGGAAATTAGTAACATATCATTGTGTATAAATAAATGAAATTTTGTATTATTGGAGGCGTGTTCTGTTGCCATTTCACATATACACCAAAATGCAAGTGTACACTGAGGACGTTATGTATATCTCTGGTGAAGAGTGTCTTGAAGCAGATGAGTTGTAATCAGACACATTTTACTGAAGACTGAATAACTTTTTTTTTCTCCCTCACAAGATATTCTTGCAGCACTGAGTAATATAGTACATGACTGTTAGCAGAAATTTGAAAACATCTCTTGCTCGGAGAACAATCAAAGGAAAATGTCTAAAACAATCTGTGTGACATTTTAAAGAAATGACTGCATTGCTTCTTTCCAGATGCAGCAACTTGTTCTGAGAGCTGTAATCAGCTATCAGGAGTGTTTGTGCTTACAGCATGCAAGCAGACTCTAGTGGGATTCATCAATGTAAGAATGTGACTGACTTCACAAGGCTTTCAGAAATGAACACTTTAATCTTACACATACAAATAATATCCTCATGGCATCTGTTGTTGATTCCCTCTGTGTGTGAGTGTCTTATTTTGTTCATGATTGGACATCTGTGCTAGGTAAACTATGCAGGGATGCAAAGTAATTTTTTTTCAGACTGAATTGCGCTGAATCATCATACTCCATTCATATAAATTATCACATTACAGTCCCAGGAGTCCCAGCACAGCCTCCTCCTCAGCCTCAGCTTGGTTTTGCCTCCCGTGTGCTTGTGTGGTCTGTCCTCTGTCCAGCTCTTCGTAGTGGAGAGGAAGTCATGTGGCTCAGATCCAATCAGTTAGAAGCACCTGGAAGAATGCTGCTCCTGTGAGACGTAGCTAAAGGGGGGTAATCATCTGTATATTTAATTATGCAATGGGCATATGTTTTTTTAAGTGCAGAGTTCCCTTCCTCGCACATTCTGGGTTTTAGGGATTAAACATCCCATCCTGATCTACTATGTTGTCTCTGCTCTGCCAATATGTCTCTCACTTAATACCTGATGAAGGTTTGATTTGAGGGTTTAAATTTGTGATATTGGGATAAGCCTATTCAAATAAAACTTGATATGATTTGTCTTGACAAAAGCATGCTGAAATCATGGTTGGGCTGCTTTTATCAATAGAAGTGCCTTGGCCTTGATGGCAGCATTGTTCTGTCAGTTTACCACTTTGTTCCAGACTAAAATCTTTTTTTCAGTCAAAAAATATTAACTGAACTTTTATAGATTTAGATATAGTCCAGTCTATCGTTTTTATGACAAAAACCTACAAATCAAATACCATTTGCATTGGCCTTAGCTGCACTTAACTGTTAATCACCTTGAGTGGTCATCAAGACTAAAAAGGCGGTACATAAATACAGACCACGTGTTACGCGTGCAAAGGTTAACGTGCTAAAAGGCTGAACTAAGATTGTTTCTAGAGTAGACTTTATACTTGGCCAACTTTACACAGTCATTGTTAGAATTCTGTTGTTAACAGTAAGTAAATCAAAAGAACAACCTAACAAAACTGTGGATATTGAATCAAGATTCTCAGTCTTGTTTCAGTTACTTATGTGTGTGGATGTGCTTGAGTAAATAATATGTATGCATATATCTAAATAGATTTATGATGCTGCAGCCTACAATTTTATGGATAAATATTCCTCCACACTTCCTACCTAACCCCGGTTCTTTAATTAGAAGCCATGGTTAACATTCAACTTCTGCGTCGGTTTTCTGTCTTTTAAAACACAAACGTACATTCCCTACTGTGAAAAATGCATGCTTAGTAAATTCAATCCTAATACAGTACAAATAGAAAACTGGTCACAAGAACATGAAGATCATTTTTATACGGAAGCGTAGTGCTGCCATTGTTACGGTTATGTGGAATTAGACGGAGCAAGATGCAGAGTTTTTAATTAATTTTAATTAAACCTGTTCTTTGAACAAAACAAATGTGAACACTAAAGGGGAAAAACCCAAAACACTACAAAGCTTACACACGGATTCAAAGGTGAAGAGGTTCAGGAGATCAGGACAGGACAGGAACGCAAGACAAGACAGCACCATGGACGACAGCTACCAGAGGCACAAACGATCCAAAAGAGGACAAAGGGAAACACAGAGGCTTAAATACACATAGGGAAGGCAGGGGCAATTAAACACAGGTGTTACACATGAGGACTGGGGAAGACAATCACCTACACGAAGGGAAGACAGGAATAACACACAAGGAAAAGAGACTAGAAAATATATCAGGAAACAGAAAACACAGAGACTGAAATCAACAAACTAAAATGACAGAACATGACAGCCATGCCAGCAATCAGATGAGTATCATGTCATAACGACAAACGTATCATGTTATAACGTTATAAGTTACTGTTAAAACATAAAACATAAAACATTAAAACATAAATTTCCACATTATAATATGATGAGTTATTGTTAACACATAAAGCATTTCACATTAAACGTAAAAAGTCGTCACATTAAATAAAAAAAAAAAATCTAGAATTGATTCCAATACTTTTTAAGTTGTATGTTTTTACCAAATGGTATAACCTGATACATTTAATGTTATAAGTTTCTATTTCCAGCATGGCAGCAAAACGCTTACGTGGTTTTAAAAAACATTCTTCCTACTATTACAATGTTATGTGTGAGCTGGTTCTCATTTTGACCAGCTGATTTCAATGATTGTGTCTCTTCTTTCCTTCTCTCTAATCAGTGGAATCAGCTGATAAAGCATTTAGTTGGATTGAAATTCCACATGACAACCTCTTTGTTTGTCTATCCGGCTGTGTAGATACATAAACAAATGCCATGTGTAGCAACAAAAATTCTCTCTTTCGGAAACATTGATTGCAGTTGTTATTGATTTTTGGGACATTCTTACATTCATTCACCAGTTCAGATAACTGAGGCAGCGACACTGGATTGACAGTGGTATGAGTTTAATGCAGGGATGGGAACCTTTTGCCTGTAGGGCTATTTAATTTTTTTTATAACATCTTGTAAGGGCCATAATGCGTTAATGAACACATATATAACACTTAGGTCGAATCCCATTTTACCCCTTCTCCCTACCCCGTACCCCTTGTTTTCAAGGGTTAGGGTTAACCCTAACCCTTGAAACGGAGTCACAAGGGGTAGTGGTTGATATCGTCCTCCACGAATTGGGACAGGCCTTCAAGAAGCCGTTACATCATCCCAACAGGAATCCAACACGTAGCAGTCGTCGATTTAAACAGACGAGACAAAAGTTTTACAGGGGATGTCATTGTAATAACATGGCTGAGATCTTAAATAAACCAATATTATTAAATTATAAAATGCTATTGTTGCATTTACTACAAGTGACAAACCTATAATATCCTAATAACATCTGTGTCAATGCAGGTGAATCAATGACATCTCAAATTGAAAAGCTTGGATGCTCTGCATTATTTCACGTATGAAGCAAAAGGTCACAGGCTGCTAGCAATGGTCTGTATAAAACCCTGCCAGGATGCTTCGTTATTAGAGGAACAGTTAAGTTCAGTAACATCGCTGCTATATGCAGGTTCAATCAAGTGCATTAGGTTTCTTCAAGTGGGGGTCCCTAACCCCAGGCCCTATCCCTCCGCCCCAACAGATATCGGGACAGCCTACCCCTACTCGTCAATGCACAAAACGAAGAGGAAGGGTTAAGGGGGAAACTGGGATTGGGGCTAATATCTCTTATACTGGACATATTGTATCTTTCTTTAGTGAAGTGTTTTACTGAAGACTTTCCAGTTACACTTGTCATAGAATAGTTTCACAGCACAAACAAGGCCCTTTTCATAAATTCTTCTTCTCATTGAGGTTCTAATTTCTCAGCTATTAGCTTAACACAAAACTTGAAAGCTTGAAAAACTCGTGTTTTGCACCAAAACTGCATATGTCCTTGCAACTCCTCCAGTTAGGTATGTTTTGAGCTGTGATGATGCTCAAGATCGAACTCTTTATTTATTTCCCCCTCAAACAAGACACAACGAGTTGCCATTTATTTCCTCAAAAAAATATTTGTTCCTCCATTTCCATTGGGAAGCACAACATTCTGCATCTACCTACACTCTGCTCTACAGTCACCACGATGCTTGTCAGCGATGATATGTAATGCTACATTCACTCTGATCGGTGCAGCCACACAGCCAGAAGGGACCACCCTGACAGGTAAGGACTGTTAGGAAATACTAATTTTGTTATTTACTTTTAACACAGAAAAGAATAATTGTTTTTTGGGATATCTGATTTGCATTTATAAATTGTTTTTGTGGGCTGCACGTGGTCCTGAGTATACACTTACCACTCCTATGTGCCTACTGTACAGAGGGTTTTGATTTATACGTTTTAATTTGTAACTTAACGCTGACAACACAAACACAATCAAAGCCTGAAAGAATTCCTGTAATAAAATTACTCATACAGGAAATGGAGACACAGAGAAGTGGCAGTACCAAGTACCCTTTCTCCCTTCCTCCTCTCTCCCCCAGTGTCTGACTGGAGGGAGTCCAGTCACCCTCTCTCATTCCCAGGCTCTGAATGTGGGTGTCCCGCCGGGAATTCAAGTAGCACATTGGGTCGGCCACTCAATACCCCCTGTTTGAAGGGATTCATTGCAGACTAATTGGGATAACATGGCTGGAAATGTTGACCTTGGTATTTCTAAACAAGGTTTCAATTAACTTGTAATAAGGCCAAGCAGCCAGGCCCGAGACGGATCCTCCACCAGCAGAAGGAAATGCGAAACATGCCGCAGTTGATGGTTGGCTTTTCCTAACTTTGATTAATCACTTGGAGAGTAACCGAGTGGGACTGGTAAAATAATTAGAAGGGAAAACACCCTGATCTTGACGCAGTAATATTTAGAACAAAGGTTTGGTTACTGGAAGATATATCAGAATGTGTCCTGTTCCCCCTTTGATTCCACATAAAGCAGATTGTTGTGCTTGAATCAAAATATTGAAATAAATCGAATGGAATAACAATACCCCCATACCTCCCAAACACAGAGATTTGGACAGTTCAATTAACAATACCTCATTTACGTTATTAATTTCTTCTATTTGCATAAAGAAATTATGTTCATTTGAAGTGGATGGATAAAGAATAGTCTCAGCTATGTTCCTGCCATTGAGGATAACCTTATTCAAACCACAATTACATTTCTTTGGGTATCAGCATATAGTGTTTCCCCATCTCTGTGTAATACAATCAGAGAAAATACAGCTGGTGCCCTCTGTTGTCCAAGGTGCGACTGTAATCGAGTTCAGTCCAAACAGAACTGCAGAAATGTTTGATCTGTTTTTAATAATGACGTGTCCCTAACAATCTGCCATTAATTTCTTAAACAAAAGCCTCCTTAAACCACATGCTAATCTGGCTTTGACTTATAGAACTGATACTTTGAGGAAGTTTATTATTTCACATTATATTGTGTACAGGCTCTTAGATCTCAGTGCCAGTAGGTCCAGCAGATCCACAAACGAGCTGCCAGAGTTTTAGATTTGGTACAGGAACTGAACTGAGCCCCCTGATGAGAGACAGAGTGCAGTTCTGGCAAAAGATGGGTTGTCTAACCGCCGCTGAATCAGCACTTCTGTTCTGTGCAACAGGTCATTTAGAGCCACAGGACATTTGCTGACCTGCGTTGAATTATCGTTAATTCGAAAGGCAACAGTGGTGCATAGATCATGTGGGCTGCTCGTGTGACAGGAAGACACAAGGACGAAGGGATGGGGAGATGAACTCGGCAGATTAAATTGAATCACAATGAAAACGACAGAAAACTCTCCTTCTTTTTTATGTTGCTGCAGTATTATAAGGTTGACAGTTTTGTGCATTTGGCTTCCTCTTCTTCTCCCTCTCTGCCTTCTTCCTCCACCTCCTCCTCCTCCTCCTCAACTTCCTCCCTGATTCTTCTTTCCCGCTATTTCAAATGATCATGATTCCAAAGAATGCGTCTCTGCAAGTGTTTAACACACTGGTCTTTGAAGCATGGTCCAAGTGGCTGCTTTGTATGTGCTTTATTGTTCTAAATGCTAGCTGTATTAAATCACCTCCCAGTCCCTGGCCTGTGTGCTTCATCTTCTTTAAAACTCTATCTACATTCTCCAGGAGGAAGTCCTGTTCTGCACTGCTGAGGCTGTCGAGGGACTTGGCATGGTTACATAGATTTTAATGCAATTCTAATCGCACCTTGACACTTTAAATACTGATTTTTGTTGCTTTTGGAGCATTTCCCCCTCTGCATATATCATCACACAGGAGACAGGAGCTGACTGAACGAGAGTGGGTTGCTTCTTTGTCACTTCCAATAACTGCTAACATACTTTCTCCTTATTTTCTCCTGTTTAATCTAAGCCTGAACACATGTTGCCAAGTGGGAGATGATGGAAAAGAGTTGTAGATGTAGACGCAAACTTCACTGACAGAGAAACATTCGAAGATGACGTAAGAGTTGTGTTTTCAAGTTGCAGTCAAAGAACAAACCACTTTAAAAGGAGGTCACTATGGGTGAAATTTGAGCAACACATGGAACACACTCATATTTCTTTTTAACAGTGCAATTAATTCACATGAATTGCACGTTGCACAAGCGGAGTGGCTCGTGTTTGCTTTGTATTCCAAACATTTGCATTTGATTCGTTTTACAGACGTTCTTATTAAAGACTGTGCAACGATGGAGGGACTACAGAGGACGTGCAGTAAACTGGGCAGAGGAAACACACCTTTCTTTTACAGCCGGGACGTAAACAGTAGTTTATGGCTGGAGTTTTACTGTCAGGTTGCATAAGCCTGCCCCCTTTTCAGAGAGAAGGTTAAGCTACGGCTAAGGTGGATGCTTTTATGAAACGTTTGGATCTTTTACTCCTACACATAAATGAATGAGATCTTGGGTAAAGTTGCCTGGAGACTCTGATTACCAAGCAATGTACTGGTTGTGAGAGGAAAATCTCACTGCACTAATAAAATTACAGATTTTTTTACAATCCATTTACTACATTTTTGTTTATTACAGGTGAAAAACAAGAGAGCTGCCACCTCCATTTTTAGAGAGAGCTTACCCCCAACTGCCAGTTTGAGGAAAGATGAGCTGCTCTTATCAGCTCCCTCTTTGTGCAGCCTTCACCTATGCCTTATACAGACTGGTATCTGACTTTTTTCAAATAGCTTCCCTAATTTATTGCTTTACCACCCTTTGTGTGTGTCTCCTCACCTGTGATGTGAGTTCAAAGGTGCATTCACCCAAAGATAACAGTTTACAGTAGTTAATTGGTGATTAAACGAGTAGATGTCCTTGTAAAACGTCGCTACCTGTGTTGTGGTGTTTTAGAATTAAGTTTTTAAAGGTGTCAAACATTTCATTGGGTTTTAAAGCTAACGTTTATTTGTTTTTAAAAGCAGTTATAGGCTTGTTGGCAGTGATACATGTGTTGGCCCTGTATAAAGGAATTACTCTATTACTGCTGTTTGTTAAAGGTAGTGGAGGGTTAACATAGCTTTGCATAAAGACTGGAAGTGTGGGGGGGGGGGGGGGGGGGAAACAGCTAGCTTAGGTCTGTACCAGTAAAGCTCACTAATCAGCATGTTATAGCACATTTGTTGGTTTATGTGCAATTTACGTGCAGTGACTCCAGTAAGTTACTGTTCTTAACCAAGTTTGCCACATACATTACTTGTAAAACAATAATTGCTAAACTTTCTTTTACAGATCAAATAAATGATATAACTTGTTACTAGTATGTTTTAAAAAATGTCAAACTCTTCATTTAAATGTTCTCTACTTGTAAAAGTGATCATTTGTTGATCAAGCTCAGAAAGCCTTGACTTCTTTTCCACTTCCTTTCAAGTTGTTGACAGTTTCATGATACTCATCTTCTCATCCACCCCATGTCGCCCTCCTGCTCTCATTTTCAGAAGCAGTCAGATTTTACACTGGGACACCGTCTGCCTATGTGAGATTTGCAGCCACCCTAGCCTCAGCCAGAGCTCTAAACCCATGTAATTACATTTTAAGCAGCATCGGCTGGTTGAAATACCTTGGGTAATTAGTTTTGTTTTTGTCCACTCTTCCTATAATCTTCTCCTTTTGTGTGAGGGTTTGGAGCACAAGCTGTGGAGGGAAACAGAACGGGTTGGTACGTAGTTTCTGCTCTCTCTCTCTCTCTCTCTCTCTCTCTCTCTCTCTCTCTCTCTCTCTCTCACACACGGACCACCTGAAATGTGTTTTGGTGGTTGTTTCCTTTGATTAGGAGTGTTGTGTCATGGGAGTGCTGTACAAATATAAGCTGTCCAGACAGTTTTATAGTGTTTATTTGTGGTACCACCTGTTTTTCCATACAGAAGAATTAACTTATGGCAGTGATGAGGAACACAGGGTGTAAAGGAAGTACAGTGTGTGCCGTGCTGCTCGTTTGACTGGCCAGCCAAGACATGCATCTTAATTTGTTCCTGCTCTGAAATGACCAGTAAATCCACAGTTTGGTCTGACTTTTAATTTGTTCCGAGTCCCCCAGACGCACTTGTCACCAGGCTTCCAGAAGGAAACATCACTGCCAATCCATCGCCACTGCCTGCACTGCTGCTTCTGCCTCTTCGTCAGTCCTCATCTAATCCTCTCCCCCTCCTCTGTCAAATATTTATAGCTGATGGCAGATAAGATTATTTCAGTGTTGGACCTCTCAGTGCCAGCTGCTGCAGACCTTTGCTCACAATAAAGCCTAAGAAGCGTTCCAGGCAGAGGGAAGATTGTTTTATTTGGAGCTCATCCTAGACCTGATAGGAGGGTAGGTGCAGGAAAGCAGGACACCATTTACTTTCTTGGCTCGGTTCATCCTCACAGTCTTATCTTTAAATGTTGAAATGTTTCTTACTCAAGGATTTTTGTTTTAAGCACAGAAAGGGGCAGTTGCATCGGGCTTCGACCCTGAGTAGTATGTTTTCAAGGTGAAACACACACATTGTTAGGTCACAAAGGAGCGCTGTCAGCACTTCCCCGTTTGCCAGTGCTTGGTTCTTTCATGTTGTTGAGCACATTTGCCTGCAACGCATGTTTAGATAAACTGTACAGTATGTGTGATGATTTATAGAGTGTATGTGCAGGCTGACTAGAGTGTGTTAAGGAGTATTTAAAGAAAAACAGGATCTATAACTCATCCAGGATACCTCACATGTCTGGTGATTGTTAAAAAATAATTTCTGTGACTGTAAACATCATTAAACTGGCATGCATTTGTCTATTTTGTAGTTCTGTGGAATAGGAAATCCTCTTATGGCCTTAAACTTTGCTTTATTTCACATGTACATTTGTCAGGATGAATCCGTGTCAGTGTCTCTTTATGTAAGGCATAAATCAGCATGATGAAATGCCATGGCTAATCCAGCTGAACACACTACAACCTGTCATAGTTGGACAGAGAGCGGCCTCCTAGCACGTCAACTCATGAGTGGAAAATGAATCTTTTTTAATAAAATAGAACGCCATCTAGGCTTTACAGTCAAAATTGTTACAATATGTGAAAAAAAATCCCCAAAAAGTTGTATTAACCTTGTGCAACCCCAGAACTTCTGGAGTTGCACGAACAGTTTGGAAGCAAATACTGCGGCAGATGCACAGAGAGGGAGGCGAAGTGGTTCTTTATCTAGATGTCTTTCAGCTGTGAGCAAATGCAATATGAGCATTAGCATGAGCATTACAAAAATCTTTTGCATCTTCATCTGCCTACAGCACAGTCAGCATGGTAGTTTCTTATCATATCTTACAGGTTTATCACACATCTTCTCTTGCTGTCCTCACCCAAGTTCATTCAGATAATAACTGAATGTATCTACAAGTTCAGAAGCAGTGAGGCAATACAAATGGGTTTTGAGCTTTGTCCTCCCAGAGATGGATGTACACAGAAGAGTTCAAAATATAGTTAATTTCCGTTAACCAGCAATAGAAACACACTGGAGAGACTTTGTCCCATGTCGTCAGTATTATCTGCTGCACGTCAGCCTTTCATGTTGAGATGTTTAGAGAAAATAGTACCAGTGGTGCCCTCTAATGGTGAATACTCCTAAAAACAAATAAACATGAAGCTGTGAGGTGTTATCAGAGCTACTGCATATTTACATCTTGGAATGACTTTGAACCTCTTTTCACTCTGGCTTCCTGATTAAATGTCTCATGCTCTGTCTATATCTCCTCAATGAAATCAATCTGTTTCCCTTCTGTCGATTGCTTTATCAGTGTCATTAGATAAGCCCCAATAAAAGAGTGATTGTAGTGATTGTCTATGCAACAACTGCAGCACTTCACTGCTGCTCAGACTTTATGGTGACCCTGTTTTATATAATGGCATTAAATGATATCGCTATTAAATAACATCTTCTGGCTTCTTAAAGTTTACCTATTGTTTCCAGGATCAGAGGAATATTTACATCGATTTATTTGATTATATTCAATACTTTTGAGCCCATTGAGCCAGGGCTTGTACTGTGGACGGATTCTACATGATTTTTAGAAGTTAAACTGATGCACTGGTTAGTGGTAAAAATCAATAATTATAGTTTGGTTTTATTCATTGGTCAATGTAGGAGGGGAATAGAAGAGGACATGTTTTAAACTTGTAAAAGGGGTTGTAAACAGGGGTAGTAAAATCAATCTAGGTCTTTCTAAAAGTACATATGAATCAGTATCATGTGCCTACCTAGACAGAAAACATAGATCTTTCAGTTATTGTACTGTGTGTCAATAGAGACCAAACGTATATATCCCTCCCTCCTGCCTGAACATTGCACTGTGTATACTTGTATACATGTTGGTGGAGTTCATAACATCGAAGCAGCTCCTCTTAACAACTGGAGCCAGCTGTGAAGCTTCACTGTCTGCACTCTGTTGAATCTAAACATCTCCACTTTCACCAGATGTACGAGTTTGAGCATTTATGTGTTTTTATGGGTGCATCCGCTTGTCTACATGCATGTGTACATGTGGGCACAGTTGATATGAATTTGTGTGTTTCCACTATGTAAGTGTTGGACAGCGATGGATATGTGCATTTTACATAGTCGATTGAACGATGACCACCTCAGGTTATGGCTGTCATTATGGGCTTTCAAAGAGCACCACAGCAGAGTGGGGCAGAACATCCTCTGTGCGAGCAGGTGCCTGTGATAAGATAATGATAAGGATGGTATCTGGCTTCCACATCAAAGTGTTGACCTTGACATCTCATTGTCACCATCTAGTAAGTGTCGGCCAATGGTCCAGTGCTGATGACAGAAGAGCTAACAGGTCAATTAGAGCAATGAGGCCTGCAGCACGAGCAAGTAGTGGACAAAGAGGGTTCAGAAAATAAAGAACACCTGTTTAACTACTCTGTGATGTAGCTGAAGCTATATAATATTGATTGTGATATGATAAGGGCAGGTTGTTGTGTCAATAAACAGTCGCTCCCTAATCCTTTGCGTGCTGATGACATTTGTGCCAAAGGAGGGATTGTCATCCTTTACTGTTCACTTCACAGCTATCGTTCATTTATTATTCCACAGTCAATCTTTTACATAAACTATGCTTTCAACATGCATCCTGTGCCTCCTTGTTTACCAGGTGGAACCTCCTCTAAATATGTTCTGCTTCTTAGTGTCAAATGTTCTTGCTCTCTGCTCTCATTTCTGCCTGTGCCATCAGCGATGCTCACAGTGTTGGCCCAGTACAAAGGTGAGGTTTATTGGCACCCGTCTTCATTTTCTGGAAGCCATGGACTGCTACATAATGGAGACATTATGATTTTTTTTATCAATCCCAGAGTCCTGATACCTGGTCACCAAACTTGTTTGGAAATCTCTCATTATCTTCTTTATCTTTAAAGATAAGGAGAAAGGTCCCGTGGGGTTCAAAGGGTATTAGGAGCAGAGCTAAAAAATGCGTTACTTATAATGAGAAAATTATATTCGATAATTTAAAAAAAATATGTAAAAAACTTAAATTGTGCAGAAGACCTGTTAACGTATGTTTATTCACCATCTTGTCCTATATTCTAAAATAGTTGGTGTAGAGACATTTCAAATTAAACCCACAAACGAGAACCTCGTGTTAATGCAAGACTATAAGTTAGGGGATGGCCAAAGTCCATAAGTATCATCCTTTGGGAGCCATGAGTGTTTGTAAGCATACTTCATGGAATTCGATCAAGTAGTTTTGGAGATACTTCCGAATATTTCTGGACAAATGTGGTAAACTGACTAGCTGACCAATTCTTTGCCTTACATTTTCAATAAACTAGTGCACTGTCCGTCCCAAACCTCGTTTTGGGAGGGGCTGTCAGTTTGGCCTGTGGTAATGCTCCTAGTCTACTTCAGAGTTATTCACTGTCATTAGTGAGCCCTGCGAAAACAGTTCTACAATATACTGTCACTTTGTTATTGTTTGCAGGCTGGAAGTTGTGTGCAATGCTTTTAATTTACAGTGTGAGTCACAGAATTACGTTAGAAATCCTACCTGGTTTATCTGCAATGAAGATTTTGTAGTTAATGTTTTTCATAAAATACATTTTTCTTAATTATTCTTGATATACGTGGCCTATAAATGTATGAATGATTTATTTTTTAATACATAACATATTTCAGAGGTATCCAAGCAACCGACTAAATTTTCAGACCCAATTTCACAAATTTCCAAAATAAAAGCTCTGTTATTATCAACAAAACAAATGTTGCACTTTGCTTTGAAGACGAATTGCCAACAGGAAGTGAATCCGAGAATGTGGTTGCCTTGATTGTAGGCAGCACCCACTGCACCCGTGTCTGTCCAACATGGTTGCACTTATTTTATCCGAGGATGTAAAAGAAAACTTAATTTGGACCCCGGACTGAACATGACAGACATTTGTGGAATTAGGCAGATGCAAAATAAAATATAACTGTAATGGAAAAAATTGACAAAAGCTCAACTCACACTTTTATTCGTGACTGAAAACCCACATGTATTAAAGATGAATTGTTTTTTCTGTAGTAACACTGAAAAATATTAAAAGACAGTTACGAATAACAGTATTCACTCAGAAATCCATAGAGAATAATGCAGTGATTTCTATTTTAGGATGGATTCAGAGAGATATTCATATTGATATTTTCATGTTGCCATGACATTTTAAAGGACCAACGTCACTTGTTATAGCATAGAGCAAGTACTTGAATCATACAGAACCATACTACATTGTTAATAGCCACCATTTAAGTTTTTACCGAGTGAAGCTTGAGCCCGGCCTGTGCCCGCTCAGCTAACAACCTCAGTTGCTCAGTTGTTGCAGAGTGTCAGTTCACCCTGAGCCTTCGGTGAGCCTCTGTTTGTGTTCTGGCTAGACATTGTCTATAATGAGCGCTGATTAGTTAACTTGTTTAAATGCCTCTGCTATTTCAGTCCCTACTGCTCAGCCATCCTGGCTGAGCCCCGCTGCCCTCACCCACATGGGTGACATTCTTCAGAGGTGTCTGAGCCAGAGTTACTACTGGGCCAAATGAAGCAGCCATGGAGTTCAAGTTTAAATTGCAGAGACATTTGAGACTAGGAAACTGTATGTTTGGTGTAGCCATCACATTTTCTTCCAAGTGTTCAATGCTTGTTTGGTTTGTCTTGCCATCAGACATTAGCTATTCATCCTTCATATAATACTCACTTTGTTTTGTTTTCTGTCTGTCTCTCCTTGTCCTCCCACGTTCTCCCAATCCCCTCTATTCTAACAGTGTACAGATGTGAGGATGTGATGCTGGGGCTCCACAGTCACCATGCTGCCTAGCCCTCCTCAGCCACCTATACCAAATGGACCTCACCCACAGCCTGTTTTTCTTTCCACTGAGGAGGTGAATAAATGTTAGAAGGGCAGGGAGGAGGAGGAGGGCCTGCCTTGGCCTCTTCAGTTTGGGTCTGTTATTCTGAGTGGTGTTTATTTGTCAATGTTCACCCCGTCTTTCCTTTCCTCGCAGCGGAACCAAGAATGTAAGTGACAGAATGGGCAGAGTTCGGCTTCATGTCCATGCGATGAAAATCTATTTTTGAACTGCTGTTCACCCAGAACTTGACAAATGGGTCATGTGCAGGCTGTCTGCCCTGACGTTGAGGGTACAACCTTTCAGCAGACTTTTCAATCAAAGTTCCAGTCTCCAGTTGTTTTCTAGTCCTCAAGGTGTCAGATATCAACTGACAATAGCACTAAATCTGATGAGTCCAATGTGCAGCAACCTGAGCTGGAACTTGCAACATAACTAGTAGCAGAGAACCTTATCTTCTATGTATCTCCCAGGTCGAGCTGCAGTGTTTTTCTTGTCTTTTGAGCAGGGCAACTTCCTGAACCCTGAGTGTGTGTGTATATATGTGAGCACTCTTCCTTGAGTGCTTGCCTATGAGTATGTTCTCAGAGGCTAAATGCTGTAAGCACTGCTCCCTTGGTGTTTGTATGCAGAATAAATAGGTTTTCATCTGATTGAAGGAGATACGTGTTGGGTTGTGCAGTGAATTGGAGGGGTGGGGGGCGGGGGCGCCTCCAGAGAGGCTCTAAGCAGGCCAAAGATAAAGACTTAGAAGTGATGGGCTCTCTGTGATGCCCTTTTGTGGGAGGAAATTTAATGGAAGTGGCTACATTGGTAGCAGATGGAGCAGTTTCCTGGATCTCAGTCACGGTAGAAATACTAGACTGCCCCACACGCACACAGAGACACACACATACACCCTAGCCCTTTAAATGTGTTCACTAGATATACAGTATGATAGAGTTGGAGGGATCGAACAGCGACAGTGTTTATTTACCTGAGACCTCAGGGGCCAAGTGTTCATATTGTCTGCCCTTTTTACTGTCTTCTCCTTGTCTCTTTCAGTATTTACCTTACTCAAATGTATGTTTCTCATACTGCTCTTTCGCTTGTAGGCCCATTCTCACGGTCCCTTTGTGTATCCTCTGGACACTGAAGCTGCAGACTGACAAATTTGGTGACTTGTTGAAGAAAGGTTCTGGTGAAAAATAGATTCCTGTTCAAGGCTAAAGTATGTGTGTGTGTGTATGTGAACCTGGGGCATAAGTGTGAATCTGTTTGGGTGTAAGTGAGTGAGAGAGAGTTACAATTCTTCTTTTTCTTGTGTGTGTTCATGTGTGGGAGGATGCGTATGGGTAGGTGCATGGAGGGCTGGCTGTGTGTGGTTCAGCTGAGGGCTGAGAGGTTGAGTGATACGACAGTAATAAATTCATTCACTTTAGGGTCTGTTGATAGCATCGTCAATCACATTTATTGATGATGTATTAGTCTGAAAAACCTCTGAGTCCCTGTAGCTCCTCTGCAACAACCTGACACATCCTTCACAACAAAGGCAAACTGAGCCACGAACATATGTCAACTTGTGACGTATTTGGCCACAAAAGAACAACTGATACCACATTGAGATATCTATTACTTCCCCTGGGGCCCTCTCTCTCAATCTGAATTAACTCTGAGGTCTCAAGTTGAGAGCTGACATACAGCACAGCGCCAGGAACTGAAAATAAAGTCAGTGTTGTCAGTGGAAAAATGTCTTTTATTTTTAATGAAATCACATGCAAATCTGATGTGCTTAAGGCAACAACCATGGGGTTTGTGTAAGTCATGGAAGTGATGAGTGCAATGCAGTTTCCCTTCCCTGTAATGTCTTTGTTCATACTACAGACACAGCCTTGCAAACAGAATCCAGTTGTGAGTGTTTACTAATGAGGATGATTAAGCTGATCAAATTTATTTTGGTGTTTCTGATTAATATGAATAATGGAACAAACTTAAGCAAAGACATAGAAGGGATAGCTGATGTGGCCTGACAGTTTGTGTGATGTTGTTCTTTGCCCTGACGTGGAATGTGAATTCCACTATGTTCAGCACAGAAATGCAGTTTAACCCCAGTTGATTTGACTTATTAAGCCAGACTCCTGAATGTTTTGATGTAAGTCGTTGATTAGAGGGCTATGAGAGTTTTTTTTTAATGAAAGCCAAACAGTTGTGCCCCTGTTCCCTTCGTAGATATGTATGGGTTTACTTAGGATTAAGTCCTAGAAAAGATGCATCGCATAGATAAATATGCACTGACTGAATCTCACTTTTGAAAATGTGTTGTTTCTATTACATTCTTGTGTTTCATTGTATGACATTTCTCTATCAACAGAAGTGAGACAGACTTTTAATCTTCACTGGTCAGAATGATGAATGATTCTTAGCTGCAGGACCAGAATACTAACCTGATCTTTGGTCAGGGAATGAAATGTACACTTTTTAAAGCTGAAAAACACCTGCCATGTGTGTGGAAAACCTCCATCAATGGTCAAAACATGGCAGTTAGAGCCGGGTTGGTGTTGTGATATATAGTCCACACTTAGGGCAATTCCTTATCACATTTTAAGGTGGGCCTCCATTTTATTGACTCCTGCTTTCAGGCATTTGACCTACGGCCATCAGCACTTTTCTCCCACTTGTTATCTCTCCTTCTCCCTCCTGCGCTCTCATTCTCCCTCACACCCTAAACCTGCAATTCACTTATTTTCTCCCCCCCCCCCCTTCTCTCTCATTCCCTCTACTTCATCACTGTTGGGATTGCCAAACGTGTAACCCTGTTGATGACCTCTGTGGGAGGACATAAATTTAGTGATGAGAGATAATAGGAGCAACACAGATAGAGAAATGAAAAGCTGGTAGTTGTTGTGATCTATCAAATCCTTCCTCGTGTAAATACTTCCTAATACCATTATAATCACACAAGAAATCTGAAAAGGTAAATAATTAATTTTAATATTTGGTTAAAACTTTTGATTTTCTCCTGTATGACTTGTAACAGTGATAACAACATATAGTGTTACTGTGATCCTGTATTATTATTATTATTACAGCTTATTAAATAAAGTTGGTAGTGTTTGACCTGACAGTCAAGTAAGAGGAAAGGCATCTTTAAAAACTCAATGTCCACTATTGTTGATGTCCTCCCCACTGATCCAGACAGATCAACCCAGCAAATGAACTCTGTGTTGAACATGTATTATGACTGATTTGAGTGTAGGTGAGGTGCTGATAACTTTCGATTAGTCTGAAAATGCAGACAGGCTTGTACGTAATACAGTGGCTAGGCCACTCAGTACCACAGTCCAACCTTTGCAACCCCTACATCACAACCCAGTGCATTTCTGTTTGCTCCCAGATAATGCTATCAGAGCTGATAACTACCCCTTACTCCCCCCTCACTTTGACCCCCTGGCATCTCATACATGTCGAATCACTGATTTTCAAACATCTTCTACATTCCGGTTGGGAAAAGGAGGACAACGATGCCCCTGGACCCCCATGTCTGTCTGAGCTGGTCAAACCGCAGCCCAGATATATCCCAACATTAAAGCTCATCGCCACCACACCCTGACTCAATCAGTCATTGTTGGCCAGCGAGAATCCCCAAGACACCCTCCTTCCCCCCCTCCCAAGCTCTTTCTTGTTTTGATAGCTGCTGATGTCATTCCACAAATTTTTTCCCAAATTAGGGGGCTGAAATTATGGGGCCGCCTTGCCATGTAGTGCCAACCTGAAGGGAGCTTAATCTTTAATATCAAAGTTTGGCTGTTAGCTTTATGGGATACAGTGGCCTCTGTCCGAACCCATCCGTCTGCCTGGCTCATATTTGAGGTGACAGAAAGTTGAGTTGAGTTGGAACTTTACGCTCGTTACAAATCATTAAATATTATAAAAGAGTTGTCAGAGGGCGAGTTAAGGGCGAGAGAATCTCATGGATGTCATTTCTGGTCAGCTGCTTTATTTCAGGGGAAAAGGGTATAATAATAGGAGATGATATGATTACCAGGGTTAGTGGTAGCTGCAGTGGTGGTGGGGGTGAAAAAGAGCAAGTATTGAGAGGGGGGGGGGGGGGGGGGGGGGTCATCTCTAAGCTTGGCATTCATCATGGGGGAAAGCCCTTGGTTACCTAGAAACCAGTGGGAAACAATTGTAAATATAGCCATCCTGCATTCTAGATCAGGCTGCTGATAGCAGGCTTTTTATTTGAATGGTGAACGGGGTGAACTGTGTGGAGACAGGATAATGAGACAGAGGACAATACAATGTGCCAGAAAGTGACACTGGACATTTCATTTGTACATGTTGTGATTAAAAGTGCTTTTGGTAACTTTTTAATCCAAGAACAAAATGTGGGCTAACCCATAATAATAGACACGATAAAGAAAGGTTCACAGCACACATTCAGACTCATTTCTCACTCAGGAAAACCAACGACTCCTCAGTCCCCTGAAAGCCTGTAATTGCGGTCAGCTTCAATATTGACTTTGTCATTTTTACAGCTCCTCTAGATGGTTCTCATGAGCACCCTGCCAACAGAGCCTCATTGGAGGCAATGCAGTTAATGATTTCAGACATTTACTCTGTGTGCCCTGCTACAGAGTCAGTGCCAGAACTGCCTGTGTGTATGGTGAGTCTGTCCGTGAGTGTGTGCGTATGTGTATTGGAAATGGCTGCCTCGGTTATTATCAGGGTAATCCTGAAATTGGAGACAGTATTAGATCTGGGCATGTCATTCAAGGGAGGGATCCCGCCTGTGTATTGACTACCGTCGCTTCCAATTAGACAAAACATTTCCTCAAAGCCTAGCAGATCAAGAGGAATAATAGCTCTCTTTTCAATGATCACCACAGACAAACAGGCAGCTATTGGCTACATGAGATCTCTAGGTGATTTTTAGAATATAGCTTTGTCCTCCCTAACCTCCACTCTCCTCCCGCTTCTCTCCTCTTTTTCCCTTCTTTCTCATCCTCACCTTTGGCACCAGCTGTTGTTTTCTCATGAATCCTTGTGTAATAGGTGTGGATATTAGCCTGGTCGGCCCAGTGTCAGGTGACAGCACGCTCAGCTTTGGGCTGTACAAGACTGCAGGCCTGTCACTGTGGCCCCTCTAGACGCTGCTGATGGAGTAATTTGTTTTCGCACATTAATTCAATTCTGTCCCCAGACCAGGGTCGCACACCTGCTTTCCATTGCGGTGGAGCAGTGGGAGGAAGGCAGAGGGGATGGGGTTGGTAAAAGGCTAGCTGGGCCACCTGCCGATGTTATTACAGTAGAGCTGTACCCAGAAGAACACATGTACACACCCATGACAACTTCGGACAGTTATTCATATTCTTGGCTTCATGTTTCTAAGAAATTACACAAAACTGCCTTATATGACCTAGTGTGCTCACATTGTACTTAATTAATTTGAGAAATTCATTATGCTCTGCGTGATGTGTGACTTTCTAAACAAGCTGTCCAGGCTCACATGTGTTTGGTTAACCTTTTAATTCCTCATACACTGGTGTAGCTCTGTGAAGTGGATGGATTTTACTGTTGAGGATTTTAGCACTGAGGCTGCCTCACTCAGTGTTTAGCCAGTTGTAGAAATTCCGTGATTTCCACTGATGGAGGTGAGGAGAGCTCTGGCTCTAACAGTGTAACAGTAAGTCTATTGTTAGACCTGCTCACCCACGAAGAGTGTGATGGGCTGGGTGAGTTCAGTCCTACAGTACACTGCCCCCCAGTGCTCAGCATGTCCCTGTGCCAATAAAATATGGCTGAAATAAGATCCACGTTCACCTACTGTGCACAGATTCACTGACTGTTTGACAATCACCACTGCAACCTCATATTTCCCTGGAGTCATTATAGCACACACCGAACCAAGCACTTGAACGCAAACACACACACATGCATGCATACACACACTCTGAGAAGTCACATAGGAATTACACATTAGCACATTAGATATGGATCTGCTCATCACCCGTGACCTGCAGGTAGAAATTGAATAGCCAGTTATATGGTTAAAATCTGGCAGCAGAAGATGCCCAGCAGAGACGTGTTTACGTGTGCATACTTCTGCACAACGACTGCACTGGATATATCTGTGTTAAATATTACTACATATGCATGAAATCTTTGTTTTTTTTATTAATTATTTTTAGGTTCCTCTGTTGCATCTATATGTGGGAAGGAAAGCAAATAATGTATTTATATGACCTGTTGTTTATGCCTGTAATCAAGAGATAGTTATACAGGCAAGTAAACTGTGGTAAGCTAAGCATTATACAGTTTTTCCCCATTAAAAAATATTCCACTATATTGTGCTATTTACTTAAGACCTTATGTTAGGTGGGCTAGCCCTATTATCAGTAGCACGAGAGAATTGTGCAGTTTCACAGTCAAGGACACTGTGATTGAAATGCATTCAGCCTGTCTGTAGATTTTGAAGCTCCTGCAGCATACACCTTTCTCTTCCGAAATAAGCTTAATAGGAAACTAAAAGCTGATTTAATGTGTTGCCTACCCTGCAATCAGTCCACTTACTACTGGGACAAACCCAATCAAAGCCTGCTTGTCAGGCTGCCTGCCGCCCAGATGTAGCCTCTGTCTTAAGCCCTGGCTTGTTTAAGAAAGCCCTGTCCTGGAAGTAGGTTTTGAAAACCAAGGCTTTCCCTGGAAATGACCAATTAGGAGGTAATATGGACCTGGTTTCCTCCGGGCCAGTTGGAATTGGTGTACTGGTGCTATAATGTGATACGATCTGAGAGATATATGGATGGAAGTGGTTTGGAGTAGCATGAAATTCCCAACCCCCCTCCCTCACCCCAACCCCCTTTCCCGTCTCTTTCCCTTCTCCACCCTCCAGGAGTAAATTGGAGTGCATAATTACTGCAATACTATGTGAACCTAATTGATTACTTTACCCCCTTGGCTATTGTTAGCGGATTGTGTGTCTGAACAAATCTTTAGTGACCACACATCCAGTGGAGGCTGCGCAAATCTGCATGGGATGTAATTTCAGGCCCTCTGTTTCCTTTTCAAGAACAGTCTCCCTTCATTTTAGTTACAACATAGCAGATTCTATGACCTGTCATCCAAATGAAGTTGAGGTCAAACTGCTCGATATTGAATTTGTGACCCAATTTAAGACAATTTTAAAAGGTAAGCACAATGTGAAACAATAAATCCATGAAAGAATCAAACAATTTTACAGACTGAGGATTGAGTTGCATTTTGAAGAATCTTAAAAGAGTGAAATGATTCTGCAACAAATCACATTATTACAAATATTCATAGATGTTGTACAACCATCACATATTAAGGATCACTGTAGCAGGTCAACCTTTGCTCAACTTCGTATCTACGTGCATGCGTCTGTTTATGTGAGATAAGTTAAGGGGCAGAAGAAATTTGATCTTATCTTCTGCCACCAGTCCTCATGAATGTGTCAGGCATCTATGCAAGCAACTGTCAAGTCAGGACCTGGGCCACCAGGCCCCAAGCATCTGGCTGTGAGTCTAGCACAAGGGAGATTCTGGCTGGTGGCGAAGGTAATGAGGCAAATCTCCTACTTCCATCTCTCTTACACATACAGTCATGACATGCACACTGATGCATGCATGATTTCACACAGGCACACACGTTTATATGTATATGCAATATGCATGTATATATTATATACACGTGCACATCAGAGACCTGTGGAGTAGCCTTAGGTCTTTTAATGACGGGATGAATGCATGGGAGGTAGGAGGTAGACTTTTATCATCCCCAGGGTATGATAATAAAGGATTTAGAGTTTTGATGGATTGCTGCAGCTTCGTGTAACCATTGCTAGATCTGAATCTGTATGGTCTCAAGCGGTGACTGCTGTTACCATGACAATGACATCATCAGGCTTCCGCTCTCGTCCCTGAAAAAGAGGTGAAAATCTCATCACCCCAGCTGTATGTAGCCCAGCCAGCATTACCCAGGCCATCCCAAACCCGAGAGATTTAGCTCATACCAGTTTAGCAAAACTCAGCGTTTTTTAATTCCTCCAAACTCAGCACAGGCTCAGCCAGACTGTCTCAGCTCCAAAACAAACATAGTCATCTTAATTCTTTCACCCAATTGTGAATTATCTTCTAGTGCATAATAACCTTTAGATTTGTGCACTCTAGATCACCCTCTAGTCCACCTCAACTCATCTCACCCTGACTATTTATCACATTTCAGGTCGGGTTTACAATCATGAACTTGGCACATGAAATCCAACCAACAGCAAACATCTCCCACCACTTGTCTCGACCACAAATCGAATGTTAACAAGGTCGATCCTCACAGCTCGATGGCCTTTTACTGGCCGTCTGGCTCAAATAGAATTAGACTCAAAGTAACAGCGAATAGTGCGAGCTGCTGCACAGTCAGAGGCTTTTCACACTCTGATTGAGTTTCCATTTGAAGTCAGATCCAAGCCGCCTAATGTCCTTTAAATGTTTTTTCCTAAACACAGCAGCAGTAGTAGTCCTCGCCTTGGAGCAACTTCTAACAGCTGTCAGCAGAATCGTGTTGTTGCACATGTATTTAGGAGAACAGAAATCCCCCTGCCCAGAGAGGACGTTTAGAGCGAGGCTTGTGGATACCATGAGAGAGATAGGAGAGTAATGGAGGCCTGGGGCCTCATGTACTAAGGTTGCGTACGCAGAAAAACGTGGCGTACGTCCTTTTCCACGCTCACGTTCAGATGTACAAAACGTGAAATGACCGTAAAAATGTGCGGTCCCCACGCCAATTCCAGAGCTGTCGTACGCACGTTTCTACAGCTATTGTTCCTTTGGCAACACTTAGAGGTGACGCTGGGAAACTGGGAAAAAAGGTGAAAACAATGACTCATCAGAGTGATTTGCAAATCAGAGACACACTAATGAACAATTAACACACCTTGCAATTATATGGGTGGCTATAAAAGCATGCGCAATGGATGAAGAAAATTGTTTTAACGATGGCTGTGTTAGCGTTGTTAGAGGACATCGCAAATGGTCACATCCGAAGGGAACGTATATTTAGGGAACGCGAGGACTTACTCGCAAATGATGACGATTGGCTCATGAGCCGATCAGTTTCCCCAGGCCAGTATTACTGGAGCTGTGCGCAGAGCTGCGGCCGGCCCTAGAGCGCCACACAGCCAGGAGCCAGGGGTTGTCCGTGCCCACACAGGTGCTGACCACCCTGGGGTTCCTGGCAACAGGGGCCTTCCAGCGGGAGCTGGCCGATCGGTCAGGAGTGTGCCAGTCCACCCTGAGCCGAGCCATGCCAGCTGTGTGGGACGGAATCATCCGATTGTCATCCAGGTACATCAAATTCCCATACAATGCTGTTGAACAGGCCCACATTAAAGCGCAATTTGCAGCAACAGCCGGTTTCCCTAATGTAATCGGAGCTGTTGACTGCACACATATTGCAATAAAAGTGCCATCACAGGATGAATTTGTTTACGTTAACAGGAAACACTTTCATTCTATCATTGTCCAAGTGATATGTGATGCGCAAATGCAGCTCCTTAACATCGTGGCAAGGTGGCCTGGTTCAACGCACGATTCATTCATTCTGACCAACAGCATGGTTGGGAACAGGCTGGAGGCTGGCACTGTACGTGATGGGTGGCTTCTGGGTGAGTAAATGCTTTATTCGTGTAATTGTCCCGTATGTATAAACCAGCGTAATGCACATCTGGGGCTTGTGCACATCCAAATATCATGTTTCTCTGACGTGTTCAGTATTTACGTCAGTAAAAGCGGGCGTAAAGTTAGAAATGTCGCCCGCGGTGCACTTCTGCATTCATTCATTGTGTGGTTTTTACGTTGTGTATTGTATTCTGCGGCTTCATCTGACCCCAGGGGACCGTGGCTACCCCCTAAGAACGTGGCTGATGACCCCTCTTACGAACCCCAACACCGACCAAGAGAGGAGGTATAATGACCTCCATTCCCGGACGTGAATAATTGTGGAGGGCAATCGGCCTGCTGAAGGGACGGTGGCGATGCCTGGACAGGTCGGGGGGGATGCTACTCTACAGACCTGAGAAGGTGTGCCACATTGTGATGGCCTGTGGCGTCCTCCACAATGTGGCACACCGCCATGGCATACCACTGCCCGAGCAGCACAACCCCCCACTGGAGGAACCGGATGCCGGACCCGTCAACTGCAACCCACCCCGAGGAGCCATACGGGCCCGGCAGAATGTGATTTCAAGCATGTAAAGAGGCAAGGACAGAATTTACTTTGACACAAGTGTATTTATTGACGCGCTTATGTCACCGAGTACATTTATAGGGGCGATCATTAATGCCACCGATGGCTCTGACGATTTCTGCCTGTGACTCCAGCAAAGCTCGGTTGAGGACACGGCCGGTCGGGTGGTTGGCAGATGAATTGGAGGCGCCGCGTGCAGCGGAGCCGCTGGAGAAACCGGAGTCAGCGGTGACGCTGGGGACGCCGGGGCCGACGGAGGAGACGCCGGGGCCGACGGAGCAATCCGTGCCCTCTCCTTGCTTGTCTATTCAAAAATAAAAAATTTAAGTTAATAAACACGAGTCAAAGTCTTTAATATCCTGGCATCTTTACGCACGACTTATGTGTATTGTAAGCAGCCAATTGTATGACCAGTATAATTACAGCATTTATGAATTCAGCATATTTACCTTGGGGATGATCGGTGTCCCCTTCATGGGCTCCCACCACTCCGGTGAGAGCTGTGTCACCGATCAAAGCGGCCACTCTCAAATAGAAGGGGGAGAGTTCCCCCACTCCCGTCCCCCCACCTGTTGCGGTCACGCTTCGGCGGTGGGCAGAAACCCTCTGCTTCACCTCCACCTTGAGGTCTGACCACTTTTTTTTAATTTCAGAGTGTGTGCGCTGCTGAGACCCCACTGCATTGACGGCCTCGCAAACACGCTCCCACTCATTTGTCTTTTGTTTAGCATTTATCCCTGTTGACAGGGTACCAAATAACATATGCTTGCGCATTTCTACCTCGTGGAGCAAAATCTCGAGCTCGGACTCCGTGAAGTTGCGTTTTTTAACTCTGTTCATGGTGCCAGGTGATCGGATTAAGAGGTGAATCTCAGGTCCAGGGGCCTATTTAAATGAAATTGCATATTTAAATGAGGGCGTGGACAGGGAGGAGTTTGGCACGTCGGCATGTGCGCTCAATTCCACGTTGATTGAGATGTACAAAAGAAACGTGCTTGGATCCATGCGTTCGCACACTTTGATACATCTGAATTTATTTGTGCGTAAGACAGTTTCTGGGTTTTGGCGTATGCCAAGTTTCAGTATGAAATCCACGCAAGTCTTAGTACATGAGGCCCCTGGTGTTGACGTTGTTGGTCAGCCCTCTTCCTCCAGTTCTAAAGAAGAGTGATGCTCATGTCTTACCACTGCTGTTTGGGAAAGAATAGGCTTTAAATCTATGATAAAGAAAGTTAACATGTGAGTAAAATTGTGGAAAGAAAGAAGAGAGAGGAAAGCAAGGCTGACAAAACAAGAATGAAAGATGTGCAAAAGCTGATCCTGAGGGGGCTGAAGTAACTTGTGTTAAATTATGCACGGCAAAGGAGAAGAAGAGGCAACCACTTGTATTGCCGAGAAAGGATTGGCCTAACTTTCTGGTAGCATTTTGAGTTAGTGTGAAATGAAGTTGGGACAGAGAGTGATGAAGCGGTTGTTACACTGGCGACAGCGGTTAAGGCTGATGATTTCAGAGAAAATGGACCTTGATGAGCTTTACGAGTCAGCGCAGATATATAGAGGGAACAGCCATGTTATGAACTTAATTTGGAACATCCCACAGTAGGACAGCCATGGGTCAGGAGAGGCAGACATGGTTACGTATACAGAGTGGAGGAGTCACTGCTGCCTTTCCATTGCCCATTAGACTTATTTAAGTGATTCTAAATAGCTGCTTTATCCCTGTGAATGCCATCATCTTATCCTGGACAGATGGGTTCTTAAAACAGCTCAGACACTGAGGGTTGGTCATGGTTAAACCATGTGTGCATGGGTTACGTGGTTCTTTGTTGCCATTTAAAGTACCACCACTAGATGTAAGTGTTGCGCCAGCTTTTTTCAAATTTCCCCTCTATTGCATTCCCTCTGCCTCCGTGATTAGAGGTGGAGGGAGTTCGCTTTTCAAATTGACTGTGATTGGTCTCTTTATTGTCCAGTCGCAAGGTGTTGAAGATAACAAATCAAAACAGAGTATGAACAGAGAAAAAAAGCTGTGATGCTGGAATGGGGGAGAAACAAGAGAATGGAAGAGGGAAGAGGCAGAATATAATAAGTGAACGATCTCAAAGGACGAGAAGAAGTGTGCAGAGGGGAAACAGACAGAAGAGCAGCAGAAACATTTCAGATTTCTTCAAATCATGTTTACTTTCGCTCTGTTCTTGCACTCTGGCTCTGAACTGCTGGCACTTTAGACAATCCCCATTAGGAGACTCTATTAATAGTTACATGTGGAGCAAAGCATTAGTTAGGTGCAAATAAACTATTTAGCCAATTAGTGTATCCCTAAAAATATTGTGTAACATTGAGAACATGATTACTTTGCCCCTTTCTCTCTCTTAGGAAAATACAAAAATTACCAACCCTTCAAAAACGCCACCCACAACTGCACTTTAAGATAGGCCCACATAATACAACTGTGAGGTTTGGTGCACAAAGACTTAATTGCTCTTTTTGTTTGGGGATGAACTAATTTTAGATGATGAGCGATAGCTTGACAACAAGTTCCTTTGCATCTGAAAGAATTTGGTGAAAGCTATGAATGTTTTAATGCATTTTAGAAAAAGTCTTATTTATCCCACAGAGCCCTATAGTCTCTAAGAGCACTAGTCAAATATTCTTGAAAAAGTCATTGCCCACCAGCTTTCTCAAGCTAGTGGAGGGAAATAACATATTTGACAAACCTGGCTAATCAATCAATCAATCAAATTTTATTTGTATAGCCCATATTCACAAATCACAATTCGTCTCATAGGGCTTTAACATGGTGTGACTGTGACATCCTCTGTCCTTAACCCTCAGCAAGAGTTAGGAAAAACTACTAAAAACCCTTTTACAGGGTAAAAATACGTGGAAACCTCAGAGAGAGCCACATGTGTGGGATCCCTCTCCCAGGACGGACAGAAGTGCAATAGATGCCACGTGTAGGAAAACATCATCCAGATTAAAGTTTTTAGCAGCATTAATGAGGATAAACATCTTGAAGGATAACTTCAACACGATATGTCAAGCAGTCCAGCTGCAATCATAGTTTTTGGTCAGCAACCAGCAGGATCATGATCCACCATCCAGATCAGATGTCACTTTGGTCCACAGTCATTGTCCACTGCCGCTTATTAAATTCCGCTTATTAGGATCCATCTTGAGCCGCTACCACAGTCCTGGGGCCTCATGTACTAAGGTTGCGTACGCAGAAAAACGTGGCGTACGTCCTTTTCCACGCTCACGTTCAGATGTACAAAACGTGAAATGACCGTAAAAATGTGCGGTCCCCACGCCAGCTCCAGAGCTGTCGTACGTACGTTTCTACAGCTATTGTTCCTTTGGCGACACTTAGAGGTGACGCTGGGAAACTGGGAAAAAAGGTGAAAACAATGACTCATCAGAGTGATTTGTAAATCAGAGACACACTAATGAACAATTAACACACCTTGCAATTATATGGGTGGCTATAAAAGCATGCGCAATGGATGAAGAAAATTGTTTTAACAATGGCTGTGTTAGCGTTGTTAGAGGACATCGCAAATGGTCACATCCGAAGGGAACCGTGGCTACCCCCTAAGAACGTGGCTGATGACCCCTCTTACGAACCCCAACACCGACCAAGAGAGGAGGTTCCCCCACTCCCGTCCCCCCACCTGTTGCGGTCACGCTTCGGCGGTGGGCAGAAACCCTCTGCTTCACCTCCACCTTGAGGTCTGACCACTTTTTTTTAATTTCAGAGTGTGTGCGCTGCTGAGACCCCACTGCATTGACGGCCTCGCAAACACGCTCCCACTCATTTGTCTTTTGTTTAGCATTTATCCCTGTTGACAGGGTACCAAATAACATATGCTTGCGCATTTCTACCTCGTGGAGCAAAATCTCGAGCTCGGACTCCGTGAAGTTGCGTTTTTTAACTCTGTTCATGGTGCCAGGTGATCGGATTAAGAGGTGAATCTCAGGTCCAGGGGCCTATTTAAATGAAATTGCATATTTAAATGAGGGCGTGGACAGGGAGGAGTTTGGCACGTCGGCATGTGCGCTCAATTCCACGTTGATTGAGATGTACAAAAGAAACGTGCTTGGATCCATGCGTTCGCACACTTTGATACATCTGAATTTATTTGTGCGTAAGACAGTTTCTGGGTTTTGGCGTACGCCAAGTTTCAGTATGAAATCCACGCAAGTCTTAGTACATGAGGCCCCTGGTCCACCGCTAATGATATTTTAATGAGGGCAGACAAGGTGAATTCTCCATTTAAATTCTTCTTATTTCATCTGCTGCCTTCGACACAATTAATCATGCATTTCTATTTGACAGATTACGAAACTGGGTCAGTATCGCTTGCACTGCTCTGAAATGTCCTCCTCATACTTATCTGACAGGTTGTTTAAAGTCCATATCAATAATTGTGTGTCCTCCTCCGCTCCTTTATTATGTGGTGTCCCACATAATGACCCATCTTGTTTTCATTGTATATGCAAATCGACACCAGAATCAAAACAGGCATTAAACTACCAAGCAGTGGTGCCTACCTCTGCAGAGAGAACTTTATATACTGTCTATGCCAAACAATGCTCAGGGGGATCGTACCTGGTGTTTACAGGTGGCGACATGAATATAGAGCTAAAGAGCCACATTTAACAATAGTGAGAATGTTAGACTACTACATACCAAAGGAATGACAGAGAGATTCCAACATGACCAGTAGAGGGCAGCGTTAAAATGCGTGTTCTCACGGGGCATTTAATGAATGAATCAATAATGTGGTTGTCCATTAGGGGTCAACGGCAAGACTAAGTGATGATCTCTTTATTTACAGTCTGTGGTGATAACCCCACGGCATTCTTATCTATGAAATAGCCGCTCTCTCCCGCCATTTAGCTTATTCAAAAATATTTTGTTTTCTCACCGTAAAAGAAATTGATTTCGTTTTCGGTAATGATGTCACTGTTCCATGATTTATTGTATATCTGTGAAGGAGGCTCAGAGAGCACCTCCAGGCCAATCAACTCTCCCTGGAATAAAAAGGCCACAGCGGAGCCTCCAGAGGGAGAGACCCAGACACAGAAGAAATGAGACTTGTGAGGAACACGGGAGAGACTCATGACAGAGACTGAGTTGAGCGGAGCTGAAAAGCTGATAGGCCAACTTTAATAGGCGTCTCAGCTATCCTGTGGCGTTGGCATCATATAATGGTGATGGACCATGGCCGAGGCGGCGGCTGATGATGGATAAGCGGCAGTGGACAATGACTGTGGACTATAGTGGCATCCGATCTGGAGGGCGGATCATGATTTTGCTGACTGCTGACCATAGACTATGATTGTTCTATTCATCTATTGCACTTCTGTCCGTCCTGGGAGAGGGATCCCTCAAATGTTGCTCTCTCTGAGGTTTCTACGTATTTTTACCCTGTAAAAGGTTTTTTAGTAGGGATGCACCGATATGGAAATTCTTGGCCGATACCGATACCGATATTTAAAATAACAATCTGGCCGATAGCCGATACCGATATTTGTTTATTTTCTTTTTGTTGTTATTCATTCACCCTTTTGTGTCAGAAAAATAATTAAATCATTATTATCTTGCTGAGTTGTGACGTCATTACGGTAAGCGTGCTGCGTCATTTCCTGTTTTCTTGCCACTGGTGGTGGTCGCTCTGGGAATTAGCTCCGCTGCTAAACACAACTGTTTCTCTGTAGCACTACGGCTAAAATCACCGGTCTGTAGTTAAACACTCGCACATACCAACCATTATTCTATCGTGCTTAGTGTTTCTGTGTCCTGTCTGAGCTCACCCTCGTAGCTCTATAGCAGCGATGTCTTCTCTCTCTCCCTGTTGCTCTACTGCTCTCTCTTGCTCCGAGTGTCTAATGTTTACCTACTCCTCTGCCTCCCTTAACAGTAGTGGTACATGTAATAAATGTAGTGTGTTGATAGCGATGGAGACTCGGCTTAATGACTTAGAAGCTCGGCTCAGCAGCTTAGAAACTCCGTTAGCTGTAGTTAGCCACCTCCCGCTAGCCGCGGAGCCACCTAGCTTAGCACGTAGCTTATCCTTAACGAGCAGTCCCCAGACTAGTCCCGTGCAGCTGGGAGCCCAGGGCAGATGGGTGACGTTCCAGAGGGGGCATAGTGCTAGACTTATTAAGCCCACGATTAAAGAGCCACCAGCTCACGTTTCAAATAGATTCTCTCCACTCAATAAACAAACTCTGATTATTGGCGACTCGGTTCTGAGAAACGTCAGGTTAGCGACACCAGCGACCATAGTTAATTGTATCCCAGGGGCCAGAGCCGGCGACATTGAATCTAAACTTAGGTTAATGGCTAAAACTAAAAAAGGTAAATACAATAAAATCGTAATTCACGTCGGCAGCAACGACTCCCGGCTTCGTATGTCGGAGGTCACTAAATTGAATGTTGAGTTGGTGTGTGCTTTTGCTAAAACGATGTCGGAGTAGTTTTCTCTGGCCCGCTCCCTAATACAACAGGTGACGACATGTTTAGCCGCATGTTGTCTTTTAACCGCTGGCTGTCGAGGTGGTATCCTGTAAACGGCGTGGGCTTTATAAATAATTGGCTAACTTTTTTGAGAAAACCTGGTCTTGTTAGGAGAGACGGCGTTCATCCCACTTGGGATGGAGCAGCTCTCTTATCTAGGAATATTACTAAATCTATAACATGACAACCCATAGTTGGGACCAGGAAGCAGAGCTGCAGTGCTAAACACTTCTCTGCGCTCCCTCTGGATCAGTCACAAAACCCCATAGAGATTGTGTCAATTCACCGTCCGATTAAATTATTGAAATTAAACAATAACAGAGCGAGAACTCCACACAAAAATTTAATACAAATTAAAACAACCTCTGAAACAATACAGGAAACCATGACTTTTAAATGTGGTCTTTTAAACATTAGATCACTGGAAAAAAAGGCTCTTTTAGTTAATGAAATAGTCTCTGATTACAACATAGATTTATTTTCCCTCACTGAGACGTGGCTGCATCCTGATGATTATGTCAGTCTAAATGAATCTACTCCCCCCAGTCATATCAATTCACAGGTTCCTAGAGAAATTGGGCGAGGAGGTGGAGTTGCTGCTATTTTTAACTCCAGTCTATCAATTAATCCTAAACCTAAACTCAGCTACAAGTCATTTGAATGTCTGGTTCTTAGTCTTCCACGCCAATCCAGGAACCACCAACAGCCAATCATATTTGCCGTAGTTTACCGTGCTCCCAGGGCTTATACTGAATTTTTAAAGGAATTCCCTGAGTTTTTATCAAACTTAGTCCTAAAGACCGATAAAATTATTATTGTTGGTGACTTTAATATTCATGTTGATAATAATAAAGATTGCCTTAGCGTAGCATTTATTTCAATACTAGACTCTATTGGTTTCAGTCAGTGTGTGCACAAACCTACTCATTGTGGTAACCACACACTTGACCTTATATTATCGTACGGTGTCGCAATTGAAAATGTAACAGTACTTCCGCGCAATTCAGTTCTATCAGACCATAATTTAATAACCTTTGATTTTTCAATAACTGAATATATGCCACTAATAAAAAATTCATTTTCTAGATGTCTACCTGATAGTGCTGTAGCTAAATTTAAGGAAATAATCCCAATTACATTTAAACCCGTATTAGCAGTAGATATAAACAACAAATTCTTTAAAACCCTGAGCTCCATTGAGATCGACCACCTCATCGATAGCTCTGCAGACTCATTACGATTAACATTAGACTCAATGGCGCCTCTAAAAAAGAAAAATGTCAAACATAGTAAATTAGCTCCGTGGTATAATTCCCAGACAAATGAGTTAAAACAATTATCAAGAAAACTAGAAAGGAAGTGGCGCTCCAGCAACAATGTTGAAAACCTCATAGAATGGAAGAATAGTGTTAAAGAATATAAAAAGGCTCTCCACAAAGCAAGAGCTAATAGAAGAGAATAAAAACAACCCCAGGTTTCTCTTCAGCACTGTAGCCAGGCTGACAGAGAGTCACACCTCCACAGAACCCAGTATTCCTCAATCCCTAAATAGCAATATCTTTATGACCTTTTTTAATGATAAAATTCAAACTATTAGAAATAAAATCAACCATCTCCTGCCCTCAATTGGCACTAATACCCTCCCAACAACAGAGATCTCAGAAACGGCTGAGAATCCTACCCATTACTTAGACAGCTTCTCTCTGATCACCCGTGATCAGTTTACCAAATTAATCTCAGGTTCTAAACCAACAACCTGTATCTTAGATCCCATTCCTACCAAATTACTTGAAGAAATTCTGCCCCTAATTGATAGTTCGTTACTTAACATTATCAATCTGTCATTATCATCAGGTTATGTACCACAGTCTTTTAAAATAGCTGTCATCAAACCCCTACTCAAAAAACCCACCCTAGACCCAGAGGTTTTAGCCAATTACAGACCAATATCTAACCTCCCCTTCATTTCTAAAATCTTAGAAAAGGTGGTAGCCAATCAGCTGTGTGAGTTTCTCCAGGAAAATAATATATATGAAGACTTTCAATCGGGGTTTAGAGCCAATCACAGTACAGAGACAGCCTTGGCAAAAGTCACTAATGACCTTTTAATAGCCTCAGATCAGGGACTTGTGTCTGTCCTCGTTCTGTTAGATCTCAGTGCAGCATTCGACACAATTGACCATCAAATTTTATTACAAAGACTAAAACAGTTAATTAACATTAATGGAACCGCCCTTAACTGGTTTAAATCGTATTTTTCTGATCGCTCCCAATTTGTGCAAATTAATGATGAGTCATCTGTGCGCACCAAAGGTAATCATGGTGTTCCACAGGGCTCTGTGCTCGGCCCAATTTTATTCTCATTATATATGCTTCCACTAGGAAACATTATCAGGACACACTCGGTAAATATCCACTGCTATGCGGATGACACCCAGTTATATTTGTCAATAAAACCTGAACAAAGTAATCAATTAACTAAACTTCGAACATGTCTCAAGGACATAAAAACCTGGATGACCCGCAATTTTCTCTTATTAAACTCAGACAAAACAGAGGTTATAATACTTGGCCCCAAACAGCTTAGAGATGCATTATCTAATGATATTGCTGCGCTAGACGACATTGCCCTTGCTTCCAATGAAACAGGCAGGAACTTGGAAGTGATCTTCGATCCTGATTTATCCTTTAATAGTCACTTAAAACAAATTTCTAGGACCGCTTTTTTCCACTTGCGTAATATTTCAAAAATTAGACATGTCCTTTCACAAAAGATGCAGAAAAACTAGTCCACGCCTTTGTTACATCGAGACTGGACTATTGTAATTCATTATTATCAGGCTCCAGCAGTAAGTCGTTAAAGACTCTACAGCTTGTCCAAAATGCCGCAGCACGTGTCCTGACGAGAACAAAGAGAAGAGAGCACATTTCTCCAATATTAGCATCGCTACACTGGCTTCCAGTTAAATCTAGAATAGAATTTAAAATTCTCCTCCTCACCTTCAAGGCCCTTAATAATATAGCGCCTTTATACCTTAAAGAGCTGTTAATACCTTATAAACCCACTAGAGCACTCCGCTCCCAGAATTCAAGCCTACTTGTCGTCCCTAAATTCTCTAAAAGTAGAGTAGGAGCCAGAGCTTTTAGCCATCAAGCCCCTCGGCTGTGGAATAATCTACCACCTTCAGTTCGGGAGGCAGTCACCATCTTTTTGTTTAAAAGTAGGCTCAAAACCTTCCTTTTTGATAAAGCTTATAGTTAGAGCTAATTAGTGCGCCAGAACGTTACTTGTTCTATTTTGTGACACATGACACACGGAGCTTCTCTTTCCAGCTTCTCCTTCCTCTTCTCCATCCCTATCCCCCTTCCCCGGAATCCCTTTGCTTTATCACCCGCAGATCCAGGGCCTCTGTGGCCGCACCATGGATTACGGTTTGTGGATCGCGCACCGGGGGTCGCGGTGTTGGATCCAGTGTGGCGGATTCTGAGTCATGTGGGCTAATCGTGGTGCTGGTGGCGGACCAGGACCGCGGTGGTGGCTTGTGATGGGTCCTCCTGGTGGGCGGCGATGGACGGTGACAGAGGACTGGAGTGGCGTCTGGTCTGGATGGTGGATCGTGGTCTAGATGGTTGCTGAGCATGGACTGTGCTTGCAGCGGGACTGCTTGGCATGTCATGTTGGGGTTGTCCTTCGGGATGTCTACCCTCATCAATGCTGCTAGAGACTTTGATTATTGATGATGTTGTCCTGCACGTGGCATCTATTGCACTTCTGTCCGTCCTGGGAGAGGGATCCCTCACTTGTGGCTCTCTCTGAGGTTTCTACATATTTTTACCCTGTTAAAAGGGTTTTTTTTGTAGTTTTTCCTTACTCTTGCTGAGGGTTAAGGACAGAGGATGTCACACCCTGTTAAAGCCCTATGAGATGAATTGTAATTTGTGAATATGGGCTATACAAATAAAATTTGATTGATTGATTGATTATTTAAAAAGCACTATTTAAAAAATGTTCAGCCCTTCATCACTCTTATCTTTTAATGAGCACAAATTTGATCAGATTTATGAAACAATCTTTGATTTAACTAAACTTTATTTAACAGAGACATATTATGCCCATTTTACCGCAAGTTGAAATGGTTCCTTGGGATCTTAATGAAATGACTGTAACATATTTTGGTCAAAATACCACAAGGATAATTTAAAACAGCACCTTTTTACCCTGTCTAAACCAGCCCTGTTAAAGTATCATTATAGAGACACTCTTCTAATTGATTTACGGTAGCAGTATTGCCCGTTTATTAGATGTGTTACGGCTTCTGTGTGTATGACGTATGTTGTCAATTCCCTTGTTACCTGTGCATGAGACGGATGAATAGAGCCGATGCACATGAGAAAAAAAGTACTTAAACAGAAGCTACGCTCATACTTTTTACGTCAAGTTACACTGCGTGAGTCAAGATAATTTAACAAGCCCTCCTCAGTTTGACCTGTTTTTAGTGTCGGGCAGAAATCGCATCGCGTCAAGACCCACCGTGGCCCTTCGCGATGCTTGTTTTAATTAAACAGTCGGATTCCCCTGGTCCGCACCAGTTCTCAGGGTTCCCCCAGCGGTCGCCGTGGCTGAGGTGATCCGCGGTCCAAGAGAAAGAAAGCCCCCGCACCAACGACGCCGTGAGGCGCCACCGGATGAGGACCTCCCGGTGCCTCGCACTGAGCCTCCGGCGGCGCGGAGAGGAGGGCGACGGAGCGACTGCTCCCCCAGCCGCGGCACGTGCCCAGCGGTTTTACCACAAATATGAACATCGGCCAATGATATCGGTGAAAGTCAAGTTTATTACCGATAAGCCGATATCAGTAAACGAGGCGAATATCGGCCGCTACCGATGTACAACCGATAAATCGGTGCACCCCTATTTTTTAGTAGTTTTTCCTTACTCTTGCTGAGGGTTAAGGACAGAGGATGTCACACCATGTTAAAGCCCTATGAGACGAATTGTGATTTGTGAATATGGGCTATACAAATAAAATTTGATTGATTGATTGATTGAAATATCTGGCAAGTTTATGTTTCGTTTTTTTTATGAGTATATGTTTGGTCACGTTATTGAATAAAGATGCTAAAAAGCAACAGTTTCATCTCTGGCGGTGTTTGGGAGACCCCGGTGGCATCGGATATTGCCACAATTTCCTTAATCCTTATATATTTATAGATGGATATTTTTCTCTCTCTTCTTATTGCGTCTACTCTATGTTTGTTACTTTCGTCTTTTGTTCTTCCTGTGCTTGCTTCTTTCTCTTTTTATTTATTTATTATTTATTGTTATTTAACACATGTACTGCCTCTACACAAAGGCGGTGATTCCAGTTACCTAAATAATTACCACCCTATCTCAAAAAAACTAATCTATAGTCAACTGCCCACGTTTTTATCTCAACATTGAATTTTAAAGCCTCATCAGTCTGGCTTCAGAACTGGTCATAGCACTTTGACAGCAGCATGTAAGTTGGTGACTGATGGACAAAAGGAATGTTACTATTGCCCTGTTCATCAACTTATCTAAAGCATTCAACACAGTGGATCACACTTTTAGACAAACTTAGAGCAATTGGTTTTAACACAGAGGCATGTAGCTGGTTTAACTGTCTTAAAGACAGAATTCAATCAATAGTGGCAGATGGTCATGAATCAGACTTCCTTGATATAATAAAAGGAGTTCCACCAGGCTCCATTGTAGGTCCTTTACTGTTCTCACTGTATGTAAATGACCTAGGAGCATTAATCATTAATAGCACAAAATTGGTGTCATTATCAAACTCTGATTTTGAATATCAGTACAAAAACTGGGGTTGAAATTAAAAGAGTTAAAAATTATAAATATCTGGGTATCTGGCTGGAATACAAACTATCTTTTGAAAATCACATTAATGAGCTTTCGAAGAAGATGAAATCTAAATTGGGTTTCTTTTATAAAGATAGGCAGTGTTTTACTTTCACAAATAGATTGCAGATTGTATATCACAGTTCCCTAAGGTTTATTACAGTTGACAGTTATTCGACCAATCATTGTACCTTGTACCAGAAAGCAGCGTGGCCTTCACATGCCACACGTAGAGAACAACACAGCTTTATTTATATTTACAAAGTTATGCTTAATAAGCTTTCATTTTTATTTATCATCCCTTTTAAAAGTTAGAAATATGGATCACCACACTCCTTTTTTCAATGACACATAACTCTTGACAAACCCTACATCAGCACGGAACTGGGTAAACTGCATTCAGATACCACGGTTCTCATATATAGAATTAACTACAGAACTCAATTAGGCTAGATCGTTTTTTAACCTTAGAACAGTTTAAGTCTTTGTTAAAGGAAGTATTAGTTGATGAATGCTCCTCTTTTTCTCTTTTTCTTGATGTGGCTATCCCCCTTATTTTTTTTTTAACGTTTTTACTCTCCTGTATTGTAATTTTTGTACTGTATTGTAAGGGCACCAATGTAAACGGGAGCACGGCTCTACATTGGTTTATACCCTGTCTAAATAAAGGTTATCTATCTATTTGTTTAGTAACTGCTCCATACTATTGTGCCTTGTACTATTCTGCATGAAAGTGTTTGGAACCCCATCGAAAACAAGATGCATCTCAATTGGTTTCTTATAATTAATTAACAATTAACAAATAATGTGATGAAAGTTGTGACAGTCAGAGTCTTCTGCATATGATCCCAGGACGAACAGATATGTTATCGTAGGCTTACTCCCTATTTCATTATTTTGGTTTAGGTCATAATGCTACAATTTCAATAGATGTTTGTTTAGCAGGTCTTTGAATTAAACACAAATTATAATAAAAACAAGACTAAAGGTCTTCTGCCATGCTATGTGGCTGCGTTTAGCGAAATATTAATGTGAACATAGTTACAGGTTTACAGTTTTGATCCTTGAGAAAGTTAGTTTAGCTTGTTTGAATGCTAGCATTTGCTATGAGCACTTAACTCAAAGTACAGATGAGGCAGATGAAATGTCTTAAGTTTTGCAGTCACAAACTACAAACTACATTGAACAAATACAATTTTGACCCAGATGGTGATAAAGGGATCACCAAATTATTTGAATTCGTCATGCGGGATGAATGTGCGTCACAAATTAAACAGCAAGCTTGGTTCTCCAGATGTTAAGACATTTCACAGAATTCACAACTGTGGCGTTACATGAATATCTGAAGTCTTTAGGATACATCATCTGGGAAGCATAAATGTCTGTACATAAAAAAAGATCTGTCTTTCTATTTGGTAGATGTTAAGATATTTGGCAGGATAAATGAAAATTTCAACCTGCTGTTAATGCTGTAATAGGTATATTGTCAGGGAATCACCATTATTTCATAATTCCTCTTCTGGGAGACATAGGTATCAGGAGGCCTACCAAACTTAATTTTTACCAGATTTGCTGGGAATGCAGCCAAACATGTCAGAGAGATTGAGAGACTGAGATTTCAACATTGCCTTCCATTACGACAGCATGCATAGCTAAAAATAGCCCATCCTTTGGGAGTGGACGGGCTTCGAGGGATCTCAGTCTGATTACATCAAGGTGATGGACTTTTTCAGACCTTCACAAGCGTCACAGGACCTGTTAAAGCAACTCATCTCTGCACTGCGCTGATACATACTGAAGCTCCAGGGCCTCTGACTGGATTACCAGCTGGACTGTTTACAGTAATGGGTTTTTCACACACAGGCGACCTTGAGAATGAAGATTGTGTTTTATGGCAGATAGTTTGGCTCATGGCAGATCTTATTCAGCTGTAATGTATTCCTTTGTTTCAGTTTGAGATTCTATGTTTATATCCCACGGCGTGAAGTGCATTTTGACAGTGTGGTTCAGTAGTAACTGGAGGAGAAGGTAAAGAGGTTCAAACTGATGATTGTCAGCAGTCGAGTTGCTGACCATTCTGCAATTAAAAACATTATGTTTGGGATTTTTATTACATCGTTCATTCCTTAAATCTTATTTTCAAGCATCACTGAGGAGATGTTGGTGTAAGTTTAATATATATTGAGTGCCAGGGACACAGCATTTTGTGGATTTACACCCTGTGTGTTGGTGACTGTTTACAAGGGGCAGATTATCATAGCTGGTGGTTAAAATTACACTTTTTCCTTATCTCTCTTTTCCTATTCATATGCACATCTTTTCAACACATGAACACATTTAGAGCCCGATCTTATGAGGCCCTTTTGTAACTGCTTGGACTGGTCAATTTCTTAGTGCAGTTTAAAGTTGAGTCTTGCCAGATCACAGTTCATAGTTCCCCATATACTCTAGTCTTTCACTTTTAATTGTAACATTTAGAAGAAAACACACAAATCTGATAAGTCATTGTTGCTGCTTAAAACTGATGCTTTTGCTATTGACAGGGTTAATTCAGCAACACATTGTCATCGGTCCATAATGTCCCTACCCATTCTTCTGGACTTAACGTGTGTGCATATGTAACGGTGTAAATATGTTTGTTAAATCCTGTTCAATGTGGGACAGCAGTCACTGTTTTTATGTATTTCTTTTATTTTGCCGTGTCTTTTATTTTGAAAACCTATCGCGGGAGCTTCTGGGGGATTAAGTCTGGCGCACTTTGTTTTTACCTCAGAAGCAGGTGCTCGCGCTATCGCTAGGTTGTCTTTCTTTCATGTTAGTGTTTTAGTTAGTTGCTTATGGTTAATTTAGTGTATGAAACCTGTAAAGTAATATGCAACTTTCTTTTTTAGATGACTGTGGCTGTTTGTCCCATATATGTTGCCGGTATGTTGTAAAGTATAAATGATTGTCTACCACTATACGACCACGTGTTACTCAGAAGCAGGTGCTCGCGCTATCCATGACTGTGGCTGTTTGTCCCATATATGTTGCAGGTTGCAGAATAAAGTTACACTGCTTCCATTAAACCTGACTCCAGTGAAGTACATAGAAATAGCAGCAGAGCAAAACAGAGACCGTCACACATACAGCTGTAAACAGTGGCGGACTGGGACAATAATTCAGGCCGGGAATTTGATGCCATTCCAGGCCACCCTTCTCATGCAGACCACCATACCTCTAGTTGTGTATTCTAACACTATTTGATAGTTAAAAGAGATTTAGGAGTGACCGATGAGTTATCTATTTGAATATATGATTTTCATTGAAAACCCTGTTTTCAAATGTTATAGCAATGGATGAATACTCAAAAACTATTGAGGACAGCAGCCATAGGATACACAAATGTACAAGGCAAGACACACAAAACAATGGGCCTATATTTGTGAAAAGAGAGACAAATACTAGCTTGGATGTTCAATAATTAACTTTACTTTCAAGCATCAAACATATAAAACATTTATCAAAACTGGAATATATTAATTTCTTTAAATTTAACAAGCAACAATGTAAGGACAACAAAGAAGAACTTAGAATACAATATTCACTCATTAGTGTCAATAAAGTAGATCACTAAGAGTAACCAGTCAGCGATTATCCCTAGTAAACCAGTAGGCGGCGCAGTAGCTCACTGCTCTCTGCCATCTTGTCAATAATGTCATCTTTGTCAAGTGCCATTAGAATCTCCTTCTCTGTTGCCATCAGCATGAATGCTTCTAAGTTCTCTTGATTGAGAGAGGTTCTCAGGCGATTCTTCACAAGTTTCAGAGTAGAGAAGGTCCTCTCACAGGCCACCTGTGAGACTGATAGTGTGAGGATGAACTTGTAGCCCAAACCAATGATATGATATGCATCTGTGAGCAGATTGTACTGTGACAGGAGTAAATAGCAGCATACCAGGCAGTTTTTACAGGTTGAACAACTTGTGCTCACAAACTCCACACTTTCATCAAGATCCTCTCCAGAGTCATCACTGGTGGTGGCAGCCCTGGTGTTGTACTCCTCTTGTAGTGATTGTTTGAGTCTTTCCCAGTGTTGTGCAAGGCTGGTCAGTTCAGCCTGCAATGCTTCAACAGTGGCACGGTCATCAAATTTCAACAAGCATTTGCTGAGCTCCTTCATGGCTGTGTTTGGAAGGCCCTTTTCTCTGATTTCAGGAAAGCGTTTAGGATCCATGCAGGAGACATCTGCACAGAGCACTGCATTTGCTGCATAACGATGGTGGATACTTTCCACAACAGTGTCCAGTATCACATTGTGGATTTTGATTTCATAATTTTTGTCAGCATTAGCAATGAGGTCATCTTCTGCCAATTCACCTGGCCTTCTCTTCTTTTTTTTTGTTCTCTTCTCTGGCAGAGCAGTTTGAGCTTCAGCATCACAGTTCTGCTGTTCTTCCAGAATGCCATTGGCCCACTCAACAAAGTTGTCTGCTGCCTTCTTCACACTCTGAAAGTCTCTTGCATACTTTCTCAGATTATCCTCTGTTCCAGTCACTAGGTGTTGTGCTGTCACAAAATCTATCCCACTTGTTTGCAAATATTTCGAGAGAGGGGATGTGTTCTCAAAGATCCTGAGATAAATCTCAGCTGTGAGAATCGTCTCATACCTTAGCAGAGCATCTTTGTACCCTTGGGCCTTGCTTCGGATAGAAGGTTTTATGGTCATATCCTTTTCAATTTTCTCCATAGTGATGATGACATCTGTGTAGAGTGCCTGGTTGGGCTTTGCAAAGCCTCCGAAGACTTTCTTCAATGCTTCATCTTTAGCCCACCAGCGTGTTTCACCAATGACACCTAGCCGCCTGCGTCTCTTGTCCTCAGTGGTTTCCTCCCATAGGTGCATTCGCTTATAGGAGTCTCGAATTAACACTGCAATGTCGTTCAGGAGACAGAAAAGGGATTCGCTTGCAACAACAACCCGAGTGGTGTCACTTAGCACAAGATTTAGGATGTGTGAGTAACACCAAAGGTGGACTTGGTTGGGAGATACTTCTGTAATCAATGCAGAGAAGCCTCTGTATTTTCCCTGCATATTAGCTGCTCCATCTGTTGCATTGCCAATGCAATGTTTGATGTCTATGTCCATCTTTGCGAGTGTCTCTGTTACAAGGTCCACAAAGTACTGTCCAGTTGATGACTCATAGTCAATGACAGCAATGAGTCTCTCATGGACAACAGTAGTGACATATCGCAGAACTACTGCACATTGGTCTTTGGATGTCAAATCCTGTGTTGTGTCCAGTTGTACAGAGAACATCCCTGCCCTTTTCACTTCAACAGCAATTGTCTGCTGAATCAATGACCTGATGACTTCAATAACTTTTTTTACTGTCGTTTTGGACATCATTGTTACCAATGACCCTCTTCCTTTACTTCCCATCTGTTTTTTACTCTTCTCAAAACAATCCTTAACGTGCTCTTGTAGGCAGACATCATATTTGCTCAGCAACAAAATTAGTTCAAGAAAGTTGCCATGGTTGCTGGCGATGTTTTCTAATGTATACGCAGCTTCTTGGCTGTGTCCTCTGTAGCTAAGCCCGCATTTACCGATAACTTTTACTACATTTATGACACGTTCCATGACCTGCCTCCTCTTTCTGATCTGCTCTCTTTGAATAGACATTTGTTTGTCACTCAAAAGGCTACAAATGTCTGCCCTGCTGGCTCTGAGAAAAAAGGCTTCTGCACTCTCTCTGTGAGTCTTGCTTCTCTCATGCTCCTGTACCCTCTGATGGGCATGTTTCCAATCATGCATCCCTCCTTTGGCAAATGTACTTTCACTGGCAGAGGGTTTTGCAAATGCTAGACATACTGAACAGAACAAGGAGTGAGTTCCTTCATTGTATGTCAGCCATTTTCTGTTGGTGCCATCTTTGGAATTGAATACATTAGGGATGATTCTTTGAGTGGTTTGTTTTGGGTGGTTCTTAAAAAATAAGTCATAGTCCTTGGGCTGAGGGCGGGCAAAATAATCAAATGAATGTTCTGTTTTCTCCCTTTCATTTTCTCCTGTGCTGGACTCTGAACCTGTCTCTCTCTCTCCCTCTTCCTCAACTTCAACGTCTGGTTGCTCTGCAGAATGAGATTGACAAGTATAGCTAAACTTGTATTACATATTATGCAGTCATCAATTGTATTCTTCCTGATTACACTCTTGCTGATAGTTACATTAATAAATCACCTATTAATCTAAAAGCATACTCTGTATGCTCTTAAGTGGTACCTGGGATGTCCTGCTCTGTTTCTGACTGTGTACCAACACTCTCCAGTTCTGCAGGAGCACTTGGGGTACCAGTGCTGCTGCTGGTTCCTTCTCCACCTTTGCAAGGAAAAACCCAAGAGCAGGCCATGTTTTAAGTTTATTGCACTGCTGTTTACATTCAAACAATGTGTATTGCACACACAAACAAGAAAGACAGGTGTCTGTGAACACAGCCTATAAAGTTTATAGTCATACCATATAGAGCCTGTATATATTATTATGATAGTCAAACTATCATTTATGGTGCAGAATTACAATAAAGAAAACTGCCACAAAGCTGCAGCCTAATAGATTAAGAGTAAACAAAAAAGCTAGCTGTATTTAATAATGCTTTATTATTTCACCATGTATAAACTATCCTGTAGTGGCTCAAACATTATGCAACATATTTTTCATTCATGTCTAGGTATTCTGGATTGATTGACGGGCCGTGTGCCTGTGTCAGTGTGTGTATGTGTTTGTGTGTGGAGGGGGCTGTGTTGTAAACTCTGAAACCACCATAAGAAATAGTAGGATCTCTTCTTTCTTCTAGAAAAAAAGTTTGTTTCTACCCTTTTCCGTTCCTTAGTAATTGGCATTAGCGCGTCTTTCGCTTCGCCACTTAATTCCTATTATCGCATGTCTTCTTCGTGTAATAAAAACTGATAGCTCATCCTCAAAAAGCACTATAGCTGTCCCAAAAGAGTATTTTTCTAACGACTAATCTAGCGATTATTTTTTTCGATTAGTCGACTAATCGAACGACTTTCTTTTTTTTTTTTTTAACATGACAAAAGTTCTCTTTTCACCAGAGTATAAAATCCGAACCCGACAAAGTCTATTCATATTTCATAATATTGTAATGACCACGGAAGAGGCAGTGTATGAAGTGATTAGACAGCTTAGATACATAATAAACCGTTGGAACACGCAAGACCGGTCACCATAGCGACGCTGGTAAACAAACCCTCGGAGCTCGGCTTTTGGCCGAGTTTTATACCATATAAAGGAATGAAGACATTTAATGGTCCAAATATTATTAATAAATATTCGAATATATTCGAATATTAATATTAATAAACATACGAACTTTTATCTTTGGTATACTACTGCGACTGCTTGATAAACGAACATTCCAGGTCGGGGAAGGGGGAAAATCAACAGAACTTGCGGTGGTTTGCGGCCATCCTGAACCAGAGCTCCCGGGTGTTTTCTTTTTAAATGCTTGTGCATTGCCGTAGTGCTGCTGTGGTACGCTAATGTAAATTTGCATAGTCTGCAAATAACCACCTTGTTGGGAGCGTTGAGAGTGAAAAAATCTCACACTTTTGAACACCTCAGTCGTGTTTTTTTTGCTGTTGGAGCCTCTGTGCTCCCGCTACTACTGCTTGCCGCCGCCATTGTTATGATTAAACGATTGGCGATGATCGTTTTTGACTGACCTTCCCTTCTGGTGAACATGTCACTTATTTTGCAACATTTTGCTCCGTCTGTGGCGAGGGCTTTACGTTTTCTGTCCCTCTCTCTCTCTGCTCCACCTTTCCTCTTTTTCTGACTCTCCATTTCTCTCGACTACTGGAATGAAGACAGCGGAGCTAATTGGTTGTTGTGTTACGCCGACAGGTCGCCGAGCGGCGTTATTACGTAACTAGATGGATCGATTTGATTGGCCCGGGCGTCAGTCACTCAGTCCGGTGACTGTTCAAGTCAGGCCAGGAGGACCATCAGGCCACCGGGAAACGTTCCGGTGCTCCCGACGGCCAATCCGCCACTGGCTGTAAATTAATGAGGCACCATGAGCCCTGCACTTCCTGTATGTCCCGCTGGGTCCAAGTCACCTGTGATGGCCGCACCAGCAACCACACACTGACATTCCAAAACATGACGGTAACTTCTTGATTTCTAGTTTGCTTAGTTGTTTGTTTTTGCACACGCACCCACAAATAACTTGACACATTTTGATTTCATACAACATACTTTTATTTGTTAAATATTTTCTTTCTGTGATAATTAATTAAGTTTTCTTTGAGTTACCAGTTCCTGGGGCCTTGTTTCTGGAGTCATCTGGCCATTCAGCAAAAGGAGGCCCAGCTGCTGCAGACCATCTTAAATGGGTGTGAGTCCTAATTGGACTGCACCATGACTGTTGCCATCATGGGAGGGGACATGGTTGCCCTAATCTCTATTTGTAATTGTTAAATCTTTAATTATTGCTTTATATTTCTATTTAATTCATTTTCCTTAGTTAATATGGTATGGTTTAATACGGGGATGTTATGTTGTGGCGGTAGTTTGTTTTCAGCGTTAGCCTGTCTATGTGTATCCCCCTCTTTGTTTTGAGTGGCTTGACCAGCCACCATATATGTTCCCATCTCTCAGTCGAGGGGGGCTGTTTTTTTGTGGTGATGCTGTCAACTGGTCGCCAGCGGCTGCTGGAGGATAATTTGCCTTTTACTGGTTGTGAGATTCTACTTTTTGGTAATGGGAACTGAATTAAAAACACACTTTTCGTTCAAAGAAACTTTGTGGCTCTCTGGTCTTCCTGCTCGGTCCCTCACATCACCATTTGAGGAGCCTGTGCCAAGCTGCTAAGGAACTAATGTGTCTGTACCTTCAGGAGTGATCTGGTGGTCTGTGAACTAACATCTTATCTACTAAGCTAATCCACAGCCTCTGGAAACTGTCACACAATCCGACAGCCACCATAAAAAAGCAATGAGCAGAGTTTTACCACAAAGTCACATTACTTGCATGAGATTGGCATGATCTCAGGAACTTGACTCCGAGACACATCCCACTGACACGAAGAGAAATTAATAGTTTGTTGTTGACAAAGGGGCCAGGAAACAAATCCATTTCATGAGTTGCTTTCTTTATATATAGTCTATGGTTGCTTTCCAACACTGATCTCTAAGCCAAGGTCAGAGGCAGTCTGGGTGGAGAATGGATGTTAATGCATGAGAGATACAAATAGCAGGACACCATTAACTACTTTTTACACTGTGTTGGCTTCTGCAATGTTGTACTCCATTATATGCTGGGTGTGCAGATGCACTGAGAAGGACAGAAAAAGACTGAATAAACTGGTTAGAAGAGGCAGCTCGGTCCTGGGGTGCAGTCTGGATTTCACTGAGGAAGTTGGTGAGAGATGGATATTAGTGAACACCTCTCACCCTATACACGACTGCTGCAGGCTGCTCCACCCACAGCGCAAGAAGCAACACTTCCGCAGCTCCTTTATTCCCACTGCTGCAAGACTCTACAACACCATCCGGAATTAAATAAAAATTCTACTGTGTCATTTTTCATTCATGCATTTGACTTCAAACATGAAAAAAACCTCTAATGATAACAAGTGCACAGACAAGTGAAGTTTGACAAAAACATTTTTTAAACATTTCAAAACACCTTTAAACACATAGTGGAATCAACTTCACCAAATCAAGGCTGTCATCAAATAGTTAAATATGCACACATGGCCTGAACCAGAGGTTCGCTTATTCCTTTTTGTGATTTGTTTCATGATTCGAGAAACATCTTCTTATGAATCTTATCGTACTCACTCAGTCCTGGTTGGTTCTTCACCACAGTATCAGTACAGATTTCAGCATGGCATTTCACTGAAACCTGTCACTAACCGTGGCATTTAGTCTTTCTAGACCTAAGATGATCACAGATAAGAACAGTGGCTGTGGCTTTTTCCTTTTGTAGAGCTGCATGTGTATGAGAATAAAAGAAGAAGCGCTCCCCATCGAGGGAGAATACTACACCTAAACAATGGCTGTCATGGTCTGGAGGATTCTTAGAAAGTGTGACGTTCAAATCCATCTCTCTGTCTTGGTGACACACTGAGGTGATGGGTTTAACCCCTGCACATATAACGCAAATGACAGCTTTCTAGGTAAAGGAAATTGTTTTAGTTTAAACTTGACAAGCGTCCATTTTTGGTTTTATATATTAAAGGTTTGTACAGTGTTCACAGTTCTTTGAGAACGAAGATTCAAGATTCAAGATTTGTATTCGTCAAATGCACAACAATAACATTAAGCAGTCGCTGGCAGTGAAATGCTTGAGTCTCAGGCTCTCTTCTAACAATGCTCAAGTAATTACACACTATACAATGAAATAAGATAGAAACAGTATAAAATAGAATATCAAAATAGGAAATAATGTATATATATATAAATATATATAAACAGCTGAGGAGAAAATAAAACAACAGAAGTGCAAATATGTCATGGTGCTAGTTTGGTGGAGTTATTGCAGTTCAGAGGAGTTTAAAAGTCTTATGGCTTGGGGGATGAAACTGTCTCTGAGCCTGGTGGTGCGGGCCCGGATGCTGCAGTGCCGTCGGCCAGATGGCAGCAGGCAAAAATGTTTATGGCTGGGGTGAAAGGGGTCTTTAATAATCCGGCTGCTCTTCTTCCTGCACCGCTGGGTGTAGAGGTCCTCTATGGATGGTAGCGCTGTCCTGGTGATGTGCTGGGCAGACTTCACCACCCTCTGTAAAGCCTTACGGTTCAGGGCAGTGCAGCTGCCATACCAGGTGGTGATGCAGCCAGTCAGGATGCTCTCTATGGTGCATCTGTAGAAGTTGCAGAGAATCCTGGAGTCCATGTGGAGCTTCCGCAGCCAGCAGAGGAAGAAGAGCCGCTGTCTGGCCGTCTTCCTGATGGAGTCTGTGTGATGGGTCCAGGTCAGGTCATCAGTGATGTGGACCCCGAGGAACTTGAAGCTGCTGACTCGCTCCACCGTGTCCCCGTTGATGGAGAGGGGGGCGTGTTCTTCTCCTCGTCTCTTCCTGTAGTCCACGATCAGCTCCTTCGTTTAGCTGACGTTGAGATGGAGGTTGTTGTCCTGGCACCAAGATGTCAGGGCTCTGACCTCCTCTCTGTAGGCCTTCTCATCGTCGCCGGTGATTAGGCCTATGACAGTGGTGTCATCAGCAAACTTAACAATGGTGTTGGAGCTGTGGGTGGCCACGCAGTCATGCGTGAACAGGGAGTTTTTGGATGATGTTTTTGCCTGACAGTACATAACAGATCTTGTACACACAAACACATACACACGCACACACACACACTTCACTATTCACTTCAATCAATGTCCTCTGCTTTGGTCCCTTATGAGGCTTTGTGGAGAGTGAAACTAAAGGTTTTTGATGGATTCTCTTTTGTTTCGAAAACAAGCTAACTTCATGCAGCATTAAGTTTGAAATATGTTGTTGTTCTGTTCTTGTAATATATTCTTTACTAATCACAGATCTATAAGGACTGAATCTATGCTATAAGAGACACTTTATCATACTTTCCTGATCAAATGTGCGCTCTAGTTTTGAGCTGACAAAGCTGTTAAGGTTTTTTAAGTTCTGCTTTCTACTTGGCGATTTGCATACCTAATGCCAACCCTCGAGCAGTAATGTGACAAGCTATTAACTATTGACCTCTCACATGCCTGCTGCTAACTGAGTGTTGAACATAACAATGTAACAGAGCAGCCGGATTCAGAGAGTCTTAAATCCGTGTTTTGAACTGACAATCAAGTTAAATTTGCATTTATCATCTTCCTATTGTAATTGTTGTCAACACAACCTGATCCTCTTAGCCTGAATGCCACAATAATTAAATAAAAAAATAGTTTGTCACTGAAGCACAATTTGTATAATTATTTGATGAATTACATGAAAGACAGGAAACTCTACTTACTCAATGGGAAATGTATCACGCACTATATATTTCTTCTTCGTTTAAAGGAATACATTTTCATAGCACGTAATATCAACTTGTATCATAACATCTTAAAACTTTAAATATCATTGTGAGACTATTGTGAGTATATAGTTCTGCCAAACACACACAGAACAGGTTAAGCAACTGCAGGTCATTATGTTTCAAATTTGTCTCCTTGGACTCCTTAGACAAAATGACATAATACATTTGTTTGTATTGAAATGTATTATCTATGTATCTACCCTATAACCTAACCCTTTTGTATGTTATACATGTATGCAGTATAATGTACTTTTGTTATGTTCACTTGGTACCTTTGTGTAACATCTTTGCCTTTATGTATTCTTCAAAAGAAACAAACTGAGTAGTTACATTACATAGTCTTTGAATCGTGGGAAAGCCACAGCCCCTGATCATCAGGCTGACCCTGTGCCACCTCTCAATTTCTCTAGATTGTTCTTGAATGAACAGTGTAGAGAAACAGACAAGTGGGGTACAAGTGAAGTGAAAAGGCTGTTCCTTCCATCACTGCCTCTTAAAAAGACAATGGATGCCGTTTGACTAGATTGTTGAATAAATAGGGAAAAGCTTTGAGCCTTTTCTGTGATAGAGTTCACAAGCATGTGTTGGTCCTGGTAAAAGTAATAATCTAACTTACACCAGAAATCCAACTTCAGAATGTCTCAGGGTTAGCTGCAGTGTAGGTCATAAATCATGTCTCCTGCATGTAAGTGGATGGGACATGCAAAATCGGGAGTGAAATTTACTTTAAAATAGCTATTCTTTGTAATTTTTTATTAATCCTCAAGTAAAGTAAAGTTTACTTAATAGTAAGACTTGGTAGATAAGTAATACTTAAGTAGATTTTACTGGAAAAATTGCTAGTAAATTGTACTTAGAAAATATTGACATTAACTAGCTTTTATTTACTTTATATCCTACAATTTAGTAATATTTTAATGTTAATTGATCAACTGTATAGCACTGTTATACTATCGATTTGTTGCATTTTTAACATGAGCTACTATTGTCAATATGATTGTTTCAATGTACGAAACAGATGTTTTACAGGAACATCCACTTTTATGTATGTATATTTCAGTCTGACTGAACAGACAAACGTGTACATCTGCAGAGATTGCAGTAAGTTAACATTTGAACACACATCAATAACTTATTTTTCCCTTGATGATGATCGACATAGTCAGGGTTGAGAGAAGTCCTCTTTGGCTTCCTTGCTGAAATGATGTGAAAAACATTTGAAATCAGAAGACTATGGACTGTTTTTAACTATTGACTATACCAATCAAAAATTTAGCCTTGATGAGCTCCACTCCAGACTTTCCAAGTTACTCCATTAAGCAACGGACGACGACTTCTCTTCTACCTTTGATATGTTGCTGTTGGACCGACAGAACATCATATAACTGCATACATTCACTCTGAATAGAGAACGAGCAGTGAGGAATTGAGCTATGATTTAATGCAGATTTTATTTGTATAGCATCACCTGCCTGAGTGAGTCCAGCATAGATATTTTTTCCGTGCAAGTAACCCTGTCCTTTGTCCGAAAAACCAGTGTTCAATGAAAATAGGACTTTTAGATGTCAATATTAATTAATGACATATTTGTGAATAAATGCATTTTCTTATTTAGCTTTCTATCTTTTTTGCACAATGCTTTTTAAAAATGGGCAATATTGAGCTTGGCATGCATAAAGTAAAATGTCCGAGATTCCATAGTGACCTGTCCCGGTATTATCAACAGTCTGAGTATGATAGATCCATTCGTTCTGCTGTTGTGGTTAGAAAACATCTTAAGGATTACAGAAGCATGATCGCTTGTGAGGATGATCTCACTTCACCATTGGATCAAACCACAGACCTTTGAAACGAAAAGGCACTTGTGATTGGCTGGTAGATCTGTTGCTATTGGTCACCCTGGGTCAGTATAATACACATGTGAGTAAACCTCTCCCACATAATATTACAAAGAATAATAATTAATAAGTGTGTAGTATTATTACTAATAATTTATATATTCATATATTTGTTATTAATTAATATATATGATTAATTATTAGTAAGCCTTTACCAAAAGCACTGCAATTACATTCATGTGATGCTTGATGTTATATGTTGAAACAAAAACATGAAAAAAGGTATATGTTGAGTCAAGGCTTTAATACATATAGCACAAATAATGTACAAACACAACTGGCCTAGCCAGTGAAAAACACAGAGCTTCTCTTTCAAGTTTCTCCTTCCTCTTCTCAATCCTGATTACATCAAAGAAATGAATATCTCATCAAACCATGTTACTGACTTCACTTCTTTCCCGGTGCACCTTTGCCTTATCGTCCGCAGATCCAGGGCCGCAGCTGCGGCTACATCGTGGATTATGATCTATGGACCGCACATCAGAGATTGTAATGGTGGATCCAATATGGTGGATCCTGTATCATGTTGGCATCTGATAAATGGTGATGGAACGAGATGGCAGCTGATGGTGTAAAAATGGTTTACAGTACAGTTTTACATTCACCTACTCACACACACATTCATACAGAGCATCTATTAGCAGCACTTTTGTTGTTCTCATTCCCCTCATCTCATTTTCATCCGCTTATCCGGGGTCGGGTCGCGGGGGGAGCAGCTCAAGCAGGGGGCCCCAGACTTCCCTTTCCCGGGCCACATTGACCAACTCTGACGGGGGGATCCCGAGGCGTTCCCAGGCCAGTGTTGAGATATAATCTCTCCACCTAGTCCTGGGTCTTCCCCGAGGTATACCGAGAAGAGCTGGTCCGTAGTTCCACGTCCGGGGGGAAAACCGCATTGTTCCTCTTCAATCTGAGGTTCGACGATCGGCCGAACCCTCCTTTCCAGCACCTTGGAGTAGACTTTACCAGGGAGGCTGAGAAGTGTGATGCCCCGGTAATTGGCACACACTCTCTGGTCCCCCTTTTTGAACAGGGGAACCACCACCCCGGTTTGCCACTCCTTTGGCACTGTACCCGACTCCCACGCGATGTTGAATAGGCGTGTCAACCATGACAGCCCCTCAACACCCAGAGCCTTTAGCATTTCTGGCCGGACCTCATCAATCCCTGGGGCCTTGCCACTGCGGAGATGTTTGACCACCTCAGTGACCTCCACCAGGGAAATTGACGATGAAACACCATCAACCTCGAGCTCTGCCTCCAACATAGAGGGCGTGTTATTCGGATTCAGGAGTTCCTCAAAGTGTTCCTTCCAACGTCCGACAACCTCCTCAGTTGAGGTCAACAGAGTCCCATCCTTACTGTACACAGCTTGGATGGTTCCCCGTTTCCCCCTCCTGAGGTGCCGGATAGTCTTCCAGAAACACTTTGGTGCCGACCAAAAGTCCTTCTCCATGGCCTCTCCGAACTTCTCCCACACCCGCTGCTTAGCCTCCGACACGGCAGCAGCTGCAGCCCTTCGGGCCTGTCGGTACCCTGCAACCGAGTCAGGAGTCCTCCAGGATATCATATCCCGGAAGGCCTCCTTCTTCAATCGGACGGCTTCCCTGACCACCGGTGTCCACCACGGTGTCCGAGGGTTACCGCCCCTTGAGGAGCCTAAGACCCTGAGGCCACAGCTAGCCACCGCAGCTTCAGCAATGGAGGCTTTGAACACCGCCCACTCCGGCTCAATGCCCTCAACCTCCACAGGAATGCCAGAAAAACTCCGCCGGAGGTGTGAGTTGAAGATACCTAGGACGGGGGCCTCCTCCAGGCGTTCCCAGTTCACCCGCACTACTCCTGGTCTATCTTTCCCCCACTCCCTGATCCAACTCACAACCAGATGGTGGTCGGTTGACAGTTCCGCCCCTCTCTTTACCCGAGTGTCCAAAACATGCGCCCTCAGATCAGATGACACGATCACAAAATCGATCATTGATCTTCGGCCTAGGGTACTCTGGTACCAGGTACACTTATGAGCACCCTTATGTTCGAACATGGTGTTTGTTATGGATAATCCATGGCTAGCACAGAAGTCCAATAACAAACGACCGCTCGGGTTCAGATCAGGGAGGCCGTTCCTCCCCACCACGCCTCTCCAGGTGTCTCCATCGTTGCCCACGTGGGCGTTGAAGTCACCTAGCAGAAGTACGGAGTCCCCTACTGGAGCCCCATACAGGACTCCATTCAGGGTCTCCAAGAAGGCAGAGTACTCTGAACTGCTGTTTGGTGCATACACACAAACAACAGTCAGAGTTTTCCCCCCTACAACCCTTAGGCGCAGGGAGGCGACCCTCTCGTCTACCGGGGTAAACTCCAACACCGCGGCGCTCAGCCGGGGATTTATGAGTATCCCCACACCCGCCCGGCGCCTCACGCCCTTGGCAACTCCAGAGAAGAATAAAGTCCAACCCTTATCCAGGAGAACGGTACCAGAGCTGAGACTGTGCGTGGAGGTAAGCCCCACCAGATCTAACTGATAGCGCTCCACCTCCCTCACAAGCTCCGGTTCCTTTCCCCACAGCGAGGTGACGTTCCACGTCCCCAGAGCCAGCTTCTGCCGCCCGGGTCTGGTCCGTCGAGACCCCTGACCTTCGCTGCCACCCATGTGGCTGCGCACCCGACCCCAACGGGCCTCCCCACAGGTGGTGGGCCCATGGGATGAAGAGAGGGGGGGTGCCACGTAGTTTGTTCGGGCTATGCCCGACCGGGCTCCGTGGCAAACCCGGCCACCAGACGCTCGCCATCGAGCCCTCCGTCTGGGCCTAGCTCCAGACGGGGGCCCCGGGCTTCCTCCGGGCTGGGTCCCATCTCCTCTTGTATCGATATTCATTGAGGGTTTTTGAACCATTCTTAGTCTGGCCCCTCACCTGAGACCACTCTGCCATGAGAGACCCTACCAGGAGCACAAGGCTCCAGACAACACAGCCCTCAGGTTCACAGGGACACGCAAACCTCTCCACCACGATAAGGTGACGGTTCAAGGAGTGGTCCTTGAACCGTTGTTCTATGAGGGCCAAATCAGGGTTCAGCATCTTGCCCAAGGACACTTCGCCATGCAGATGAGGAAGACTGGGGATCGAATTACCAACCTTCAGGTTGGAGGACGACCGCTCTACCCCTCAGCCTATAATGGCATCTGATCTTGATGGTGGATCATGATCTTGCTGGCTGCTGACCATAGACTATGATTGCAGTAGGACTGCTTGATACATAGTATTTCTCCTCAGATACTTGACCATTACTGAAAATAATCAATCGATTCATATACCTTCAGTTATGCTTCAAAATGTTTATCAATGCTGCAAATACCCTTATTTTGAAGATGTTCTCCTCTACACTTGACATCTATTGCACTGCTTTCCGTCCTGGTAGAAGGATCCCTCACATGTGGCTCTCTCTGAGGTTTCTACGTATTTTTACCCTGTTAAATGAGACAAATTGTGATAGTGAATATGGTCTTTAGATGTTGGTGTTTAAGTATATTGCCGTCTACCAACCAACCAGATTCTCATCTAAAAGGAACATATGTAATTTTGTCTATCCTCACTGTGTCTCATTATGCGTTGTTTTACCGATATGCTTCTTAATGTAGGCCATGGATTTTCTGTTCAATATGCTACAGTATTCCAATGTCTTTTTTGTTGTGGATTACAATTTAGGGCTGGGCAATAAACAACATCAATAAAAATTGCAATTCAATTTATAAATAATCACTAACAACAGCAATATAACAAAAGTCTAATATAGTTCGATATACACAGTGGGAAGGTATAACAGCTAATTGATCGCCGTCAGATTTGTAAAATGATTAGCTGTTTATCAAGTGTTTGTCATAAAGAAGATTTTAAAAACACAACTTAATAATAATTAATTATACCAGAAACTGATATAAATGTATTTTATCTTGATATAATTCTTGGCCATATCGCCCGGAAACGGATTTAATTCAATGGTCGCTGACCATTGACCCTTACCGTAACACCTAACCCTAACCCATAGTTTTTTTTGCAACCTTCATTACAAAACTGTGAAACTATACAGATGAAAGCTTGATGTCAGAGTTTTAAACGTGATATGCTTTGCCACTAACTCAGTTGTGTGTGCAGGGTCTGCTGTCGTGCTTGAATCAGTGAGAAGACAAGAACATTCTTCTGAACACAGCATATGTAATCCCAATGAAAAATCGTCAGATTCATGATATCACCTCCTAGTGGACACATACAATTGGATGTCAACAACAAAGAACTACTTGCAACACTTATTTAGCTCTGTATTATAGAAAATATACAAGTCACAAGTAGTAAAAGTTTCTTTCCAGACACAGAGTGGTATTTAAGAGGTAAAAGTGGTAATAGATTAACTTAACCCTGGGCAATAAACTAATAGTAATAGTATAATAGTATTACTGTCAAATTAATTGTGATACCTTGGCTGTAGAATAAGCCAAGCAAAGATGACATACGAGTAGACTGGTTGCCTCTTTCACACAGGTGTTATCTGTTAGACCTGGAATTTCTCCAAATTACAATAAAGGTCAAGTTTCCCTTATATCCTCCTGTTTCTAGTGACAGAGAGGATGTTGCTTAAGGGCCTTAGAGAAGAGGCTACCTGTATCTGAGTTTTGAGATTATTTTGACAGTTATATCTCCTTCCTTCATCGAAGCTATAAGATTTAACTCTGATTATGCTGATAAAGGAATGCACTATTCACATTAGGTGCTAAAAACCTGTCTAGGTTGTTAGCACATTATAAATTATTGATTTATATTACAATACTATAAGCAGAAAGCCTCATAATTTGGTTTTCATTGGACTGGTCACATTATCTTCTGTTGCAGTCTGCAGATGATTTTTCTGAAACGGCTCTATAGTAATTACACAATTAAGTAATAATAACACAGTGTCTGGCGTTATTACAGCCCACCTTATTTATAAAGGAATTCCTCCTGCTGTGAAACCAGTTGTCTACAGTCAATGATTAAGCAGCTTATTAACTATGTGTTATTTGTGATAATTGGAAACAATGCCGACTTGGTATCTTTACATTTTTTTTTTATAATCAGTACCAAGTGAAAGTGAGGCAGGCAGTTATTGTCAAGCTTGAAAAGTATAAGAATAAATAAATGCCTTTAAAGTGTCTCTTGACAGTGCGGCCATCCAAAGGGGTCATGAAGTGAGTCACGCTGTCAAAGCAAATTTTCAGCTGAAGGGCACAGGGAATAATTGGATTCCCATCACGCAAGACTGAGAAAATATCCCCTCTCTGTGATCAATACAAACAATTAAAATCTTTGCGTGCTTTGGATGCAGGGTAAGACAGAGCTAAGAATAGATCCACGTCGTCCAGGGTCAGAGGGTTCAAACCACCCAAGCAAAAAATGGATGATAACGAAGCTGTAGCAGTGAGACTGATGGAATAGATCAATATCATGGGCTCCCCACACTTCAACACAGACACCAGGTGTGACTCAGTATTAATATTCATGATTCATGAATTCCATCTTATATTATCCTAGTGAAATATCACTGTCAGGTTGTCCCTGCTCTGCAATTAAAGGAAATCACTTGATTACCACTGCAGACATCTCTGTGGAGTACTTTTACCTTTGTCTTTACCTCATGTCAGAGCTCAGACTAACTGCTAACGTCCTCTGTAGATAATTAAAGTGATTTGTTGTTGCTATGGCAAGACCTGTGTGATATTAAATGTAAAGCCTACATTACATTTTGATAATTAACCGTATATAGTGTAGAGAGTTTCTCAACTTTGAGACGCTAGCCGGTGAAGCTCGCAAACTAACGCGGTGACCCCTGGGACACCTCTAAACTTTGACTCAACAGTGTGGAAGGATACTGCTGCTGCGCCAGTTCAAGCTTCCACTGCACCCACTGCTCCCACTGCGGGGCTGTGCTGGGGAGCTGGGGCTCTTCCAGCCAGGCTTTGGCCCATCTGACTGTTTCAAAACTAAATGGTTGCAAGATTGTATCTTCGTCTCCAATAACCATATTTCTACAGAGGTAATGGATAGCGAAAAATCTGGGTGCTTGTATCTCGTGAAGGGGGGTGACACTCAAAACAGATCAATCTGAGGAGGGCTGTTTTAGACAGGGTAAAAAGGGTGCTGTTTTAAATTATCCTTGTGGTATTTTGACCAAAATATGTTACAGACATTTCATTAAGACCCCAACAAACCATATCAACTTGTGGTAAAATGGGCATTATATGTCCCATTTAAATAGGGTACAAAAGTTAGCCTTATTAAAACCTTTGTGACAACTTGACAACTTATTAATTGCGTGCATCAAAATGTTTTGAACTTGGTAATGGGGGTCATAGGGCAGAAAAGTTTATTAGCTCGTCTGTAAAGGCTGCAGAATGTGTACAATAATTCAAAATTAGCAGTGTAAGACAGACAAGATTGAAATAATGCAGAATGTATGTGGGACCACACAACACACACACACACACACACACACACACATATACACACTCAAAGTCACCCTCACAGACCGACAGAGGAACGGATAGACACTCGCAGTGCTTGTCCACCCTACACACACACACACATACAAACACAAACAGGCTCGTTAAGGTAGAAATGTGGGACAGTTGATCACAGGGGGTCGACCGAAAAATGGCACATTGTGGCTACACTCTGCGTTGACTATCGACACTCTGTCTGCTGCTGGACAGACGTCTGCTGCCTGACCTTATTGGGTCAGCTATCTCCCTGGTCAGCCATCCATAATGAGTTGTACAGAGGGTCACTGGGTCAATTACTTGTTGTCCGAGCTGTTGAACAACATTTTTTAACCAAACTAAGACTATCCTCACAATTTTTTCAGTTATAATACGCTGGATTAGCATGTTAACAGCGACTCACTTCAGACAGCTATATTAAGTGTTACATAATGCAAAGTGACTGTCCATTTCATAGGTGTTGCTGCCAGAGTTCCATTACCTGATAAATTCAGCTGTCCTTCAGTATTTTTTTTTAGCAGTGACGTATTTTTTTTTAATGTCTTTTCTTATCAGAATCTGTCATCAATGAGATCTTTAAGTATTATAGGGAAATATTTAAATATACAATATAATTATTTGTCCTTTTCCTTTTTACAATATACATTAATATATATGTGGAGGAGGCTCAGTGAGCACCTTCAGGTGAACCAGGGAGAGGGGATTGGATCAGCTGAGACAAGTTGGCCAATCAACTCACCCTGGAATTCAATAGGCAGCAGCGGAGCCTCCAGAGGAAGCGAGACAGGCGATACACAAGGAGCGAAGCTCATAAAAGAGAGACAGAAGACTGATTCATTGATGAGTCCAATGTATGTTGATCAAGTGGAGGACACACAAATACGGCATCTATTGCCCATCTGTCCGTCCTAGGAGGGGGATCCTCACATGTAGATCTCTCTGAGGTCTCCACGTTTTTACACCTATTAATAGGGTATTGTTGAACCTTTAAATGGTTACTCAATATTATTACATAACAATATCTCAAATGATCATTGTAAGAAGAGTATTTAAACGATGGCGGAGACAAAACCTTTCCTTGCTGATACTCGTAGCATTTTACATGGATGTTTATTTGCTATTATTTCCAACCTCTGAGGCTGAGCCCAACCAGCCGATGGAGAAAACGTATTTCAGCCCCTTGTATTTGCGACCTCCTTATTTTACTCATTACCCTTGGGTTGTGACTATAGGTGCGGGTTGGACGTAGGTCAACTGGTTAATCAAAAGCTTTGCCTTGGGGCTCACCTCCCTTGGTACAACGATCTGGTAGAACGGCTGCATTAAGCCTGCATGCTGGGAAAGGCAAATGCCAGCTCTGATTTTGACCGCTGCTCCTTCATGTTAAAAGGGGACAGTTGAGGTAGTTTGGGTGGGTTTACCGTGCACGCCCAAACCGAAGGGGGGTTCAGTTCTGTCTGTTTTTGTCTGTCTGCAATTTGTCTTGCAGCAAAACTAGACTGTGTCTTTCTCTATACCAGCACTGTGCAGGTTGTTAACAGAAGACAGAAACTCTCCTATCTTGTGTGGTTAGAATTTTTTTTTATGTCATAGTTTTGTCGAGTTATCAAAAGAGGCATCGTGTATCATGAAGTTAAAAATTCATTGTGCCTTTTAATTTTGTACTTACATATCAGATCAGGTACATATCAGAGCCTGTACTTTCTTACTTTTATTTGAGTAAGGAGTCTCTTTATCTGTACCTGTTCTTCTTTTTAAGTAAACAATGTATGCCCCAGGAAGAACTGAAGAGCGTGACTAGGGAAAGGGACAAGCCCTGATAAGCAGAAGACAATAGATAGATGGATATTTCAAACCTCTCCTACTAGATTTTCGTTTTTGTTGTCAAAAACCTTTTAAAGGCAACAAACCATGTTGTCATTGCCATTTCTTCACCACTACAGGCAAGAAATCCAGGCCTCAGATGACTGAGCATTCTATGGACTGCAAAAATACAGAAAAATTGCTCTAAGTTGTTCCCAGAGTCATTGTTTAATTGTTGCTCCCAGAGTCCTTAATCAGCGCTGAGTAGAATAAAGCAAGCATGATTATTGTTAAAAGCTGACATAAAATATAATCTAACACGCTGAGTAGATGAAGGAACACATAGTGTGACAAACCCAGTGGTTTTATGTCTGAGGAACCCTTTAACAAGCAGTTCTAAATACAGGTGCCTTAAAACTGCACTTTAAAACTTTGGCACTTTAAAGAGTCACAATTCAAAAGTAAGACAAACTGACTGCTTACTGCACCGACTTTGCACAAAGATTTAATTCTTACTTTTTTCATTGGCATCAGTTCAGCAAAGCTTGAGATGTGGATAATTTGCCAGTGAAATCGAATAAAGAAGATCAAATCGTGCAAATCTTTGTGCACCGACTTTGCACAAAGATTTACTTCTCACTTTTTTCATTGGCATCAGTTCAGCAAAGCTTGAGATGTGGATAATTTGCCAGTGAAATCGAATAAAGAAGCTCTGCAATTTAGATATGAAAATGTAAATGCTGGCCACAATCTTGCTGAGAGACTAAGGAACAATAAATTACTTGGTTTGTGGACTGGAGCAATGTTCAGAGAATGGACTACTTTCAGTATAAGCTCTAGTACAGATTATACAGAATCTGTAGACGTTGGACAAGATTTTGGGGCCAGAATCCTCCTGGTTTCTGTTTCCAGTTTGATCAATCACGTTTGAGCATTGTACATTGATGTAAATGTATCGGCTACTGGCTTCTTATTTTATCTGCATCATAACGAAGACAAAGACACATCTGAAATGTATAAATAATTTTCTTAACAAGCGACTCCACTACAGCACATTTATAGGTTTGCATGTGTGCAATAGGTTGTACACAGTGGTGGAATTTAACAAAGTATTTTTACTTCGTTACTGTACTTAAGCAAATTTTAACGTATTTGTACTTTACTTAAGTAAAAATAATAGTGCATACTTTTTACTTTTACACCGTTACATTTTGCAGCTACTATCTATACTTTTACTCCACTACATTTCTACAATATGTGTCGTTACTCGTTACATTTTATGAATACAGTTTCGGAAAATATGGATTACGTTGCTGTTTTGGAAGTTTAAACGCGCGCACACACACACACGTGTCCTTACACCGCAAAAAGACGTTTAGAATTATGTTTATAATAATGACAACAAGTAACGAAATAACCACAAACCTTGTGCCTTTATCAGCCAGGTGCTAAACAACTAAAAGTAATGCTGTTTCATGCAACAATGAGGCACACCTGCCATTTAGTGATCTTTTTCGTTTTTCAGGAACTACCTTTTCAAAATAAAAGTATAACATTTCTCCTTCCGTCTAAACCAGGGGTTCTCAAACTTTTGCAAACTGCCCCCCCCCCCCCCCCCCCCCCCCCCCAAGCTGGTTAGGTGTAGTTGGGCCCCCCCGCCATTAAGGTCAATGTGAAAAGTTGAGGTGGGCATTACTCAGTAATATTGACAGATAAAAACAACCAACCACGTACAAAAACTTTCCAGTTTTAGGATTTTGATTGGATAGGTTTTAGTAATGAATGTAAAAGGCATTTTTCATTTGGTTAAGTTTCAGAACTACAACGCTTCATTCCTGGAGGAACGATATTTGAAAGGACCTGCACCAGGTCCCAGAGATCCCAGGTCCGAGTCCAGGTCTGATAAATGAGTAAGCGATGTTTACTCACCTTTGAAGACACTCAAGAGTTGAAGCCAGCTCAGAATTATAATGAACGTTGAAACAGTAGTAGCCTCCGAAAATGGGGCACAATGCAGAAATGAAGAAGGAGATGTTTGTGTCAGTAGGGTTCCGATCCCACTCAGCATGTACCTGGTTGAGGAATAGCAGGACTTTCCTATCATGAAATTATTTAACAGGATATATTAATAAGCGCTGCACTCACATGAGCAATTCTATAAACAGTGCAATTAAAAAAAGGAGGTATGAAACAGACTTACCACAGACAATAACAGCAGGTGTCAGAGGCACTTGCTCCAGTTGGACCTCTTCTGCCAGACATGTATCTTCTACATGGAAGAACATGGACTCCTCCTTCTCATCGAAGTAGCTGAGCAGAAGCAGGAGCATCTCTATCACATCATCTGAGCAGTAACTCTGCGGTCCCTGCATCCTCTGAAGCCTTGCATAATTCTAAAGGAACCACTTGCTCTTGTTGACACAAACTGTGGTCATGTAGTCGAGAAGCCTTTTTCCCTCAAATCCAAATTTCGTGTGAATGTCTCTTTGAGGTCAATCCCAGTGAGTTCCTTGAAGTGGACTGACATGCCAAGTTCATCAAACCAAAACGGCCTTTCCTCTCTAAGGCACTTAATACTTTTTCCCTGGTTGACATGTTGACGCTGTGTGTAAAAAGTGGACGTCATTAGCCATTTTACCTAGCCTGGATGCGAGACGAACTTAGCCCCGCCCACAACATTTGAGGTCGGGATGTTCGGTCTGGAGTTACGCCGTTGGGGAGAAATTATGCCCGGTTTGAAAGTGACCGGACCAATCAGATTGTTAGGGCGGGCTTTATAAGATGATGGACAGATGATCAATGGTAACGTAATCAACCATGTCATCAAGGGGGCGCTAGTGCGCATGCAAAGGATGTAGACGTGTTTGGTCTGCGCTCCTCTCCGCGACTTACAAAATCATCTTTATACCGCGTTTTTTTTGCCCATAGACCACAAGTGTGTGTATGAATATCTCCCTAAGAACTTTATCAAACTGAAAATCCAAAATGCCGAAGCCAACGTCTCCAGCAAAGCCAAATCCAACCTACAGTCAAGCTGCCGGAGGTGGAGCTAGGACCGCCGATAGCTGCAGCCTTGCTGGCGATTCTCCCACCAGGTCGGACATGCCTCCAGATAAAACCTATGAAATGTGTAAGGAGCTGTGCAAAGAGGTATCAGAGTCAGTCCTGCGCTGCATTAATGAACGTTTCGATGCCTTTGAGGCTAAGTTTCAGTCACTCGCAGCCTCGCAGGCCGAACTGCAAGCACGTGTAGCTAGCCAGGAGCAGGCTATTAGCGACCTTGACGTCCGCATGCTAGCACTATAGGCTAAATGCACTGAGCTGACGGGACGCAACACTCAGCTTCACACCAAGGTGCTTGACCTGGAGGCCCGCTCTCGGAGGCACAACATCAAAATTGTGGGGATCCAAGAGGGTGAGGAGGACGGTAAACCCACGGAATTTGTCTCCAGATTAATCCCTAAACTGCTTGGCGACGAACACTTTCCGCATCCAGTAAAAGTCGACCGGGCGCACCGCTCCCTCCAACCGAAGCCGGCTGCCGGCGCCAGACCCCATACCATCCTAGCGCGCATCCATCACTTTCAGGAGAAGGAGTTGATTCTTCGCCTCGGCAGACAACAATCCATGGAGTACAAGGGAGAAAAGGTCCTTGTCTTCCCGGATTACACCAGCGAGGTCATGGCTCAGCGCCGTGCCTTCAGAGAAGTTCAACAGGCTCTGTGCAACGATGGAATAAAACACACTCTGCGATACCCGGCCAAGCTCTATGTTTACCCCCGGGATGGCGGTGCGCTCAAGATCTTCGCAGACCCGAAGGAGGCGGCGAAGTCCCTGGAAAGGAATAATGTACGAGAAGGGGAGGAGATCCACACACTGACATTCTTCATTTAATTCAAGATTGCGCCGAGGTGAGGATCTATATTGTTACGTGTGTGGTTGTTTTCCTGTGTCTCCCCTCTCATTCTCTGTAGGTCTCACACCATTGGCTGTTCCTCCACCATCGTCCAACCCCCTGTCCAATCTGGGAGCTGTCTGTTGGCCAATCAGTGTCGTCAGGCCTTGATAACTTGCACCTGTTTTGTCTCCATGGAGGGAGGCCATTGTCTGCCTGTGTGTGGGCTGTGTGGGGCTGTTGCCTTTTGTTTGTGAGATGCCACCGAGGTTTAGGTGAATAGGTAAGACACCCTTGGGTTTACACTGCCATCACGTAGACCATACTCTGTTATCACATCAGGTTAGGAGCGGGGCCACCCTCTGTATGTATTAGCTAGGTTGTATGTGTGCACTAGTTAGTTGTCACTTTATCTTGTTTTCTACAGTAACATGTGTTATGGTTCCCCTACTCCCCCCCTAGACGTAGCAAGCTAACATCCTGGAGCCGTAACATATTTGGGGGCTCGTCCGGGATCCTCATTGTAGGACTCCACGTCGGGCTGGCTGTGAGGTGTTCGATGCAGTTGTGCACATAGTGTAGCTGGTTTGTGTGTACAAGATAGGCAGTAGTTGTTTTTGTAGGGCTCGTTATGGAGGCTTTTGATTTGGGTGTCTTTTTGGCTGATCCGTCTATGGATCGAATTGACAGATGCCGGAAGGCTGATTTATATGCCATAGCGGCTCATTTTGAGTTTCCAGTTCAGGGGACCCTGCTCAAAGCGAGACTTAAGGAGTGTGTCGTGGATATGCTGGTGGGCAAGGAGGTGCTTGGTGTGAATGTGGCTTCTCCTTGTAGTGATGATAGGGAGGACATGCAGGCAGGGGCAGAGGCTAAGCCACCCGCTACCTTACCACGCTTTAATCCGTTGTCACCTACTTTATTAATGTCGTCTCAGGACGCCCGTCTGAAAGTAAGGTTGGCCCGCTTGCAAATGGAGGCTGAGCGTGGAGAGAGGCAAGCTGAGCGTGAGCACCATCTGGAGATCCGACGGATTGAGGCAGAGAAGGAGGTGAAACTACCGAGGTTGGAATTGGAGGCTGCAAGTGCAGCACGTTCACCCCAAACCACCCTCTCTTCTCCACTAGCTAGCTCATTTTGCACATTGGATGTGACTAAACAAATGGCGTTGGTTCCGCAGTTCCAGTTTCTATGCAGTGGCCTAAAGAGGTGTGGCCCCTCTTGCTTCAGTGTAAACTAACTGGTAAAGCTCAGGAGGTGTTGGCGTCCATTTCGTTGGCGGACAGTCTAGATTACGAAATTGTTAAGACCACTGTTCTTCGTGCGTATGAGTTAGTACCTGAGGCATATAGACAAAAATTTAGGAGTTGCAAAAAGTCTCCTGATCGTACTTTCATGGAGTTTGCTCGAGAGAAGTCCACTTTGTTTGATCGGTGGTGCACCGCCACTAAAACTACAGATTTTTCCTCTCTTCGAGAATTAGTCCTGCTGGAGGAATTCAAGAATAGTGTATCAGAACGTATAGTAACATACTTGAATGAGCAAAAAGTGGTGTCAATGTCCCAGGCAGCTGTATTAGCGGACGAGTTTGTACTCACCCACAAGCCCGCTCATTCGTTCTCTACCTCTCCAACCACTCAGTTTCGCAGGTCAGTTTCGCTACCTTTACGTTCTAGGGAGGAACGGGAGTGCTATTATTGTCATGAATTTGGCCATTTAATTGCTGACTGTCAGCTTCGTATGAGAAATCATCCACCGCCCGTTCAACAACCAAAGGGGGTTGGGTTGATAAGTACAGTTTCTCGCTCTGTGGCAGTTATGCCGAATGTGTGTATTTCTGACCTTCCTGACCCCAGCTACAAACCTAAGCTACATTTAAAATGTGATTTAGTCAGTGGAATTTTCAAAGTCGGGGTATGTCATAACCTGCCGGTAAAAGGCGTTCAGTTTATCATAGGCAATGATATTGCTGGAGGCAGAGTGCTGCCTATGTTGGAGGTATTGGACTGTCCCGAAGCTAACGCTGAGGATGAGTTAGCCGAGAGATTCCCTGGGATTTTTCCGGTGGGGGCTGTTACACGGGCGCAGTCCCGACCATTGAGTAATGTGGTTGACCTGTCTGACTCCTTTCTTGTCCCAGTGGGGGATGTAAATGAGGTTACTGGTTCTACCTCTGTGCCCCCTCCACAGCCTGATAAGAACAGTGCCGTTGAGAGTGCTGGCCTTAGTCTCGACCCATTGCCTCTACCGATAACTCGTGATAAGCTGGTTGCTATGCAAAAGATAGATTCTACACTGGAGCAGTGTTATGGGAAGGCTGTTACTCCGGGTGGGGATATCGACGGTAAGGTGGGTTACTTCCTAGATAATGCTCTTCTCATGCGTAAGTGGACTTCATCTCTTGATTCAGAATGTGACTGGAGTGTGATCTATCAGATTGTAGTGCCTGTTGCATATCGACAGGATATTCTATCACTTGCTCATAGTCACGTATGGTCTGGTCATTTAGGTATCACGAAAACTTATGACAGGATTCTAAGGCACTTCTTTTGGCCTGGACTGAAACGTGATGTAGCTGCATTCTGTCGTACTTGTCATACCTGTCAGGTCACAGGAAAACCAAACCAGGTTATTCCACCCGCTCCTCTCTGTCCGATACCCGCGTTAGGTGAGCCTTTTGAGCACGTGTTAGTTGATTGTGTTGGCCCATTGCCTAAGTCTAAGACTGGTAACCAGTTTTTATTAACGATTATGTGTGTTGCTACACGTTATCCTGAGGCTATTCCCCTTCGGAAAATCACTGCTCAGGCAGTGGTCAAGGCTTTGGTTAAGTTTTTCTCGACGTTTGGGCTCCCGAAAGTGGTGCAAACTGATCAAGGAAGTAATTTCCTTTCTAACCTTTTTGAGCAGGTGCTGACATCTTTGTCTATTACACACAGAGTTTCCAGTGCCTACCACCCTGAGTCTCAGGGTGCCCTCGAACGTTGGCACCAAACGCTTAAATCCATACTGCGAAAGTACTGTCTCGAGACCGGGAGAGACTGGGATGAGGGTGTTCCTTTTGCCTTGTTTGCGGTTCGTGAGATCGTTCAGGAGTCCTTAGGGTTTAGTCCGGCTGACCTTGTTTTTGGACATACGGTACGCGGACACAGATTATGCTATACAGACCCCAGATCGGAGGCGCAAGACAAGAGTTTCAATCAATCAATCAATCAAATTTTATTTGTATAGCCCATATTCACAAATTACAATTCATCTCATAGGGCTTTAACAGGGTGTGACATCCTCTGTCCTTAACCCTCAGCAAGAGTAAGGAAAAACTACAAAAAACCCTTTTAACAGGGTAAAAATATGTAGAAACCTCAGAGAGAGCCACATGTGAGGGATCCCTCTCCCAGGACGGACAGAAGTGCAATAGATGCCACGTGCAGGAGAACATCATCAATAATCAAAGTCTCTAGCAGCATTGATGAAGCATAGTCCATGCTCAGCAACCATCTAGACCACGATCCACCATCCAGACCAGACGCCACTTCAGTCCTCAGTCACCGTCCACCGCCGCCCACCAGGAGGACCCATCACAAGCCACCACTGCGGTCCTGGTCCACCGCCCGTGCCCAATGCCAACGCGACACAGGGTCCGCCACCAGCACCACGATCAGCCCACATGACTCAGAATCCGCCACACTGGATCCAACACCGCGACCCCCGTTGCGCGATCCACAAACCGTAATCCATGGTGCGGCCACAGAGGCCCTGGATCTGCGGGTGATAAAGTAAAGGGATTCCGGGGAAGGGGGATAGGGATGGAGAAGAGGAAGGAGAAGCTGGAAAGAGAAGCTCCGTGTGTCATGTGTCATAAAATAGAACAAGTAACGTTCTGGCGCACTAATTAGCTCTAACTATAAGCTTTATCAAAAAGGAAGGTTTTGAGCCTACTTTTAAACGAACAGATGGTGACTGCCTCCCGAACTGAAAGTGGTAGATTATTCCACAGCCGAGGGGCTTGATGGCTAAAAGCTCTGGCTCCTACTCTACTTTTAGAGAATTTAGGGACGACAAGTAGGCTTGAATTCTGGGAGCGGAGTGCTCTAGTGGGTTTATAAGGTATTAACAGCTCTTTAAGGTATAAAGGCGCTATATTATTAAGGGCCTTGAAGGTGAGGAGGAGAATTTTAAATTCTATTCTAGATTTAACTGGAAGCCAGTGTAGCGATGCTAATATTGGAGAAATGTGCTCTCTTCTCTTTGTTCTCGTCAGGACACGTGCTGCAGCATTTTGGACAAGCTGTAGAGTCTTTAACGACTTCCTGCTGGAGCCTGATAATAATGAATTACAATAGTCCAGTCTCGATGTAACAAAGGCGTGGACTAGTTTTTCTGCATCTTTTTGTGAAAGGACATGTCTAATTTTTGAAATATTACGCAAGTGGAAAAAAGCGGTCCTAGAAATTTGTTTTAAGTGACTATTAAAGGATAAATCAGGATCGAAGATCACTTCCAAGTTCCTGCCTGTTTCATTGGAAGCAAGGGCAATGTCGTCTAGCGCAGCTATATCATTAGATAATGCATCTCTAAGGTGTTTGGGGCCTAAGTATTATAACCTCTGTTTTGTCTGAGTTTAATAAGAGAAAATTGCGGGTCATCCAGGTTTTTATGTCCTTGAGACATGTTCGAAGTTTAGTTAATTGATTACTTTGTTCAGGTTTTATTGACAAATATAACTGGGTGTCATCCGCATAGCAGTGGAAATTTACCGAGTGTGTCCTGATAATGTTTCCTAGTGGAAGCATATATAATGAGAATAAAATTGGGCCGAGCACAGAGCCCTGTGGAACACCATGATTAACTTTGGTGCGCACAGATGACTCATCATTAATTTGCACAAATTGGGAGCGATCAGAAAAATACGATTTAAACCAGTTAAGGGCGGTTCCATTAATGTTAATTAACTGTTTTAGTCTTTGTAATAAAATTTGATGGTCAATTGTGTCGAATGCTGCACTGAGATCTAACAGAACGAGGACAGACACAAGTCCCTGATCTGAGGCTATTAAAAGGTCATTAGTGACTTTTGCCAAGGCTGTCTCTGTACTGTGATTGGCTCTAAACCCCGATTGAAAGTCTTCATATATATTATTTTCCTGGAGAAACTCACACAGCTGATTGGCTACCACTTTTTCTAAGATTTTAGAAATGAAGGGGAGGTTAGATATTGGTCTGTAATTGGCTAAAACCTCTGGGTCTAGGGTGGGTTTTTTGAGTAGGGGTTTGATGACAGCTATTTTAAAAGACTGTGGTACATAACCTGATGATAATGACAGATTGATAATGTTAAGTAACGAACTATCAATTAGGGGCAGAATGTCTTTAAGTAAGTTGGTAGGAATGGGATCTAAGATACAGGTTGTAGGTTTAGAACCTGAGATTAATTTGGTAAACTGATCACGGGTGATCAGAGAGAAGCTGTCTAAGTAATGGGTAGGATTCTCAGCCGTTTCTGAGATCTCTGTTGTTGGGAGGGTATTAGTGCCAATTGAGGGCAGGAGATGGTTGATTTTATTTCTAATAGTTTGAATTTTATCATTAAAAAAGGTCATAAAGATATTGCTATTTAGGGATGGAGGAATACTGGGTTCGGTGGAGGTGTGACTCTCTGTCAGCCTGGCTACAGTGCTGAAGAGAAACCTGGGGTTATTTTTATTCTCTTCTATTAGTTTTGAATAGTAGGCGGCTCTTACTTTGTGGAGAGCCTTTTTATATTCTTTAACACTATTCTTCCAGTCTATGAGGTTTTCAACATTGTTGCTGGAGCGCCACTTCCTTTCTAGTTTTCTTGATAATTGTTTTAACTCATTTGTCTGGGAATTATACCACGGAGCTAATTTACTATGTTTGACATTTTTCTTTTTTAGAGGCGCTATTGAGTCTAATGTTAATCGTAATGAGTCTGCAGAGCTATCGACGAGGTGGTCGATCTCAATGGAGCTCAGGGTTTTAAAGAATTTGTTGTTTATATCTACTGCTAATACGGGTTTAAATGTAATTGGGATTATTTCCTTAAATTTAGCTACAGCACTATCAGGTAGACATCTAGAAAATGAATTTTTTATTAGTGGCATATATTCAGTTATTGAAAAATCAAAGGTTATTAAATTATGGTCTGATAGAACTGGATTGCGCGGAAGTACTGTTAAATTTTCAATTGCGACACCGTACGATAATACAAGGTCAAGTGTGTGGTTACCACAATGAGTAGGTTTGTGCACACACTGACTGAAACCAATAGAGTCTAGTATTGAAATAAATGCTACGCTAAGGCAATCTTTATTATTATCAACATGAATATTAAAGTCACCAACAATAATAATTTTATCGGTCTTTAGGACTAAGTTTGATAAAAACTCAGGGAATTCCTTTAAAAATTCAGTATAAGCCCTGGGAGCACGGTAAACTACGGCAAATATGATTGGCTGTTGGTGGTTCCTGGATTGGCGTGGAAGACTAAGAACCAGACATTCAAATGACTTGTAGCTGAGTTTAGGTTTAGGATTAATTGATAGACTGGAGTTAAAAATAGCAGCAACTCCACCTCCTCGCCCAATTTCTCTAGGAACCTGTGAATTGATATGACTGGGGGGAGTAGATTCATTTAGACTGACATAATCATCAGGATGCAGCCACGTCTCAGTGAGGGAAAATAAATCTATGTTGTAATCAGAGACTATTTCATTAACTAAAAGAGCCTTTTTTTCCAGTGATCTAATGTTTAAAAGACCACATTTAAAAGTCTGGGTTTCCTGTATTGTTTCAGAGGTTGTTTTAATTTGTATTAAATTTTTGTGTGGAGTTCTTGCTCTATTATTGTTTAATTTCAATAATTTAATCGGACGGTGAACAGACACAATCTCTATGGGGTTTTGTGACTGATCCAGAGGGAGCGCAGAGAAGTGTTTAGCACTGCAGCTCTGCTTCCTGGTCCCAACTATGGGTTGTCATGTTATAGACTTAGTAATATTCCTAGATAAGAGAGCTGCTCCATCCCAAGTGGGATGAACGCCGTCTCTCCTAACAAGACCAGGTTTTCTCAAAAAAGTTAGCCAATTATCTATAAAGCCCACGCCGTTTACAGGACACCACCTCGACAGCCAGCGGTTAAAAGACAACATGCGGCTAAACATGTCATCACCTGTTGTATTAGGGAGCGGGCCAGAGAAAACTACTGTGTCCGACATCGTTTTAGCAAAAGCACACACCGACTCAACATTCAATTTAGTGACCTCCGACATACGAAGCCGGGAGTCGTTGCTGCCGACGTGAATTACGATTTTATTGTATTTACCTTTTTTAGATTTAGCCATTAACTTAAGTTTAGATTCGATGTCGCCGGCTCTGGCCCCTGGGATACAATTAACTATGGTCGCTGGTGTCGCTAACCTGACGTTTCTCAGAACCGAGTCGCCAATAATCAGAGTTTGTTTATCAGCGGGTGCCTCGCTGAGTGGAGAGAATCTATTTGAAACGTGAGCTGGTGGCTCTTTAATCGTGGGCTTTCTAAGTCTAGCACTATGCCCCCTCTGGAACGTCACCCATCTGCCCTGGGCTCCCGGCTGCACGGGACTAGTCTGGGGACTGCTCGTTAAGGCTAAGCTACGTGCTAAGCTAGGTGGCTCCGCGGCTAGCGGGAGCCGGCTAACTACAGCTAACGGAGTTTCTAAGCTGCTGAGCCGAGCTTCTAAGTCGCTAAGCCTCGCCTCCATCGCTATCAACACACTACATTTATTACATGTACCACTACTGTTAAGGGAGGCAGAGGAGTAGGTAAACATTAGACACTCGGAGCAAGAGAGAGCAGTAGAGCAACAGGGAGAGAGAGAAGACATCGCTGCTATATAGCTACGAAGGTGAGCTCAGACAGAACACAGAATCACTAAACACGATAGAATAAGGGTTGGTATGTGCGAGTGTTTAACTACAGACCGGTGATTTTAGCCGTAGTGCTACAGGGAAACAGTTGTGTTTAGCAGCGGAGCTAATTCGCAGAGCGACCACCACCAGTGGCAAGAAAACAGGAAATGACGCAGCACGCTTACCGTAATCCTGTCCGCCAGTTTGCCATGTTAACATGCTTAAGTTGTATCATGCAAAAGTTACTCCTCCTGAGGACTCCGTAGAAGGGTCTACGGGTCCCACAGTCAAGTCTGCCGTTCCAGCTGTATTGGTTCCAGGCTCCTACCAGGTTCCTGAGGGTGACGAGGATGGATTGGAGTTGCGGAGTGCTCCTCAACAGACCCCTCGGTTGTTGAACTCTCGGATGCTGTCATCTCTTGACTCGCATCTGGCCTATCTGGATGAGGAACGTAGGGCTGACATGGTAGCCCTAATACGTGGGTTCCCTTGTCTGTTCGGTGATGTTCCTTCCCTGACCAACGTTTTGAAGCATGATATAGATGTGGGAGGTGCAGCACCTATCAAGCAGCATCCATACTGCATTAACGCTACGAAAAGGTTGATCATGTCGCAGGAGGTGTCTTATTTAGTAGAGAATAGTCTGGCGTCTTCGAGCTCTAGTCCTTGGAGTTCACCATGCTTATTGGTACCCAAACCTGATGGCACGTTCCGTTTCTGTACGGATTATAGGAAGGTGAACGCAGTCACGGTACCTGACTCTTACCCGTTGCCGCGTATTGATGATTGTGTGGACACCATTGGGTCTGCCCGGTATGTGACAAAGCTGGATCTGTTAAAGGGATATTGGCAAGTCCCACTTACTGCTCGTGCTTCGGAGATCTCCGCATTTGTCACTCCAGACAAGTTTCAGCAGTACTCGGTGATGGCGTTTGGGATGCGGAATGCACCTGCCACTTTCCAGCGCTTAGTGAATATTGTTTTAGCTTACCTCGATGATGTGGTTGTGTATTCGTCTGATTGGGCTGCTCATGTAGATACCTTGACAACAGTGTTCCAGCGTTTGGCGAGGGCTTCCTTGACACTGAATTTGGCAAAATGTGAGTTTGGTAGGGCTACCGTTACTTACCTTGGTAAACAGGTTGGGGGTGGTGAGGTGCGCCCCGTGGAGGCTAAGGTTACTGCTATCACTGCCTTCCCAGTGCCAACCACCCTGGTGTGAGCTGCGCCGCTTCTTGGGTATGGCTGGGTATTATCGTGGGTTCTGTAGGAATTTTTCCTCTGTTGTCGCCCCTCTGACTAGTCTGCTGAGCCCCTTGGTCCCGTTTGCGTGGTCTCCAGATTGCCAACACGCTTTTGTTTCTGTTAAGACTCTGCTATGTAGTACCCCTGTTCTGGTGGCTCCTGACTTTGAGAAGCCATTCAAGATGGAGGTAGACGCATGCAATGTAGGTGCCGGTGCCGTTCTTATCCAGGAGGATTCCAACGGGCTGGACCATCCGGTCTGTTACTTCTCACGGAAGTTCAATGAGTGCCAGACACGGTACTCTACTATTGAGCAGGAAGCTCTGGCTTTGCTGATGGCACTCCAGTTTTTTTAAGTTTATTTGGGATCGAGTTCTAGGCCAATTGTGGTCTACACGGATCACAATCCGCTGTTTTTTCTCCACCGGATGTATAATCAGAACCAGCGCCTCATGCGGTGGGCGCTGATTGTGCAGGGGTACAACCTGGTGATTCGTCACAAGAAGGGCTCCGAGAATATGTGTGCGGATGCCCTTTCTCGTGTGTGATGTTTGCTCTTATGGGTGGGGGTGTTACATGTGTGGTTGTTTTCCTGTGTCTCCCCTCTCATTCTCTGTAGGTCTCACACCATTGGCTGTTCCTCCACCATCGTCCAACCCCCTGTCCAATCTGGGAGCTGTCTGTTGGCCAATCAGTGTCGTCAGGCCTTGATAACTTGCACCTGTTTTGTCTCCATGGAGGGAGGCCATTGTCTGCCTGTGTGTGGGCTGTGTGGGGCTGTTGCCTTTTGTTTGTGAGATGCCACCGGGGTTTAGGTGAATAGGTAAGACACCCTTGGGTTTACACTGCCATCACGTAGACCATACTCTGTTATCACATCAGGTTAGGAGCGGGGCCACCCTCTGTATGTATTAGCTAGGTTGTATGTGTGCACTAGTTAGTTGTCACTTTATCTTGTTTTCTTTGCTTTGGCTCCGCTTATAGTTCCCTATTCCCCTTGGCGGATCGCTGGCTAAATAAAACACACTTACTTATCTAGTTTGCTGTTGTGCCCTGTTTTGTTGTTCTCCGAGTCAGCCTAACAGTAACATGTGTTATGGTTCCCCTACTCCCCCCCTAGACGTAGCAAGCTAACATCCTGGAGCCGTAACAATATGCTTTATATCGCGGTATCATATAATTAATGTTACTGTATTGTCGTATTGTTACTTTACACTATTTGGTCGTAGGGGACACATTTGTCTTATGGAAGAGGCAATATCTATGTAGAATCATTTGTTAGTGATGAACAAGGTGGTTAAATTTGTGAGCTTCAATGTGAATGGGTTAAACGGACCTATTAAACGGAAGAGGGTACTAACACATTTGAAAAAATTGAAAATAGACATTGCCTTTATACAGGAAACCCATCTGTTGCCCCTGGAGCATAGAAAATTGAAAAGGGATTGGATAGGGCATGTAATATCATCATCCTTTAACTCTAAAGCCAGGGGAGTGGCCATCTTGATAAATAAGAACACACCTGTAACAATTGGAGAAACCATTGTCGATACATTGGGGAGATATGTTTTAGTGAATTGTCAGATCTACTCAGAACCCTGGTGTAACCAGGTGTAAGAAACACTGTTAATTTAGTACCGTTAAAGAAGAGAGACTGTTTGCTTTGATTATCTTATTTGTTTTGAATGCACTGCTCAACTCGCATGGTCCCACGTGGGGTACCTAGTTCTCAGCAGCCAATCAGAAGCTACGCAGGCCACACTCAGCCTGTCGGCTCGGAGAGGAAGTGCAGTCGCGTTGCTCTTCCGTTTTTTTTTTCAGATCTCGGCCCGGGAAGCGAGGGCAGCTGTGTGTTAAGGAGAAGGAGGAAAACTAGAGAAAAAAACCCAGAGTGAAACCTGTGAAAAAGGAAAAAAAAGAGTTGGAGCACTTACCAAGTGGAGGTCTGGAGCCAAGTGGCTGAACGAAGGAGAGTTACGTCGGTAAGACGTGTTAATTATCCGATGAAAAGATAGCTTGACGCTTACCGTCGGTGTCCATGCTAATGCTAGCTCTGTGCTTAGCAGGCTAACTGCTTGCCTGTCCTCCGGAGAGCTGCTACGAGGTTCGGCATCGGCATGCGCCACCTTGATACACAGAGCAACGGTGAGAAATTTGCTCTTTAGCTGCTCTGGTGCTATTTTCCTGTTGTTTTCCGTGTGCTGAAAGAAAGCAGTGGTGATATTTGGGAAAAAAGAGTAATTTGATATGTTGTGAATGTGATGAATATAAAACAATAGTTTATTTTGTATTGTGCAATTTATTGAAGACATTTATGTTATTCCAACTGAGTTTAAAGCAATTAGAGGGTAGTTTTTGGTGCAGATCTCGGACATGAATAGGCCTATAGTGTAAGAGTGGCAACAGAGAAAGGAAGAAACCTCTAGGACGATTAATTCAATCCAAACTGAAACAGGTTCTGTATCACATAACCCAACAGAAATTAATGATACATTCAAACAATTTACACACATTTATACACATCAGAACCACCAGAGAATCTGAGTAGCATTGATGAATTTTTGTCCATGATTGAACTGCCCAAACTTGGCCAAGAAGATCAAAATAGTCTTGATCTGCCCTTTACACAAAAAGAAATTGAAAAAGCTCTGGGCTCATTACAAGCAAACAAATCACCAGGAGAAGATGGGTTCCCTCCAGAATTTTACAGGGAATTTAAGGACTTACTCCTCCCACTTCTCATGGATGTCATCAACTTGGCCTCTAAGACTTGAACATTCTCTGAGTCATTCTCTACAGCCATAATTACTGTTATTTACAAAAAAAATAGAGATCCTTTGAAATGCTCTTCATATCGGCCAATTTCATTGTTAAATACAGATTACAAAATTAATTTCCAAGGCCCTGGCTAACAGACTTGGCCAATACCTGCCACGACTAATAAATCCAGACCAGTGTGGCTTGATTTCAATACGTTTCTCAGCTAATAACTTGTGTAGGCTTTTTAATATTATTCACTTAACAAAATCTGAAACGGAACCCAGTATAGCTTTGGCTTTAGATGCTGAGAAGGCCTTTGATAGGCTAGAGTGGCCATACTTATTTAAAGTGTTGGCCAAGCTTGGGTTCGGTCAATTATTTATTAGCTGGGTTCCAACTCTATATCATAAACCCCAGGCAAATATCAGTACCAATGAACAGATTTCATCTACATTCCCTTTAAGCAGATCAAGTCGACAGGGATGCCCTTTGTCTCCAGCACTTTTTGTCTTAGCAATTGAACCTTTGGCTGAAGCAATTAGACAAGATCCTGATATAAAAGGCTTTCAGGTGGGTCAAGCAGTTCATAAAATTAATTTACTGGCAGATGATGTTATTCTGTACTTAAAAGACCCTGATAACTCTCTTTCCAAATTACAAACTTTATTAAATACTTATAGTAATGTTTCAGGCTATAAGGTGAATTTGGAAAAAAGTGAAATTATTCCATTGACAAATTTTGATCACTCTGAACTCCAGCGAACAAGTCAATTTAGATGGCCTATGGATGGTATAAAATACCTTGGTATATTTGTAGACAACAACCTCAAAAACCTGTACAAACTAAATTACCTCCCACTGCTCAGTAAGATTGAAGATGATTTACGTAGATGGATGGCCTTGCCTCTCACTTTGATTGGAAGAGTGATTTGTATTAAAATGAATGTACAACCGAGATTGCAATATCTGTTTCAATCCCTACCCATTCCATTGGCAGAATCATTCTTCAAAGCTCTCAATAGATACGTCAGGCAATTTTTTTGGAATTGTAAAACACCCCGGATATCTATGGAGAAACTAACATGGGACTATGGCTCGGGGGGACTTCGACTGCCAAGTTTTAAAAACTACTACCTGGCAGCTCAACTGAGGTTCATCTCATTCTTTTTTGAGAGCAGTGGCGCCCCCTCTTGGACACAAATCGGATTATACCCCCTGAATGAAAAGGTCCCCAGTGACTTCATTTATAAGCAAAATTCTAGAACTGTAAACAACAGGACAGATAACCCTATATTGAGGCATCTGATAAAAATATGGTATGAGGTTCACAAAAGTCTTGGATTGAAGGTAGGGCTGTCACCTAAAACACCTTTAAAGCAAAATGAACTTATGCCCATGACACTTGAACTTATGCCCATGAATGATGTTGAAAGACTTGTTTGTGATGGGAACACACATACTTTATTTCTAAAATATATCGCCTATTGTTGAATGAAGGTCCAAAACCAGGTGTGCATAAGTCTAGAATGAAGTGGGAGTCAGATCTCAATGTTACAATTGACGAACAATTTTAGACAGAACTATGTCAAAACAGATTGATTAACTATAATATTCTACATCAATTATATCTTACCCCAGAAAAATTACACTCATTCAAATCTAATCTGTCAGAAATGTGCTTTAGATGTGATACTGAAGTTGGTTCCTTTTTGCATTGTACCTGGCTGTGTATGAAAGTTAGACCTTTCTGGCATGATATCTGCTCCACTTTAACCAGGATCACAGGAGTAGATGTTCCAGTGGACCCTGAATTTTGTTTATTGGGGAACTTAACAAGTATACGCCGTTCTCTAACCAATACACAACTCAAATTCATTGAAGTTGCTGTATGTGTGGCTAAGAAGTGCATTGCAGTGTCATGGAAATCTGACACCCCTCTTCTTATTGACAGGTGGTCTGTTGAGATGAATAGTTGCATCCCCCTGGAAAAAATTACTTATTGTCTCAGAAAGCGATATAACACCTTTTTGAAAATTTGGCAGCCATATTTAGATTATATTGGTACATCTCTTACACCAAATGACTTAATGTAGTTGTTTGTATTGACCTTGAACACTGACCATTTATTTTACCTTTTGTATTTTATTTTATTTTTATTTATTTTTATATTGTTTTTAAGGGGGGTGTTAGGATTTCAATATTTTAGCTATATTCTGTGTCTGACTCAACTCTAAATGAATAAAGATAGAAGCAGTTTGAGCCAGATAAGGCCTTCTTTACAAATGATTAATAAATAACCTTTTCCTTCCTAGCGTGTAATCCTGAAATTAGAATGTGTCTGCGTCACAGTTCTGTTTCGTTGTTTTCGTTAAATTGTTTTGAATGTCTGTACAAACAGAATATTGTTTTGATATAGCGAGAACACAATAATCTTTTCTCCAATTGTCAACACCATTGGCCCACATGCCATCAGCTGTGTCAAGGCCTTGGGAGTGGCTCCTTGTCATTTCCTTATTCCAATACCAAGAGGATGGCCTACGCCTGCACACTTTCGAGGAGGAAGAACCAAGACCTACTGTTATAAAATAGACAGGCACCGGCTGTTTGATGCGTTCTGATGGGTCTCGTGTTCTGATGCGACTTGTTGGATGCCCATTGCTTTGCTGATTGTTACCTTTCATTGCTTCCTAAATAAATACTTGATTGAACAAACCGAGTTCGGCTCATCTTCTCATATTTAGGATAAACCAACACGCCTGACAGGGGCGGGGGGCATTTTGTTCTGTTTTGTCCTTTGTTGTTCTTTGTTATGTCTCTCTCTACACATTAAAATATAAAACTGAAAATAAAATATTTCAAAACCATGTCATCAATCGCGCCGGCGCTTGGCTGTTCACACCAGACGCTGAAGCGATGCTGAACCGCCCGGCAGTGCTAATAATATCACCCGTTGATCCAGTAGTATTCAAGCATATACTTACTTATTGCTCCAACATTAAGCAATAGCATCCCAACATTTGTCTTTCTTGCTGTTGTCTTTATACAACATGTTCCGAGAATCATACAACTCACTGCGCTTCTCCACTTCAATTATTAATTTAATTTCATCCATGTTGAAGAACTTCTCCGCTGTGTGCTCCGTTAAATGTCGGGTGTCGAGGGTAAATTACGTATTCTCCACTCAAGCCTATGTGGAGAATACGTAGCCCCCCCCTCTCTCTCCTTTTATCTTTATCACTGCTTGTGTGGCTGTAGTGGATGGGTAGAGGGGGACATTTAATAATGTCATTGGTAAAATTAAAACTCCAGGACACCAGAAGGGGACTTCAAAGTATGGGATGCATATTTGATCATTTATATCATATCATATAAAATATGTCATCAATATTGTTTAAAATCATTTTTCAGTGTGTTTCCTGTCGCTATACACTCGCGTCCAGCGCAAAAAATAGACTCAACGGCAAAACGATCTCTGCACGGCGCGAGGCAGCCTCTGGTGTGACCAGCACAAAGGTTTAACATGGGAGTGGATGGGAGCCAGCTGTTATTTAAGGCTTAGCTGCGCTTAAGCTTCGCTACGACGTCACTTCAGCGTCCGGTGTGAACCCGGCGTTAGTAAATAACTCACAATGAGTCGCTTAGCATACGTCACATACTATGTTGCTCTGATTGGTTGTAGGTCTATCCAATTGAGACAAGAAGCTTTTTTTTTTCTGGTTCGGTTGAAACACGCCCTATAATCACAGCCCAATGGAGCGGTATCAGACTCACATTCTGACTAGAATTGTGAGTATGACAACGTCAGGCTACATTTTACCTCCTCTGGATTGGCATCAGAGTGATGGAACATCACCTTGAGTCTTTCCATCTTTTGCTGCTGGCTCTCTTGAGTTTCTTCAAGAGGCAGACATTTTACATTCCATGTAATGCATCCGTAGGTGTCCTGCATTGCGGCTCTCTCTTCTAAGGGGATCTCGTCTGTGTGGTCTGAGTCAGTCTGATGTTTTCTTTTTCTCATTTTGGGTGTAGAAAGTGCGCCTCTCATTTTCAATTCTTTTCAGCAACTGTTTGACAAGGAATTGGTAGCCTGTTCCAACAATATCGCCCTCAATTACATCTTGTAGATATATGGGATATTTTGCCACCATTTTTTTTGCAAAGTCTCCAAAGAATGCATCAATTCCTCAGGAAATTTACTCCATGGAAATTCAAAGTTGTCTTCCCACTGTGTGTCATCATATCTTGGACTGCTGGAGGAGGTTGACGATGAACTTCGGGGTGAAACAGAGAGCGATGACAACGATTGGGTAGGTGAGGCTTACACAGATGATATTGAGCTCGAGAGTTTGTTCCATGTCTGCTTTCGATTTTGAATAGTTGTGTTTTGTGTGGTCGTGTGTAGTATTTTTTACTTACATTTCCGTTTTCAAACGGAGAGAAACTTTCTGGCTTGTACTGGTCTTAATCCGGTCATCAAATCAGCCTTCATTACGAAGCGTAGATCATCCTACGTCTCGACTCCAATGGACCACAAGTGCTTTTCCAGGATTTTTTTGTTTACTGCTTGAAGTTTTGGTAGGACTTCCATGATGGCGACATCTAGGAAGGTATGTTCTGAGTCACTCATATTTGCACTGAAGAACAAATGCCAACTTCAAATAAACAGTACATACACTTAACAGAGTAGGGACATGCATCAGGTAAGACTTATATTAATGTCAAACTATTTACAGTGAGAAGTAAGTGAGCTTTAATTGGACTTTATTTTGCCACAATACTGTGTTTTAGTGGAATGACTTGGTATCCATCAAGAATGTGTGATACCACAGGATAGAAATCGGGCGGGTTATTAATGTTGATACACTGTAACCCAAGACTGTCCTTTGTCACACAATACAGGTGGTATTCTGAGAGGAAGATGCCTTTGTGGATATCCATCAAAACATACACAGATGTGTCATTTTGAATCAAGATGAGTAGAAGTTCACCAAACTCCATATACTCATCATTTCTGTAAACAAGAAACTGTCCTTTTTGTATGCAGTGCCCTTGTACTGAATGTCTGTGGTAACTGTGGTGTTGCTAACTCCCTGACTGCATGTTTAATAGTGTCACTGTAGAGGTTGGGATAAAATCCACAGCTGTTCTTCACTTGCAGTAGTTTACTACATTCTTGCCCAGCTGAAAGATATGCCTGATACATCTGATGACGTTTTGACAAAGTTTTACAAATGTTTTGGAAGATTTTCAAGTGTCTGGCATATCTTCTAATATAACTGTGCATTCTTTCAAACCTAAGCGTCCATAACCTAATCAATGGACCAAATTTCCAGAACAGTGCTGAATAACAGGAGTTTCCGTGTGTCTTCTGTACGGAGACGGTGTGGCAGTAATGTAAGAATAGAACATAAGAAGACACCATGAAACGAAGCACCAAGACAGATACAAGCATCTGGACACGACACAAAGCATCTTGCCCAAGGACACTTCGGCATGCAGATGGGTCAGGCTGGGGATTGAACTGCCGACCTTCAGGTTGGAGGACGACCAATCTACCCCTCAGCCACAGCCGCCCCAAGGTAGAGGAGTTAAAAAGAAGTCGGGTGTCACAGCAGGCTATGTTCACTAAAGCCAAATCACAAAGCGAGGCTGCTGTTAAGGCCAGTTTATTGACAGCTTCAGGGGCGGGGCCGTGTCATGACTGACATGTAAGCTACAGTGAGGGCTTTTAAAACCAAGCTGCGGCTGTGGGAGATGCAGATACTGCAGATAGAGCCATAAGCAGTTAATGAACCTGTTTTTATGACTTTTATATTTATGTATTATGTATTATGTAGTAAATTATAGTAAATTGTAGTAAATCATAGTAAATTAGCTCCTAATTCCCAGGCAAATGAGTTAAAACAATTATCAAGAAAACTAGAAAGGAAGTGGCGCTCCAGCAACAATGTTAAAAATCTAATAGACTGGAAGAATAGTGTTAAAGAATATAAAAAGGCTCTCCACAAAGCAAGAGCCGCCTACTATTCAAAACTAATAGAAGAGAATAAAAACAACCCCAGGTTTCTCTTCAGCACTGTAGCCAGGCTGATAGAGAGTCACACCTCCACCGAACCCAGTATTCCTCGATCCCTAAATAGCAATATCTTTATGACCTTTTTTAATGATAAAATTCAAACTATTAGAAATAAAATCAACCATCTCCTGCCCTCAATTGGCACTAATACCCTCCCAACAACAGAGATCTCAGAAACGGCTGAGAATCCTACCCATTACTTAGACAGCTTCTCTCTGATCACCCGTGATCAGTTTACCAAATTAATCTCAGGTTCTAAACCAACAACCTGTAACTTAGATCTCATTCCTACCAAATTACTTAAAGAAATTCTGCCCCTAATTGATAGTTCGTTACTTAACATTATCAATCTGTCATTATCATCAGGTTATGTACCACAGTCTTTTAAAATAGCTGTCATCAAACCCCTACTCAAAAAACCCACCCTAGACCCAGAGGTTTTAGCCAATTACAGGCCAATATCTAATCTCCCCTTTATTTCTAAAATCTTAGAAAAAGTTGTTGCCAATCAGCTGTGTGAGTTTCTCCGGGAAAATAATATATATGAAGACTTTCAATCGGGGTTTAGAGCCAATCACAGTACAGAGACAGCCTTGGCAAAAGTCACTAATGACCTTTTAATAGCCTCAGATCAGGGACTTGTGTCTGTCCTCGTTCTGTTAGATCTCAGTGCAGCATTCGACACAATTGACACAGTCTTTATTACAAAGACTAAAACAGTTAATTAACATTAATGGAACCGCCCTTAACTGGTTTAAATCGTATTTTTCTGATCGCTCCCAATTTGGGCTCTGTGCTCGGCCCAATTTTATTCTCATTATATATGCTTCCACTAGGAAACATTATCAGGACACACTTAGTAAATTTCAACTGCTATGCGGATGACACCCAGTTATATTTGTCAATAAAACCTGAACAAAGTAATCAATTAACTAAACTTCGAACATGTCTCAAGGACATAAAAAACCTGGATGACCCGCAATTTTCTCTTATTAAACTCAGACAAAACAGAGGTTATAATACTTGGCCCCAAACACCTTAGAGATGCATTATCTAATGATATAGCTGCGCTAGACGACATTGCCCTTGCTTCCAATGAAACAGTCAGGAACTTGGGAGTGATCTTTTCGATCCTGATTTATCCTTTAATAGTCACTTAAAACAAATTTCTAGGACCGCTTTTTTCCACTTGCGTAATATTTCAAAAATTAGACATGTCCTTTCACAAAAAGATGCAGAAAAACTAGTCCACGCCTTTGTTACATCGAGACTGGACTATTGTAATTCATTATTATCAGGCTCCAGCAGTAAGTCGTTAAAGACTCTACAGCTTGTCTAAAATCAGCAGCACGTGTCCTGACGAGAACAAAGAGAAGAGAGCACATTCCTCCAATATTAGCATCGCTACACTGGCTTCCAGTTAAATCTAGAATAGAATTTAAAATTCTCCTCCTCACCTTCAAGGCCCTTAATAATATAGAGTTGGAGCCAGAGCTTTTAGCCATCAAGCCCTTCGGCTGTGGAATAATCTACCACTTTCAGCTCGGGAGGCAGTCACCATCTTTTCGTTTAAAAGTATGCTCAAAACCTTCCTTTTTGATAAAGCTTATAGTTAGAGCTAATTAGTGCGCCAGAACGTTACTTGTTCTATTTTATGACACATGACACACGGAGCTTCTCTTTCCAGCTTCTCCTTCCTCTTCTCCATCCCTATCCCCCTTCTCCGGAATCCCTTTGCTTTATCACCCGCAGATCCAGGGCCTCTGTGGCCGCACCATGGATTGCGGTTTGTGGATCGCGCACCGGGGGTCGCGGTGTTGGATCCAGTGTGGCGGATTCTGAATCATGTGGGCTGATTGTGGTGCTGGTGGCGGACCCTGTGTCGCGTTAGCATTGGGCACGGGCGGTGGACCAGGACCGCGGTGGTGGCTTGTGATGGGTCCTGGTGGGCGGCGGTGGACGGTGACTGAGGACTGGAGTGGCGTCTGGTCTGGATGGTGGATCGTGGTCTAGATGGTTGCTGAGCATGGACTGTGCTTGCAGCAGGACTGCTTGGCATGTCATGTTGGGGTTGTCCTTCGGGATGTCTACCCTCATCAAATGCTGCTAGAGACTTTGATTATTGATGATGTTCTCCTGCACGTGGCATCTATTGCACTTCTGTCCGTCCTGGGAGAGGGATCCCTCACATGTGGCTCTCTCTGAGGTTTCTACATATTTTTACCCTGTTAAAAGGGTTTTTAGTAGTTTTTCCTTACTCTTGCTGAGGGTTAAGGACAGAGGATGTCACCACCTGTTAAAGCCCTATGAGATGAATTGTAATTTGTGAATATGGGCTATACAAATCAAATTTGATTGATTGATTGATTGATTATGTATTATTTATTATTCATTATTTATATTCCATTTATTTCCTAATTAATGTTGTTTTATTGGCAATACTCTATAGGCCTTGTTAGGTCCAGGTTCAATATGTGCACTAAGGTTCTTTTAATAAGTTTTCAATAAACGTTGAACCCTTCTGGCCCTTGACTGCTCACGGAGCAGCATCAATGCTTTGACGCATTTTCTGTTTTTAATGCAGTTTCATTTTTGCATTCTTGCATTGTTTTTCTCTTGCTACTAAAGGACATTTGATTTTTCTTTGAGGTAAATTATTTTTGGCAGTTGTTTGCCTGTAGAAAATGTTTTCACTTGAACTTACTCTGGAAATACTGCAGATAGAGCCATTAGCAATTCATGAAACTGATTTTATTACTTTCATATTAATTTATGTATTATTTATTATTTCTATTTGATTTATTTCATAATTAATGCTGTTTTATCAGCAATACTCTATATAGGCCTTGTTAGTTCCAGGTTCAATATGTGAACTCAAGTTCTTTCAATAAGTTTTCAATAAACGTTGAACCCTTCTGGCCCTTGACAAAACTGACTCAGGTGCAAGGTAAAAAGGTCATCCCTGAGGAGCAGGGGCTATACACAATTTTCCCAATGACATAATGTTACTCCCGAGGTCAAGACCTTTATGATGATGTCTTTGCTTTTGTACTACGACAAAGTTTACATTTCATCTTGCTCCAAGCACAGGCACTCTCAGGTGTACTTTCTCAGACCCCTTTGAGGTCCAAGCAGGATCAAATCTGTCAAATATGTTTTAAGTGGTATTTTATGGCCAGATATGATCAAAATTTGTATGTTTACTTTATACACAATCATATGTTTCACTTTGGATCAAGTAAGAGACACCTTTGTTCATTAACAATCCAATTTCTCACACTCAGACTGTTTGCCCTCCTTCCCTCTGGGAGGCGCTACAGGGTCCTCCGTTCCCGGACCAGCAGGTTCAGGAACATCTTCCTCATGCGGCTGTCACTCTGCTGAATCACTGTGGTGCAAAGTTCATATGTATTTTTCATATTAGGGTTAGGGTTAGATGAATGTTCGCAATGTTTTTTGTTTTCACGAAGAAATAGAAGCGCATAGGTCACGTGTCCCCAGCCTCCTGACTCACGATTACGTGGAAGTCATACAAATTCTAGTGCATTACTTTTAGTAGCATTTCCTACGAAATTTTGATGAGACCAGCCTGAAATACTACAATGAAATAATTATTTAACCAGGCTATTGACGAATTATAACTTATTTATATGTCAAAGCTGGGACCTCGTTGTTTACATGTTTAGTCCATCACGCCCTCTGTGCAAAGTTTGACTCCCTGTTCAACGTCGCCCAAAAAAACGTTATATAAAGGTTCACGTATATCTTAAATGAACATAGTGCCTCAAAATTCTCATCAAACTTTTCCATAGGTCTTCTTGACCATAACGTGAGTCTTGAGTCACCTGATCCTAATATTTTACTTAATGGGTTCAATAATACCTGTCAATCCAAACTGGATATCATAGCCCACATTAAAACAAGAATAAAATCCCCTATTAACACCTCTCCATGGCTGGATGACAGGCTACGAGAACTTCATAGGCTGTGCAGAAAAAATTTACGGAAGTGGAAAAAGACCAAACTGCATGTCCACTGCCTAAGTATGAAATGGTAAATGTTTTTGTATTTATAAAGTGCTTTTCTAGTCTTGATGACCACTCAAAGTGCTTTACAGTACAGTCTTACATTCACCCAGTCACATACACATTCATACAGTGCATCTATTGGCAGCACTTGGTTATTCTATGGGGGGGCCATTCGGGGTTCAGCATCTTGCCCAAGGACACTTCGGCATGCAGATGGGTCAGACTGGGGATCGAACTGCCGACCTTCAGGTTGGAGGACCACCACTCTACCCCTCAGCCACAGAACTCTAAACCTCCTATAATGTCTAAATAAAAATAGCAAGAGCCAACTATTTATCGAAACTAATCACTAGTAATTACCATAATAGCAAGAAAAGTTGGTATCCTTAAGTGCTTGCATATTTGGGGAATTATTGGGTTTCTCTTTAAACTTAAGGCCTTGGCCTTATTATGTTGTGATTTCGCTCTTAAATACATTTTTGCCATGGACCTTTGTGTGAAGAACTTTGTAAGCTTGTTTAGATAAGTGCTACACAAATAAAGTTATCATTACTATTATTATTATTATGACCCTACTAATATATATTTAAATAAAGGCCTAATCAATTCTAAACAGATGCATATTTTTACCTTAAAATCAACAGTTATGTTACGTTCAGTATTTTACGAAATATGAATGTAAATTAAAGCCTGCTTCATTGTTTTTCCATTTACTATATTTTTATGTCAGGATTTTACAGCACTTCACAGACTTTTTTTTACAGTGTAGCTATAGTAACTATGTTTCCCTTAAAAAATAACTGATTAAAAAGAAGATAAATTACATTCTCAGGCAACGCTCAGAATTTCTCATGCACAGAAATGAGCCTACAGCGAATGGCCACACTGCGGCGGTGAATGTCACACACAAAACAGATACCGATCAATACGTAATGCTCAGATTTTGTGCAGTTTTGGGGGGGTTACAAGTATTTGCTCATCACTCCCATCATTCCTGTGTAATCATATGGGGGAGTGATTAAGTTGGAGCCTAGACACTAAACACTAAACCGGTTCTACTGCTGCAATAAACGTTTGAATGTGAGTTGTCTGACTGAACTTTGGTTTATGTACTAGTGCATGCCAGTACTGTTAATGTGTATTAAATAATTATACCACATCAAGTATATGGAATATGTATCTTATGGACAGATAAACTCAATACGAGAGGGAACTCTGTATTTACTATAAATTACCATCTTTATCAGACCAACCTCCCTTTGTTGGATGTCTGCAATTTTGGTCCTGAATCTTTAACATTGACCTTACCACTTAACACCTGACTTTTAAAATTAGGACCACTGTATTTCAAAAGAGACAAGAATATAACGCCTGGGCCACACTAACTGCATAAGTGGAACGTGACAGCCATGCTGCAGTTGTTTAAACTTTTTTAAAACAAGCAAATGGATTCAGTAAACCGAAATACTGGAATGCTTTTACTTTAAAACAGGTACAGGAAGTGTTGCAAATATTTGTGTTTTGACATATTCAATAGATAAAGATTGAAACTGTGGTGAAAGATCATTTTCACTGTCTAGTTCGCTGTGAACAGCGAAATAGACAGTGAGAAAACAGTCGAGACCTCGAATCTCTAGAAGAACACTGCTACCGGGACTGAACCATTGCTGAACCATTGCTGTACCATGCGTATCATGCCAGCAGTGAGGACCAGGCATTAGGAATACGAAAAACAAAGATAAAGTGGGCTAAGTAAAAGCGTAATTATTCCCAAACTATTAATTCATCCCCTGCTGTTTACCAAAGTCTCTCTGGTAAACAATGTTTAATTCTCACTAGAATATCACAATTTCTTCAAATTTCATCAGATATTAAAGTTTTTAAAACTAATTAAAAAAAAAAAATTCCCTGGTCGGTGCAGTATTCAAAGTCTGGCTCACTATGGCTGGGGACATGTTGGGGCTTTAGCTAGAAGAGGAATTTATTATGAGTAAAATCCCTGTAATACCATCAGGCTGCTCTGTGATAAAGCTGTGGCAGCCAGGCCTCGCCTGTCCACCCACACAGCTGTTTTATAAGACCTAAGAGAGAACCATAGGTCACCTTCAACCTAGTCTCACACTTTTAAGAGTTGCATTAATGTCCTCTGATTGAGAGAAACCACAGTGTTAAACACAGTGTTATGCTCTTAGGTTAGTGAGGAGAGTGGCTTCAGAGCGGATTACAGGAATCACATATGAGAAACCAGCAGGTGTCATAGATTTAAATCAACAAAACCCTAAATATGACAGGTTTGTGCTTGATACTAAAATGACATATCCACGCTCAAAATCTTTTTCATGATAGCACTCTTCTGTTGAGATTACATTTGATTTTAACGTACTCTTAACTAACGTTCTCTAGGTGCAAGTGCTGTAATAAATTCATTTTATCAGAAGGGTTTGTGAGAACAGTGTCTTGTCGCTGTCATATAAATCAGAGGTACATTAAAGCCACAGTATCTTGAAACACCCAAGCAGATTGGTGAAGAAGCAGGTTGGTGGGTGGCACATATAATGAATGTCAGCATCAATTGTCAGCTGTCTCACAAATTGGCTCTTTTGGCTGCAATTCTGTCATGTACAGTTCCTTTTACAGAATCCCTTTGTTTGAATTATTGCATGGCTCAGCCCATTCCTCATCCTCATTCCCTCCCTCGCTTCTCAAACATCCTTTAACAAATTTTCTCTCCACTGAAAGATTACTCCAGGTCTCTCTCCACCCCTCTTTCCATCTTCTTGCCCATTGTCTCACTTTGCATCACATTTGAAGATGAGATGATTGTGCTTGTAATTAGCTTGTGAGAGGAGTCAGAGGCTTGATGTAGTGTGAAGTAATGAGAGTGATTGACAACAAGCCAAAGATTATGGAGAGAACCAGCGTGAGAGCCATTGGTGCTCGTTGACTCACTAGAAACCAAGTGGAGTTGGTATGGGTGACCTGCATCAATGAGATTCAAAACCCCCTTCAATAAGAAACCAATTACCTGCCAGCATATACAGTACTTGACCAGTTTGAGATGTCCATCCAAGCATATGGCACAGTACACAAAAACACACACACAGTTTTTTTCTTTTGCCAAGTAATCAAACAGCACACTTCTCACACTTCTTTTGGCTCTTGTGCCTCTTTTAACTTCCAAAAGCCTGTGATGCATGAGAGATTCACTGTGAAAACTTTGCTACTAGAGAGAAAAATATAGAAAGGAAATCTACCCTGTTTAATAAAAGGTTTAGTTACTGAGTTTTGGTCTATGGGTTCACTGATCAGATGACAGTTTGAACTTCAATACAGGTCAAGTGTGCAAAATTTAGGTCAATAATGAAAACCGTTGTGGAAACACTGTGAACTACTTTTAATGAACAGTAGCTAAAGTTTGTCTGACCAGTTGGTAATTAGACTCTTCTCCAAAAGGTATAGCGAAAGTTAAGCTACTAATAGGGTTTGAAATGTCTGTAAATCAAGCAGGAAATGCTGGGATGGGTTCAGAATGCTTACTGTAAACGCTCCCCGGTTGACCAATGGTAACTTTATTTACTGTCTGTCAGTCTCAGACATTCAATTAATCAATCAAATTGTATTTGTGCAGCCCTTATTCACAAATCACAATTTGTCTCATAGGTCTTAACAAGGTCCACCATACCCTGTCTTTAACCCTCAACAAGAGAAAGAAAAAACTATCAAAAAACACCTATAAAGACTTCCGGTTTGCACCTGACATGGAGTAGCCGTAGTTATGACAAGCCCCGTATATTTGTATTACTTTGAGTAGGACACACATTTTAACATTTTGGAGACATAACTCTGCAGCGCATATTTTGTAGAATCACCTGTGCGGATTATGGCGAGTAAAACGCAGAAAAAATCGGTCAAGACTTCGACGCAAAATGTAGCTAGCCCCTCACTCAAGCAAACGCTCATGGCTAATATTAGCGCTACCACCATCCATCACCCGGGTCCCCCATCTCCGACACAGCAACCCGAGGAGAGCGCTCTTTTCAAGCTACTTAAAGCGGAGATGGTGATGTCTCGTCAACTATTGTGCGATACAATTAAACAAGAGATGGTGATTTTTCGTGCTGAAATCAAACAAGACCTCGAGGCTCTCCGACAGGACACAAAACTGACATCGCCTCTCCGATAACAGAGTTCAGAGCTGAAATGGCATCTTTGCGCTCCGCACAGACAGAGACGGCGACCACTGTCCGGGAGATGGACGACGCGCTGAACAGCCATGACTCAAGCATCACCAGCATGGACGGCGTCATGTCGGAGCTCAAGCGGGAGATCAGGAAACTAAAGGACCGGAATGATGACCTGGAGAACAGAAGCCGCCGTCAGAATCTGAGAATCATCGGGATCGCCGAGGGCGCAGGAAACGGCAAACCCACGGCATTCATGGCCTCAGAAACCCAAACCCGGCGACCGCCCCAGACCCATGATTGTGCGGCTGCACTACTACTTGGATAAGGAGAGTAGAGGCGGTGGGCTAGTGAGTGGTTCTCCATGTTTATATCTGGATATTGAGGGCAGGGATTTTTGTTTTTCTTTAGTTGTGACTACTGAAACATATAACACTCTAAGGAGCAGTGTGTCTTTTGTTGTTGTTTTTTCTCTGTGTATGAAAGCGCAATGGAAGAGTACCAAGTGTATATGGGGCTTCTTACCTCTCGTTTGGGGAGAGGTCATTTGGGGAAGGGGACATAACGTTTTTTCTGTTTGTATGTATAACTTATTATTTTGTATTAATGGATGTGTGGCAGTGTCAGCGATATCCTGTGGAGGCTTTAAAAGCAGTCAAATTCTTGTCTACTTCTGATTATGGTTAATTCAGTGCTGACCAGGAGTAATGATGATATTTCATTCTGTGAACTGTATTAGTTGGAACACCAAGGGGGTTAATCACATTATCAAACGTATTAGAGTTTTATCCCATTTGAGAAGTCTTGATGTTAATATTGCTTTCCTTCAAGAAACCCATCTCACGTCCTCTGATCATATTACTTCCTTCCTTCAAGTATACAATATGATTGATCCCTGGCGTTTCCTGTACCCTGACCTAAGACGTTATTCATTTTTCTCCCCTGTACATCATTCCTACTAGCGCATTATTTTTTAATTGATAGCCAGGTGCTGACCTCAGTCAGAGATTGCAGGTATGAAAGTATTGTGGTTTCTGATCATGGGCATGTAGTTTTGCAAATATCCTTCCCTAAGAAAGTAACCCGGCGCCCATGGCGCTTCACTCACTAATGAAGAGTTTGTTAACCATGTGAAAACACAAATAGATTTTTTCTTATCCATGAATAATACACCAGATGTTAGCAAGTCCATTACATGTCATTTAGCTGATGCTTTTGTCCAAAGCGACTTACATTTTAACAACACTCAGCATTTATGAGGGGCCATTTTAGGGGTTCAGTATCTTGCCAAGGACACTTAGGCATGCAGATGGGAAAGAGTGGGATTCGAACCGGCAACTTTCTTGTTGCAGAACTCGCTCTATCCCCTAGGCCACGCTCTCCCCATAGAAGTCCACTCTTTGGGAACCACTTAAAGCTTTTTTGAGAGGAGAGATTATTTCATTCACCACCTTGGAGGGCAGGAATAGAAAACAGCGCCTTAAAGATCTTACAGACCAAATTCATCAGCTGGACTGTAAATATTCAACTGCTCCCACCCCTGAACTTTTAAAGGAGAGATCAGCTCTGCAGACAGAGTTCGACTTGATGACCATCCATTATACAGAGCAACTACTGCTTCAATTTCGCTCTAATCTGTATGAACACTCAGATAAGGCGGGCAGGACTCTTGCTCAACAGATTAGGCAGTTCACAGCCTCTACCCTGATCACAAATATCCGTCAGATCTCTAATGACGAGCAGGAGATAAATATTGAGTTTAAAGCATTTTATTCCTCCCTTTACACCTCTGAGGTGATCCACAACCCTTCTAGGCTGGAGTCATTTTTTCAGAGCATGGATTTGCCTCAAATAAGTCATAATTTATGGAGCAATTGGAAGAACCTCTGTCTTTGGAGGAAACTAGATCAGCTCTCTACAGTATGCAGAATGCTAATGCTCCAGGACCTGATGGTTTCACCGTCGAATTCTTTAAAAGATTTGGAGATAAGTTGCTGCCAATTTTACTCACTCTATTTGAGGAATCCTTTGTCGAGGGCCAACTTCCACCCACACTCTCTCAGGCTTCTATCTCAGTTATATTGAAAAAGGGTAAGGATCCCCTTAGCTGTGGGTCTTACCGTCCAATATCACTCCTGAACGTGGACTGCAAATTGTTGGCCAAGGTCTTGGCTCACCGCCTAGAAGCTACCCTACCTTCGATTATCTCTCCAGATCAAACTGGTTTTATAAAAAAACGGCTTTCTTTTTTAATATTCGTCGGCTTTTAAGTATCATGCAGAACGCGGATCCCAATCAGCCATTACCCGAAGTAATTGTCTCTTTGGATGCTGAAAAGGCGTTAGATAGGATGGAATGGGGCTACCTTTTTCAGTGTCTAGAGATTAAAATTTGGTCCAAAATTCATATCATGGTTAAAATTGTTATATAAATCCCCAATGTCGTCAGTACGCACTAATAATATGGACTCCAAATATTTTCCGTTGCAACGTGGCACGAGACAAGGATGCCCATTGTCCCCCCTCTTATTCGCGATAGCTATCGAGCCTCTCGCAGCATCACTGCGCTCCTCACCTGAGATGCGGGGCATATTAAGGAGTGTGAAAGAACTTAAGCTATCATTATATGCTGATGATTTATTGTTATATATTAGCGATCCCCTGAATACTTTATCGCACATTATGACTACACTGGATTGTTTCATTGAGCTTTCTGGGTATAAGATTAATGCTTCAAAAAGTTAGCTTTTTCCTGTCAACTCTGCTGCATAATCAATCTCTTTTAATTCCTATCCTTTTAAGGTGACTACTGATAAATTCACATACTTGGGTATAGTTGTAACTCGGAAAATCTCAGATCTCTTTAAACTTAATTTTAATGATGGCCTTCGACAAATGGTCTTCTCTTCCTGTCTCATTAGCTGGCAGAATTAACCTAATAAAAATGAACATATTACCCAAATTCTTATACTTTTTCCAAACTACACCAATCTTTATCAACACATTTTTTTTTTCACATCTCAATAAGATCATCTCTGACTTCATTTGGAATAAGAAACCACCTCGTATCCGTAAGGAATTTTTACAAAGACCCAAATCATGGGTGGGATGGCTTTACCTCATTTCCAATTATACTATTGGGCAGGTAACCTTAGAGCCTTGGCTTACTGGCTTCAAACCTATGCTAACAACGAAGCCCCTGCCTGGGTCCAAATGGAGGCTGATGCGAGCCTCCCATTATCCCTCCCAGCCTTGTTGTATTCAGCAATGCCTATCACACCACGCCGTGCTTCTATTGCCCCCCTTGTCTATCATTCTCTGCGTATATGGGCTAAGGTGCAGCACTTCGGTTGGCAGGCTAGCTCGCTTTGTGCCCCAATTGTGGCAAATCATCAGTTTCCCCTCTCACTTGAGCATGACTCTTTCTTAGTCTGGCGTGAGAAAGGTATTGTCTCATTTAAAGATCATGTACATAGCAGGTATTTTTGCTTCATTTGACCAGCTCAGAGCTAAATTTGATTTACCAAAATCACATTTTTAAGATTTCTCCAGGTCAGAGATTGGATCCGTAACCAATAAGGGTGTAACGGTTAATTTTAACAACGATTCGATTCGCATCACGATTTATGGTTGCCGATAATTTACATTTACTGAACTATTCATTGTAATCCAAGACCCAATCCTACAACAGTCCCTAAAAAAACACAAACGTTCAATTAATGTCCTCTGGGGATTTTCATTATCTTGTCATGCTGATAATACTTACAACACAGATATATATATATACACATATTAAACACATACAGAAGGATGACAAGCTTACGCATTATAAGCTTGTCAACAGCCTCTGTCTAAATGCATCTCTACTGCACCTGCTCATCTCCACTGGAGCAGAGCTCTCATGTGCTGAGGATGAATTCATTATCATTTGTCTTTTGATGTCGAATTAGGCTCCCGGTTGTTAGTCGCCAACAAAACAGACTAGTAAATTATAGATACTTATAATGAATGAAATGCATGATCCTTTCTTGCTGTTACCAGGGAAACTTGGAGTAGATCAAAGTATCAGTAGTTGTCATTGAGGGTTATTTCAAAGAATTGTTTCAATAGCATCAGATGGGTGATGATTAATGACTTCCTGCTGCAAGTTATTCACTTGCCCTGTTAAACGTTTAGATAAAGCAGAGGAAACAGGGTTTGTGCAGCAAGTTTGTTGGTTTCTTTTGACCCTTTTTGAGACAACCAAGATGCTGATACATTCCCAAAATATGACACTATTGACAACCTAATTTATCCATTCAGGCTAAGGAAACTGTGGATTTCTGTGGGATTGAAAATGAACGATTAATGTAATATAGTACATTATGTAAATGCAGTTAAATGTTACACTACTTAGAGCAACTGTACTGAATTGTACTGAATGTTCAAGGTTTTACTGCATATATGAGAAAATAGAAAAACAGCATAGATGTCCATTTTTATACCCCTGACATGCAGCTTTACAAAACATTTTACTCATCATATGCGACTGCCACCACTATCTGAGTGGGAAGCAGAAAGAGCTGCAGCCAGTTGACTCGTACAATCCACACAGTGCTTGGCAATGGAGCAAGTATTGTGAATACATCCCCATTCTTCAATTAGGTGGAGTAAGGTTATGGTTTTGCCACGCCACTTAATTGTTTTAGAAATTTACTTTAAAGTCCCTGCATGATAATCAGGTAATTATATTCCAGTAGCCTATGTCAAGGATCATTTTATGATTTTCAGTCATCAATTGTGCTTAAAAACTTCTTTTTGTTTTCAGGTGATTTAGGAATCACCTGAAAATGATTCCTAAATCATTTTAGGAATCATTTTCCTAAAATGATTTAGAAGTTGTGATAAATACTATATCAAATTGCAACGTCATCAGCTACTGGTTTTGTGAGTATATATATATATATTGAACCTGTGTGTACAATAAACAGATGGCATTGGAATCACAAAGTTGTTGTGTCACCATTTGTATTTTTTTAAGACTCTGAACACACCTTTTAAGATTTTGAGAATAGTATCTCTCATGTTTAACATTGTTTACCCAGGTTTATTGGTCACTACATGAAATATAATTCATCTGAAGCTTGTCAGGATGTACGTTAATGACAAGCTATATTATAAAATGAAATTTTTATCTGAAAATAAAAGGAATGTCCGCCTTGTTTTCGTTTTCACAGACAGGAACTTGAGAGTCATATGACATGGGCACAGCCCAATGCGAAAAAATGGTTAGACAAAAAGGCAGCTATCTCACGTTTTCTGATGAGACTGGGTTGGTTTAAGACACACTGAGCGGTTAATCAAAAAAAACTGTTTTGGTAGGGAATCCCTTGAGAATGTGTGTGAAAGCATGTGGATTACAGCATTATTACCACTTACCTGTTATTTGATTGGGCATCCGTCTGCAGGTACCCTCCCTGTATTGCTGTTTCCCTTATCTGTCTGTTACCAGCAAGGATCTTTCTCTCCAGTTGAACCGGCTTCACTGTGCTTCCTTTCCTGGTTCCGTTGGCTGAGTCCCTATTCTGGCATATCGCTTACGTGAGATAAAACACTTCCTCACCAGCCAGTTTCTCTGCCTCCTTGTTAGGAGAGCTGTGATTCCTTATACCGGCGTATCACCAGTTAAGATGGCCTGCAGTCCCAAAGAAGAATCCTTTGTAGGCGGTAGAGCATCAAACATTCAATCAAAGTGTAGGGTTCAAGTTTCAAGTTTGTTCAAGCTGACAACCTTTTAAGGGATACCAGCAATTTAAGCGTTTTTGTTTTTTTTTGCAAACATGTGTGGCAATGAGATGCTAAAAATAGTACATTAAAATAGTGCCTGTCTCCCTGCAGGTTCAGTTACAATAACTAGCCAAGAACGGGTCAGCAGTAACCTAGGAAAAAATAAATAAAGACAGTTACATTTTCTGAAGCCCCTGAGGAGGAGATTCAAAAGGATGGAGGGAGTGTTTAGGGCCCTGGCAGGCAGCCCGGCCCTCCCCAATGCCCCGGCCTAAAATAGTCAGTTGTTGTTAATAACTAACAATCTTGCTTTCTCTTTTTCAGGAAGTAGTTTTAAGTTCCACCCTTTTCACTTTTGGAGTCTGCTTTGGTTAAATAAAGATTATATTATTTTCTGGTAACACTCCTGTTTTTTTTTTTGTCTATGTGTTACTTCCCTCTCACCCTCGCATGCAGATGGGGACATAACAATTATCCTCTCTCAACACCTCATTACATAACATTACATTACATTTCATTTAGCTGACGCTTTTATCCAAAGCAACTTACAATAAGTGCATTCAAACCCGAGGGTACATACCAAGGACGACAAGAATCAAGAAAGTACAATTTCTTCAAAATAGAGCAAAACTACAAAGTGCTATAAGTAAGTGCCATTTAAGTGCTACTAAAGTGTTAGTTTCAAAAGTTGTTAGTAGTATTTCTTTTTTTCTTTTTTTTATTATTCAAGGTAAAGTCGGAAGAGGTATGTTTTTAGATTTCGGCGGAAGATGTGTAAACTTATTTACATCCCTCTCAAGCTGAGAGTGGAAACCATGAGGTTTCCACTCTCAGAAACCATGAGGTTTCCACTCTCAGTTTGAGAGGGATGTTGAGGCACACCATGCACTAAATCCGCGTCCTCTCCTGACTTTTGAGAACCTGTCACCGGAGACAAGTGATCATCAGCATGCCAGAGTTCAAACATGCATGTGGGCAGCTCCCTTTAGTGCACATGTGTCAAACTCAAGGCCCAATTATCTTTGGCCCGCATGATCAAATCTATTTACTATTTACTACTACTACATACAAAAAAAAATAAAAAATACCAGATTGAGGCTCAAGTGTACTTCTCCCATTGGAGGATTCAAACCCTAAACGAAAGGTGGAATTTGAAAACAGGAGTTTTCAAGACAGGTGGGAGGCACAGTATATGTTCGCGGATGTAGAGGGCAAAGCTGTGTGTTTTCTGTGCGGAGACAGTGTGGCTGTAATTTCAGAATACAACATAAGAGGACAACATGAAACGAAGCACCAAGACAGAGACAAGCATCTGGACACGACACAAAGGCTACAGAAGGTAGAGGAGTTAAAAAGAAGTTGGGTGTCACAGCAGGCTATGTTCACTAAAGCCAAATCACAAAGCGAGGCTGCTGTTAAGGATAGTTTTATTGTGGCAGCAGAGGTTGCAAAATCACCCCGGCCCTTTACACAGGGGGAATTTGTCAAAAACTGCATGAATAAAGTTTGCAACGCTGTGTGCCCAGAAAAGGCATGTACGCTACAGTGAGGGCTTTTAAAACCAAGCTGAGACGCAGATACTGCAGATAGAGCCATAAGCAGTTAATGAACCTGTTTTTATTACTTTTATATGTATTATGTATTATTTATATTTCATTTATTTCCTAATTAATGTTGCTTTATCGGCAGTACTCTATAGGCCTTGTTAGGTCCAGGTTCAATATGTGCACTAAGGTTCTTTCAATAAGTTTTCAATAAACGTTGAACCCTTCTGGCCCTTGATTTGTAGCAATTTTTCAATTTCGGCCCACTGTGTATTTGAGTTTGACACCCCTGCTCTAGTGGATCAAGCTCTCACTTTGCTAAGGCCCACCAAGCTAAGCCACATGTCCTAGCAAGTAGAGGGCTGTTGATGATGCTGTTCACAGATTCTTTTTTTTTTATTATTGGAGACTTCTGACATTCAAGACACACAAGTAAAAGAAAAGACAGTGGTGTGTCATGGGCACAATTCTATTTGGGTCAATGTTTACTTATTTAATCACAAAAAGAAGGTTTCTGATGGAGGATGGAAACATTGGGGCCAAATAGGATGGATAATGAATGGCACTAACAGGAAGGAAGAGAGGAACCAAATATGTTTTACATTTATGTGTATGAGGGACGAAAAAGGAATTAAATGATGAAGCAGAATTTAACTTCAACTTCTTCGTATTAGGAATATAGGAGGAGATGTGTCCCTGATGGTGTCAACCCCTGATCAGCATGTGACAGAATTCCATTAACGCCACATCCACTCAGACTCCACTCTCTTTGTTGTCTTTAACCCTTCAGTGACACCACTGATTGTGAATCACAAGCTAAAAGGTTCATAGCTTAAGACAAAAGGAAATCTAAGTCCTGGCTGACTCATGTCGTAAAGCCTCATCCGGGCGTCCACAACAGTTCGTACTTTCTGAGGAAATATTAAATATCCATCTCCGCTATTGTTAGAGGCTTAATTACTGGTGACCTTATAAGTGAATGTGTGAGAGTGCCTCTGTGTGTGTGTGTGTGTGTGTGTGTATGTGTGTACTGGTGTGTGTTGAGTGCTGTGAGAGCTGTCCATGAAAGAGTAATGAGCTCCTCCAAATGAGTGGCTCTGAGAGATACAGAGGAAACCAGTCTTTTACACAAGGAATATTGGTGTGACATTTCACCAGAAAGCAATCGCCACGAGAGTTTCCTTGTGAGGTCTCAAGTGTGTAGGCGAATCATCATGGGAATCCCCCCAGAGGTGGGAGTGCAGAGGTCCTGCTGTCATGTCTTCACTCCACTGCGTTTTCCATAAGCCTCTGCACAGCCTTGAGTAAAGGTGGCGGGTTGGTTCATAGCTGCACACACATACTGTATGTGTCTGGAATCCAGATACATTGTTAGCAGGCACCTCATTGAGAAGCAGATAATGTTTATTCAGATTAATTCACACAAAGCGGCGCTGGTCTCTGTGGGTCTCAATGGAGTCTTAGGTGTGTTTGCTTAATTGAAATTGACGTGTAACCAAGACTAATAGATCAGAAGTGTTTGCGGTGAGCAAATTCCTCTTTCCCTCCATTGCTTCTTTGTCTTCCTCATCGTGACACTATTCGATGTGACAGAGCTTAGAAGTTTGTATTTTAAACTTGGGACCGTGTCCTCACTGCAGAGGGAACTACATTCCAGTTACAGTTTTTTTCGATTGCTTAAGCACGATTTTCTAAACAGGGCCCGGTGTTTCAAACACTAAACACAAGCAGCACAACCACACACCCAATCAGCAGAACACCTCAGATCCTTTGCAAAATGAAACACTATTGTAAAAACTGTACTATACACTTATTTATCAAAGTGGTGCAGATCTGGGCCGTGTTTTGCTCCTTGAGTGAAAGGTTTTGATAATTGTGTAATACTTTTGATTGTAGTGTTTATGCAATCGAAAAAAATGTAATGATATGATTGTGGCTCCTGTGATCAGCTTCAAAAAACTTATCTTAATATAAAATATTAAACAGACATAATGGTTCTTCTGAACAACCACATAATACCACTTACACAACCTTTTGTAACAGAAGCACAATAGAAATTTGCAGCTCCATTAGTAGATATTTGGCCCACAGGAAGCTATAATGACCCATAATGGGAAGACATCCATCTGTATTCTTCAGTTGTTTTTTGAAATTCACACTCCTATTGCCTCCAGTGCGATAATGATGGAAAAGAGGCAGCGTCTCCCAAATGACTCTTCTTTCATCTGAGGTTGCTGAATCATCTACATTCAACGAGTGAATCCCATTGCCTGAAATCTCAACATCTTTAATCAATATGATGACTTTCTTACTCTATCTGTATTACAGTTTTTTACGATTGCATAAACACTAAATTCAAAAGTTTTACACAATTATCCAACCTTACACTCAAGTAGCAGAACATGGGCCCAGATCTGCACCACTATAAGCACAATGTCAGCTTCACACTTTTTGCAAAACAATACACACAGTGATCTGCAAAACCCTAAACACACTTGTATACATTAAACACAGAAGGATATCATGATGTCACTTCCTTGCAATTCCTAAGCACAGCCTGTCAAATGACCACCCTATGAGCCAATTGGTTAAACACAGCCATCAGGTGTTCAAACACATGATAGCTTAACTTTAGACACACCAATCACGTTTAAGCACTTTAAAAATGCATCAGCTGAGTTCACCTGTTTTCAACCAAAATGGAGCTTGTGCTCAAAGAAGAAGAGTGAGGGTGAGAGGGGGAATCCACGGAGTAGGAGAAGACTGCCGCTGTGGCATTAGTAATGATGTTGTGTGTGATGTTGCATACTGCACACACAACTTTCATAATGTAAATGTACTGTATTCCAGACCTATGCTGAACTACACAATCTTGTCTTTCACTGTATTTATAACAGTGAAAGATAACACTACATTATTGGCACTACCACCAATCTTTGCACCTTAAAACCGAACACAACACATTTACTGTATATATTATTTTTTCGATATTGTTGTTTTTTATATTGATGTTTATATTGCTCTATATTGTTGTTTTTATATTGTTGTTTGTAAAGTGCACCAACCACACCAAGGCAATTTCCTGTATGTGAAAATATACAAGGCAATAAAAAGAATTCTGATTCTGATTCTGATTCTGATTCTGATTTCTGATGGATTTTCAGATGGATGAGGAAATCACATGAATTCATATAAATAGATGAGGCAGGTTCATAGAACAAAAGCAAGAAGGAGAGGCAGAAATATCATTGGCCACAGGGCTATAATCCATGTCCCAGGGCAACGTGGGGGTAACATCACCTTTTGTGCTGCCACTACACAGAATGGGGTCCTCCTCCGTCATGACAACATGGGTCCTTACAACACACCTCACATTCTCAAATGTTTTGACCGATTACACAACATCGTCACAGCAGTAAACCACAGGCACCAGATGCAATCCATTGTCATCTGGGACAATGAGTCATTCCACCGCTCTGCTCTGGTCCAGAACTGGTTTCAACACCATCCACAGTTTACAGTACCATACCTTCCACCATACTCTCCGTCTCTAAACCCAATCAAAGAGTTTTTCTCGGGATACCGATGGAGGGTTTACGATCTCCAGCCCCAGGCTCAGGTTCCCCTCATTGAAACTGTACTGGATACAGAATTTTCTGCTTGTCTGATATTTGTCGAGCTTACAGTGTTATGCACACTCCTGTAGTAGCATGAAAACTGGGACATGTTTTGTTGTGATTCTCCATGTTGACATGTTGACTGATTTGGGGATATGGAGAGAAATCAATTATATTTTCATGGGACTTCAGCATTGGTCTTGTGTAGTGTTTGGTGAATGTATTGTATATTTGCACTTTCTCAGAGTACTTCACTTACAGTACACTAATCACTGAGAACTGGAATTGCTAAAAGTGTTTAAGGTTAGCAACAGCAGTGTGTAACTGGCTCAAAGAGAATTAATTAATATGAAGCGTGTGTGTTTCATATGGCAACAAAATATTGTTTTGATAAATAAGTGTATAGTTTTTACAAGAGTGTTTAGTTTTGCAAAGGATCTGAGGTGTTCTGCTGATTGGGTGTGTGGTTGTGCTGATTGTGTTTAGTGTTTGAAACATCGTTTTGAAAATCGTGCTTAAGCAATCGAAAAAAACTGTAATTGCTTCTGTTATTTCCTTCCTCCAGTTCTCTTAACTTAAGCCTTCTTTCTGGTTTTTAGTCTTATCTCTGTTCATACAGACACACCCCTCTCTGTGAACATGTCATTTCAGAGGGGAAATATCACAGGATCAGTCCGTCGCCTGCTTTAAAATCAATACTGTGGAGAAGTATCAGGACTTTGAAAGGATTAAGCAAGAAACTGAGCTTCTGGAGACAGACAAAACAGCATAATTTGCACGAGAGAATGTTTGGTAGTGATCCAATATATTGCTTAATTCTGGTAATTTCTGATTTTATTTTTCATAATATCAAGAATTTATTTTTGTGATATTACAACTTCATTCATTTCCAATATATATACAAAATCTTAAAATTTCATTTTGAATATGGCCCTAATAGTACGTTCTCAACACTAATTAAAATAAATGACATCCTCTCTTATCACCAGATATGCTCTAACATTTATTCCATTGCCTTTCATCACTTCTTATTTAACAAAAAATAACTTTTTTCAACTGCTGACAGGTATTCAGTTCAGGGACACAATATGACTACTGCACACTTTCCTCAGATCAATCAGTTTCCTAAGAGGTTTAAGAGAACAAGATAAAACCATTTGATAATTCCGATGGAATCCTTTTTTTGGAATGACCTTTTAATTGAGTAATACAATTCTGCAGTTTTCAGCCTACCTGTAATGTGCTAGTGTTGTTTATCAAGAGGCTACGCCTGCAGATAAGCACACAGACTGTCAACCACAAGTAGTGACCAACATGTACCATATTTGTCAGTAGAAAATAGCAGGCACCTCCACCTTTATGCACAGACCGCCTCCACCAGATGTCACCTGAGATTAACTAGAATGAAAAACAAAGGAATGACTCACGGAGTGGAGAGGGCTCAATTTGTTGCCATAATCAATTTGCTTTATTCAGTTTGGTCCCCCTGGAGCAGCTGCAGCATGGTATAATTCTAACACCAGGTGGATCTCCAAGACAATAAAACACACCATACAAGGTACAGCACTGCAATTATAACAAATTGGGCATTTATTACCCTTCCCCAATGCTACAGGGCAATGAATGTAGCCCTCACTATTTCTTAATTTGAAAATCAAGAAAAATCTATGGCGTAAAGGGAATAGAAAGAGAAAACAGGACTAGGAATGCAGCTCTATGAAACAGAAATGAGGCATTTTGATATTACAGTTTTTCTCAGTTGTTAACACACAAAAAGCGAAAATTCGGCACAATTTGCACAACCTTCACTTCATGTACCAATGAAACAAGTGTTCAGGGTCCCATTAGAACGGAACACATGCATGAAGGAGTTACAGTGAGAGTTTGTCCTTGTAAGTACCATACATTCAGCACTGACACATGCATGTATTATACCTGTAATCCAATATTGTTCCTTTTCTACAGTGTCTCACTGTAGCCCACTGTGTTGACCTCTCTGTGTCCGTACTGTACCTTGCATTCTCATGCTGTCTGTGTCAGCAGATCCAGGAGCATGACACAGCTCAGGAGTTGTACCAGTATATCTCTATTGATGAGGTGGGATTCAACCTGGTGAAGAGGAGGCGACGGGGCAGAAACCTCATTGGCCAGCGGGCCATTGTTGAGGTCCCCGGCCAGCTTGGTGGGAACATCACACTGTGTGCTGCAATGAATCACCATGGGATCTTGCACCGTCATGCCCACCTAGGGGCCTATGACACTGACAATCTCCTCGTCTTCCTGGATGGCCTGCATGACCTGCTGGTACCACCTGGCCAGATACCTTCCACTTCTAAGCTGAGAAATTCTTTTCAGCTTAGAAGTGGAAGGTATATGAACGGAACCCACAGGACCGGGTCCCAATGCTCCAGGCCATGGAGGAGGCTTGTGGCGACGTGAGGTTTTTAGTTTTCTGTGTGCAGTTTTGAGAAAGCCTTTTTTGTTTTGAAAATCGTGCTAACAATTGTGAAAAACCTAAATTTTTGTGTGTGGGGGGGGGGGTGAACAGGCCGGTTTACAGTACTGTACTGATCTGTGTGTACCGAAATAAACCTTTTTATGATGCATATTTGTGTGCTGTTTTATGTTTGACTATGAAAAAAGTAGGCCTACATTGAGAAATGGCTCATTCTCCAGAGTCGTGTCATTCATATGGTGTGTTCCATTTTGATGATTGTGTTTTCAGTTTTGCACTACAGTGTGCTGTAAATGCTTGGTAGTGTGCAAGCAAATGCTTAGTTGTGTGTACTCAATGAATGGTATGTGTGTGTCATTTGAAAATATGGTCGTGTGTACCAAATGAAAACATGAGTTCTATTTTGTGAACAGGTAAGAGATTTGATGGCAAAGAGACATCTTGCAAAGGGAGTGTCAGGTTTAGCATTTTGTGTGTGAGGTTTTCAGTTTTGTGTGTGCAGTTTTGAGAAAGAAGTTATTGTTTTGAAAAATGTGTGTTAACAATTGTGAAAAACGGTATATTCCCTTCATGTCTCACAATATGTTATGTCATGTCCCACAGCTACTTGCAAGACATGTTTATCCTGCCATGGTGTGTGAGTTGTCACCTGACAACTGCACAGATCAAAAAATCCTGTCAACAGCTGCATTTTCTTTTGAACCAGCATCCTAACTCTATCATCTTTTCTCTGCTTAGTCTTCAAATGAATAGAAACAAAACCTGTATTTCTCTCAAGCCTTCAGCACTAACTGACGTAGATTATTTAACCATTTATTTTTCTTGTCCTTAAACTACAATGATATCATCACCACCTCTGCATTATGCAGACAATTTTTCATCCCATTCTGCAGGGTCACAAGCCTCGTGGTTGAAGGTAGCTCGATAGTCCTATACCTTGACTCATATTTCTTGTATTATTGTTGCAGAACACATATAACCTTTTTTATTATTGAATTTTTGCTATCGTCATCTCACCCTGCTTAGGTGCATTTCCACCTAGGCTCTCAGACACACTCCTGTTAAGGCTTTACAAATCAAACTGCTGCCCTGCTGTCCTTGGCACATCCTGGAGAAAACAAACTCCATATACATGCAAATACGTAGCCACCATAACCCATCACACACATAGACTGACAGAGTAGTGATCTGTATGCATCTCCTATCCGTTGCTCCTCTCACTTTAGGAAAAGTCAGATTGTTTCTGTTCTCTTTTCTCAACACCCCCACCACCCATCCAAGCATAATAATGGATCTAAGTCTGTCTGACTCTGTATCACTTGTGGGAGCAGCAGTGTAATGAGAAATACTTACAGTTCAATTTACCTTAATCAAAATCATTCTCAATGATCTGCAGGAAACATATTCTTAATACACCTGGTGCCTGTTAAGGTTGTCTGGTGACACAGCGAGAGGCTTCCCACAAGGTGACATGCTTTTAGTCTAAGCCAGTATTTAATTTGATATTTGATAAACTGCAACATTATGACTTAGATACTCCCGATATAAGACATATGAAAAGTATATAATTTACTCACATTAACCCCAACCCCATGTCCTGAGATAATGAAATTAGATCTTTTAGCTACACTGGCGGGGAGGCAATTAGGATGTTAGTCAGCTGGTCACTCGGTCTAGACTGATCATCTATGTCCTATGCATTTTTGTGGAGACATTCATGGTTGCTAGAGGATGAATCCTGAAGACTCTGGTGATCACCGACTTTTCCTCTTGTGCAAATGTTGCACACATTGTCTTGAAGGTACAGACCGTATATAACGCCCCTTTTACACTGGTAAAAAAAAACTATCAATATCTGGCTTTTGTCTGCAATGGGAAAGGATTCAATCAGTATTCACTTTGTCGTCAAATGACTGTGTTACGGACTTCAGCTCTAATTTGGCACACAGCAAGTGAGAGAGCGCCTCAAGTTTAGACATTGAACATGAAGCAAATCTCTACAGGAATACTTTTTGGCAGGTTTACCTGTGTTTCAAAAGCCTGCATAAACTTGCCAATTTAGGTGTAGAAGAGTGATACGGTTGGTGCAGACATTCACGTTTGTATGAATTATGAATTTGTTATCATTGTGAACAGCTCAGTATGTCATTTTAAACATGTCAATATTTTACATTAGCATTTAGCTCAGAGCACCGCTGGGCTGTATTGAGCACTCACAGCCTAGTTGAGAATGGGGAAGTTTCTATCCGATATATCTTTTATTTTTATTCCTTGCACTGTTAGTGGTGGCAGGTCAGCATAATTGCTTTGATCTTTATAAGACAAAGAAATACCCATTAGAATTAATGTATTAACTCAGAAATAAACATGGTAGAATGGTAAATAATGCAAAAGCCATGTTGAAAGACAAGTATACCCTGACTCATTACCTGCATTCTGGATCAGATCTGTAGATGATAATTTGTTTTGCCATGATCCATGCACTGAGAGATTATTTCTGGAGATGTTCAGTGATCATACACGCTGGTAGGAGGCAGAGAGTGTGTGTGTGTGTGTTTGTGTGTGTGTCTGGGGAGGGGTGTTGACAAGAAAAAATATAAAATTTTCCCCCACAGTTTAAAGCAAAGCGATAGAAACAGATGGTAATTTGCTACAACATTGAACGCCTGCTTAGTAACAGTTTTATATCGGCAATACAGAACAGACTGGAGATGACACTTGTGCTGGCAGCTTCAATAAGTTCCCCATTAGACACGCTGTCTGCCATGTTTGTGTACAGAGCACACAACAACACACACATGGAAGCACTAACACTATGTAGTTGCTATTCCTGTCAGCTCTGCATTAATAAGCCTGGTTTCTTTCCCACATTTTCATGTTGTTTTTCACTTGTCTTTGTTCACAACAGATGAAAAAGGAACCACTTTATTTCAACTTTACCAAGATCACAATACATTTGATGTTATTAATTAACTTGCTACTAAAAGTAGCTTGAATTATCAAGTACACCTATAAGGCTTAGATGATTTAAAAAATGCTCCCAAAGTGCCTTTATTCTTCTGCATGATGACGAAAAAAAATTGTGTTGATGAAACGTAGAAAATCATATTGGACTGGGTTTAAGCACTGCTGAACACTGGAATTGAAGAAAGCATACCATGCTCAACCATGGCCTTCCTCTGATGATATGGTCTGCCATCTGTCCTCAGGCGTTCCTTAAATCCATTATCACAGTAACAGGGTAATTAATGATACATCGAGACAAGGGAAGGCTGTGGTAGAGCCGGACATCTCCGTGTTCCTCCTCAGGAGTTACAGAGAACCACACACAAATAGAAAGCCCTGACTTTGGCTAAATCCACTAATCTTGTTACTGTAAATGCCATCCCAAAAAATTCTGTAAAAACCTTGCTCTCCCAGAAATGGGGAAGATTGGCTACTGCTCTTTGGTGGGAGGGGGGTATTCCTTTTTTGACATGTTAATATATCACCTGTTGTTATTGTGAACTAATCTGCTGATTTAATTACCATGTTACTTTGCAGCTGCTGTGGTGCCCTGGATTTACCCCTTGGGAAAAAGGCTTTAAAGGATCGGGAGTAAACAAGAAGAGACTGATGTAACCGGCCTCAGAAAATAACTATAATTTCAAATGACCTCATCAGAAATACAGTTAAAAAATAACCAGTAATACAGTAATGGTCGACCTATGTGCCACTCTCTAATATTGTATGATGTGGTATGTAGATTCAAAAGGCTCACAGATAGTTTTTGATTAATTTAAGCATGATCAACAATACTATTGTCTACACATATTTAACTTGGGACAATGCATTTCAAATTGTCCCTCGGTGAATGAATCACATACGTTTGATTGATTACTTAAGTTAGTGAAATAAATATAAATGTATAAATAACCTGTAATCACAGAAAAACTATTGAAGAAGATTCTGCCAATGTTTTTTTCCAAACACTATCATGAAGATTCACCACAGAATAAAAAAATTGTTTTTCTCATTTTAACAACTGGCTGCAAATTAAAATTATCTTTATATTAAAGCTCTGAAATTAAGTGCACTTGACTGTACAAAATTGTGAAATGACAAAAGTATTGACTTTTTAGAGTTGAAGCAAACTTGTATCAAATAACTCTTCATTCTTTAAACTGAAATCAATGCCACTAAGTGAGTGCTCTCTGTTGAATTCCTGCTACTGCGTCCCTGAGAGGGCTGTTTTTGCCTCAGTGACCACAGGCAGGGAGATGGTCTGCATGACTTCCCTCTGCCCTAGTGGAATAGATCAGGCTTGATAAAAGGAGGCTTATGCAGGTTCTCTCTGCCATTTGCATCCTAAGTTTGAGGAAAGGAGACAAAGGTTTTACATCAGATACTGTGAAAGGAAAGAGTAGGTCTATGTGAACAGTATTCTCTAAAGGCACTGGTACGCACCTAGTATGTCTGCATTTGTTCTGTCAAATAAAGCAAAAAGTTTTAGTGCCCATAATGTGTAACTGTAGGTTTTATACATTCATACAGTTTTGATAATACATATGTTGCTTTCAATTAATTGTTAAATACAGGACATTTTATTAGGAAAATCTATTCAGTAAATAACTGAAATTGTGATGCAGCCAGAAAAATAAAATCCTTAGAAGAACAAAATGCATTCAACATGCCATCTCTGAATGTTGTTGCTATGCCTGTCAAACCGTTTCAGATATTGTGTCAGTCACTCATATAAAACCCTCTTTACCCCGTCAGGCTTACATGTATTATCTCAATAAATAAGACACACTTAGGAAGACTGGGAGACCCTTGTTCTGCACATACAAAAATCAAGAAAGTGTGTTATGTTTTTCTTGTTTAATACACTCTTCTTTGGAACAACACATTTTAAGTTGTCTTGTTGCAACACCACAATTACATGTCAACACTCTTCAAAATAAAAAATATGCAGCTAGAGTTACTTTCAGACAGATTTGATCACGACAAGTATAGCTGGAGGGTGGACAATAGTGTGGCACCTTGTAGGACTGTAAACAACTGTAGAATCCTCTGTCTTATTAAACAGTTTTAATTTTGGGCTTGTTGGGTGAGGGACCATGTCGATGCACAGTGAGATATTATATTCAGGCTGTCCTGTACAGTTGCTTATATTCTCATTGTCACTGACATATAGATCAACACATTATTGCACTGAGCTACATAGAGGCAAACGGTCAGAAGGGAGGTGTGCTTCAGCACCCCGGACAGCTCCCCATGCAGCTGTGTCACCCAACGTGACCGGGCGCCCCTGAGCAAAGTGTTTCAGTGGATTGATTCATTCAGACTGTGTTCACTGGGTGAACTCCGACTCATGTTTGACAAGCTCGCCATCAAGGATTTCACTTTGTGAGCATAATAGTTCCGTAGGTTGACCGAGGGCACCTCTTTTATCCCCTTGTCGAAATCACAGCTCCTCATTGCGATCTCCAGCTGCTTTTGTTTCTTATAGAACAGGGAGAATTTATTGAAAATAAGCGTAATCGGAAGCACTACTACCAATATCCCAGCCAGGATGCACGCCGAGGCGGTAAGCTTGCCCGCAATGGACACTGGTACCACGTCTCCGTACCCAACGGTGGTCATGCTGACGGTGGCCCACCACCAGCACGCCGGGATGGTAGAGAGATCCTCGCTGTCCTCTTTCTCCACCGTGTAAGCCATGACAGAGAAAAACGAAACTCCGACTGCCAGGTAGAGAAGCAACAGGCCCACCTCTTTGTAGCTGTTCCTGAGGGTGGCCCCCAGGGAGCGCAGCCCTGTAGAGTGACGGGCCAGTTTCAAGATGCGGAAAATCCTCATCAGCCTCAGCACTTGCGCAACGCGTCCAAGGTTGGCGAGCGCCGGGCTGCTCTCCACCACCAGGTTAATTATGAGTGTCAGGTAAAACGGAAGTATGGACACCAAATCTATAGCGTTTAATGGGTGCTCGAAAAAATGTAGAAGATCTGGCGCCACCACGAACCTGGCGACCAGCTCCAAAGTGAACCAGCCGATGCCAAAGTGCTCCACAATCTCGAAACGCGGGTCCTCCGTGGGCTGCCCCTCGCTGTCCAACAGGCTGAACTCGCTCATACTGTTCATGCACATAGTGGCTATGGAGCCAAGCACCACAATGATAGAGAGGATGCTGATGAGGCGGCTGGGCACAGAGTAGCCCGGGTTATCTAGCATTAACCAGATGCGCCTCCGTGCGCTCCCGAGCAGCTGCTTGTCGAACTTGGTGGCGTCGTTGTAAAACTCCAACAGCTCGTCAAAAGATGAGGTGGTGCTGCCTTCATCGCTCCGGTCCTCCCAGTCCTCTCGCTCTTGGACAATTTTCTTACAGTGGTAGGCGCTGCTGCAGCAGGAGTCGATGAAGAACTCGTTGATGCCCCAGTACTCTATCTCCTGGCTGAAGGAGAAGATGCACAGCTCGGCCATGACATGCAGCCGCCCCGTGTTGTAGAAATTGAGCACGTAAGGGAAGAGAGCCGGGTTCCTGTCGAAATAAAACTCCTTAGCTGTGTCGTCGTAGTCGTCGCACAGCTCCAGTATGGATTCTTTGGACTGACAGTGGAGCAGACGCGCAAGCCTCGTTTCGGGGAACCGAGAGAGAGTGTCGGACAGGAGACGCTTCTTGAAGCCGCCCACGTTGATGTGGATGGCGGCGTTGTCATCCAAGTTAGCCCCGCCGCGCGGTTCCCCCAAGACGTGACCTGTCATGTCTGAAGAGAGACATAACACAGATGGTCTTAAAAGTGAAACACAGAAATTATGCCAATTTTTGTTGGACCAAAACAGTAACAAATTCCAAACAGTAACTAGAAGGGCAGATATTTGTCTTCGTTGAAACAAAGACACATGCAACTTACTTTACAGCGAAGCTGGTTCCCTGAATCCTCCTACAAGACTCCCCTGCGTTTCTACTCCGTAGATTGCATGTTGCCGTTTGGGTGGAGGAAATGAGGCAATTTGTGAAAAAAAGGCAGAGACATAAATTCCCCAGACAGACGCGTCTGTGCGTCAGGTTGATTGTCTCAGCTTCAGCAGAGGAAAGGGAAGCCTGTTCCTATTCAGCACGATGTCAAATATGATGTTGCCTCCTCAAAGAAAACAGAAATGATGTCCCTACCTCTAATAAATGTGGCTTGTTGAGGCATGGTACTGCGTATGACAGGTTTTCACATCTTAAGCCACAGGTATGAGCCGCCGAAGCTGATACACGCCCTTGCCGACGCTTTTGTTTGTGCGAGGGAATTCCCATCTCTCTCTCTCTCTCTCTCTCTCTCTCTCTCTCTCTCTCTCCATTCTATCTATCAGCAACACGTAGCTCTCCCTCTGCACCGCCCTTCAGCATCGAATGGTACCGAGGGGCGAGGCGCAGCTCCTGGAGGAGAGGGAGTCTCTAAGTAACCATCACACGAAAAACACATCCAGACATGAGTAGGGGAGGAATAGTGGCAGTAAAATCAAGTTGAAACAAAAAGATCACAAGCCCATGAAAGACATGTATTATAAGACAGTATACCTGCAGTAATTTATGTTGCACAATAAAGTGCAAGGGCTCACAAGACTGGCCAAAATAAATACATATACAGAGATAAATATCTAGACCTGCTTCACACCATTGATCACAAGATTCTTTTACAGAGACTGGAACATTAGGGACATAAAGGAAAAGACTGGTTTAAGTCATACTTATCAAATGGATTACAATTATATTATTGTTAACAATGACTCCCAACCCGATCTCATCAGAAAACGTTCAGTGGCAACGTTGGTCCACTTGGAACGACGTTACCATCTCACAATCTGGTCTCTCAGAGTGTGAGATGGTAACATTTTGTCAGCCCATTGTTTTGCATTGGCGTGTTCTCACGTCACGTGACTCACAAGCTCCCGTCTGCGGAGAGGAAAACATGGCGGATATTCCTTGTTTTCTCAGATAAAAATATAGTTTTGTAACTTAGTTTGGGCATAAAAATACATTCTGACACCATTTCTAGCGAGAAATGTGCTCTTTGCTTCCACAGTCTTCAGCCAGTTCGTGCTTATGATAAATATTTTAATAGTTATCACGAATGTTTTTATCATTGCTATGAGGGTTGCTATGACGCTGCCATGCCAGCACGGCTCAGCGTGCTGTTTAAATCACCGTCCCTGCGTGGTGTCCTTCAGTGATCGTGAATGTTATTCACGTCATATAATATTAATATTTGAGGCTAGATTACACCTCTAATGCGAAGGATCCTGCGAGACCGTTCATCCCGAAGGGGGACCGACTGCGCCACGGACGGACTGGGCGAGCGGAACTGACGTGTGGCTTTTAGTAAACATCCGGACCTTTAAAGGCCAAATTATACTTGTGTTGCACGGACGCAACACGCCCCTTTCGAGCCCTCTGGCGGCTTGCGTGCGTCCGCCAATTTTTCTAACTATACCACAAAACGACGCGGGCCTCACGCAGCCCGCAAGGCTTGTGAATGGTCGGCTGACTACATCCCGTCCGGAGTCTAGTTTCCGGTTTCATGCCCCACAATACGCGGAAATCACGGAAGATTTAGAAGAACGAATATGGACCAAATAGAAGAGCACTTGGCAGAAGAGATCCGAAAGTATGACCACTTGTATAACCCGTCACTGACTGGCCGATTTGTCCGCCAGATATAGGCTATGAGGAGCCGGAGTGGCGATGTAAATAAACATTCAACGAAGAAGAAGACGTCTCTTCTTTGTGTGTTTTGTTTTCGAAAAAAAAAGTTACTCCGCCTGGTGTTCTGGCGGTGAATTGCGTTGCAACATGCGCAACACGTTTAGGAAGCATAAACCAAAACGGATCCGTCGATGCAGCTGGGTGGCCTTCCGCGGTTGCAGTCGCAGGACTATAATTAGGCCTTAACTCTGGGCTGCGTAGTAACCACCGAGCGCTTGGAAGACAAACGATGTCCTCTTCCTTCTGTCAGGTGAGTAGTTTATTGTTTTTAAAGATCGTTACGATCTAGGTTTACAGTCCGAGTGCTGAGACAGCGGATGCGGAGTCCATTGATACACACAATGCTAATCTTCAGCTAATACGCCATTGTTAGCCACATGCTACAGCCCACCGTAGCCTGTGCTACCTGGGAGGTGAATACATGGTTGTTGAAACCAGTTCAAGACGCTTAGCTCATCACTGAGGGACGCTACAATATAAATATAAACATGAATTTGATTTATGAATGCTTTAGATTAATAAGGAGTGTATTTCTCTACCATTACTCCAAAATATCAGATCAATTTGGTTTAATGTATAGTATGCAATATGACAATAATGTTTCCATGTTATGGAGTTGCAATTCATTTTATAAAACAATTCCTATGTTCTGTTTTTTAATCAAGGAGGATCCAAGTGAAGCTACAGGAGTTTCATTAACGTCAATAACTTGGACCGAACACTTTGTTCCAAGTGCCCCTGGCTGCAGCTCGCAGATCGAGGAGGAGCTTAAATTTCCCTAAATGTGGGCTGGTCTAAACGTTTCGCTCGAGCTCGGGGGCACCATCTTGTGGCGCAGATCCGGCAGCACATTCTCAAACGTCAATACAGCACAGCACAATGACTTAGAGACATACTTTTAACTTGTCAAATGTCTTTTTTTACTATGAAAAATTAATAAATAAATATATATAAAAACCAGACACATATTATTTTGAACACTCAATTATATTAGCTAAGTCAAATAAACCAGACAGAGGACTTTGCATCATTGATTTTTTTTATTTTCACCATCCTTCCAACCCTGTTCCCGGTTTGCAATTTGTCAATTTCCCAGCGTCTATAAAGGAAACAGATTGCAGTTCTTATAGGCACAATAACAATGCAAGATGTAAAACAGATAATTGAAATAAGTGGAGGGATTACGATTTGGTCTAGCAATAGTTGACTACAAGACTAATTAATCACATGACCTCTCACCTGTAGCCCTCCTTCCACTCGTCGCCGTTTCCTGTCCTGCAATCGGTCTTCTTCAGACCTTAGTGATTTAATGACAACATACATTCACTATGAAAACATTCATGTTGGTCTGTTGACAGTGAGTAAAACTGTTTTTTTTTGTGATTTGATTCAAAAGTGTGATATTCAGGGCACTTACGGCATGGGGAAGTTCTGCAGGAGAGTGAGACACCACCATCTCCTAATTTGCAGCATGTTTTCCTTTGAAGAAGGAAATGCAGGAAGATGTTAATATGTTGTAAAAAAAAAAATAACACCTTGTACACTAAGCATAATGTGTCACGATTTACACATACCTCGCTGAAATCGCACTTGGCCCCCATTACAATGTACAGAGTGTACTGTAAGTCAAGAGGTACTGGTTAATATAATGTCAGGCGTATTCCCAATGATAAATTTTTTTCAATACAAATTAATGTGGTTTTAATGTAGCAAGCAAACATTTTTACAGCAATGCTATAACATGCTGATTAGGTCTTACCATCAAAACAAACACGTCGCAGTTGTTGGAGAACTCTTGCTTTGTTAGGCCCTGGGGTGTGAACAATGTATTTTAATAAAAGTATGGCAAGAAAATAGTAAAAAGTTAGCAAATGCTATTATGTAATGTCTCACCTGGACATCATCCACACCAAGCTCTCTCCAGGGGCCAGAAGAGAGGCTGTGAGCTACGTGTCTGTACAAATAATAAGCGAAGTAAATAAAAGTAACTCAATTCAATCAACTTTTGATTGAAAAGCATGCATAAACACTTGGAACAAAGCTTGAACTGAAGAAGGAAGAGGTTGGAACTTCAAATAAAAAAGTTTTCATAACGGGCTTAAACAGAACTGCCCAACTCAAAAAGATAAATAGTTCTGTTTCCATCTGTTTAAGGAATGAAAATTGTTGGAATATGGAATGGAATATTTTAGATCAAATAAAAACAGAACCATTGATTAAAACCAACAAAAGGACAAGTGGTTTAAAACAGAACTACCACTGTCCAGATGGGATTATGTGAGTTGCCCTAAAAACCTGAATAGACTGGTTCTACTCTCATCTCTCCAACCGCTGCCCAAGAGGGAATCTAGGAAGAAAATCTCCCTAGCCAGTGGCCTCAGTATCTGTTAAATATTTCAATTCAAATATAACCAGTTGCAGTGAGTTGTGTAATGTTCCTGGAATCCCAGCAGAACTCACATGGATATAATTATAGAAAAACATTCAAATCAGCAATGAGCAACTTGTTGTGTAAAGAAAAAAAGGAAGAAAATATAAAAAGGTGGGAAAATAATCCACTGCAGACTGGCTGCATTATCCTGTAAAAAGACAACGATAGCTGAATATTAAATGCTCAAACTTCACTCAATAAAGCAAAACTTTTAAACAAATTACCGGAAGGTGATCCAGGGGGTTCCTCGATGATGGTGGGAACCAAGAGGAAATCTCTTACTCTCAAAATATATTGACTGTTGAACTAGACTATCCAATCATTTTGAATTAAATATTTCACAGGAGTTACACTACCTTCTCAATCATTTTGAGACAAGAGTTCAGGATCTAGTAGAACACATAAACACAAATTATTGAAAGATTTTGAAAAATACTACATAAACCATATCAGCACAGCACATTCTCTATGCCTACCATTCCCTCCATGTCCTGCTGCAAACCCAGAGTCCAAAAGTCAAAGCGGGTCAGGATGATATTATTCACCATTGCAAGGTGCTGAGTGTGACTTTTGGTCTCATCCAAGACATGAGACAGCTAGTGCAAGAAAACAAAGTCTTTATACATGTATGATTATATGAGTGACATTCATAGATAACCACAGTGGCACAATGGTTAACTTTACCAGTTGTTCCTGGCTGTCTTGGAGTTTCTGTCCCCAGTATGCTCTGTGTGCTGAAAACTTTTGGAGACTAGGGAAGTGTCCATGAGGTCTCTGCTCACTGTCATCATTTACTAGTGTAGAAAGCAACAACCGAAAAATTAAATTAAGTGTGAAATGTCACATTTCTCATTTGATTGATGTGCAAAATAGAGCCATGACTCACACTCTTGAGAGTCTTCTTGTTCTTTCCCATATGACCCAGTTGACATCATGGCTGATGGGGAGTGAGCTATAGGAAAAACATGCAACAAACTTTATTGTCTAAAGTAGATGAAGACGACAAATGTGCATAATTATTCAATTCCATACCTAAGACTACCCTTCCATAGGTGTCAAACTGCAATGAAACATCTGGAGGAACAATCTTGCTGTACTGATTTTTGATTGTTTGGTTTCTTGCCATGTTGTAATGGTGGAGAATGTTTCTTTGTAGAAAAATGTGTGTTGATGGGGTTGTCTGATTTAAAAAGTAGTTGTTTTTTCTCATCCCTGAAAACAGCTGCTTGGCACACTGGCTGTTAATTAGACCAGCAAGTTCAGGAACAAGCTCCAGTTTTCTTAGAACTTCACACTGGTCTTTGCTGTTCCCTTGGTGGAACACATCGTTTAAAGCAAAATGCTGTGAAGATCCAGTAAGAGGGTGACCATCTTTGTCAGCTGGCTTTTTTTGAAATTTCAGCCAGGGCAAGCTGACATGGACCTTTCCCTCCGAGGCCTGCTTCACGTTTTCTGGGGTGGGATCCAGTAACCTTCCCTGAAAAGGGGCAAATATTCCTGGCTGCCTGTGGTTGGCATGCAGTGCCAGTCCCCTGGCATAATCATACACAGCCACATTGGGGAGGTGTTTCCAGGACAGCAAGAGGTCGACAAAGTCACGTGGACTCTCTGCTCTAAGGTTCAATTTTACTGAAAAGACAACCCCACATGGGCAAGTGATAACTGCCCAACCACCTGTGAAACAGAAAAAAACAGTAATAACTGACATTAGGAGCATGTATAGCTAACCAACTACATAATGATAAGTAATTTCTTTAACACAACAATGTATAACAAAGTGAAAATATCTTCAACATTCCATATCATTTCACTTACCAGAAGCACCCCACACTTTCTCAAACACCTTGTTGTAGGTGACACTACTAGACATTTTGTCAGACAGTCTCATAACCATATCTATCTTGGACCCCTTATCATCCACACCACACTGTTTGCACAGTGCCCTGACCTCCTGTACCTGTTGTGAACATGCAATTAAGTTGATATTGTTAATATAGCATAAACACATTTTTTATTAGCATAAAGAAGTGGATTTGGCATATTTCATCAACTCATTCACCTTCAGGTTCACAAGCTCATCTGTCAGCCGTTCCTCATTCATTTTTTCATCATCATTAAAGTTATCATCTCCATCCGTTTTGGGGCTTTGCAATTTTTCGTATTCTGTGTTCAACACAGAATTTGACCTCCGGGTATGTGGGCCAATCCAGGGGGCCCAGTGATTATAACTTGGTGGCACAACAAAAGGGTTCTTCCGTCCATCTTTGTGAACAAATGTGATGAGTATTAGAGTATTAGTATTATCATAATTACAACATTAAACACATTTTAATATACTTTACTCTCTCTCCAACTGTTCTTTAGCTGTTCTGTCTTTTGACGAGACTTACATGGAATTAATCCCCGACTGAGCATTTCTGTGGCCACAGTGTTCCAGAAATGGTCCATGTCAACATTTCCATCATAGCCTTCAGGTGGACTTGGGATGTCACTCACTGTTAAAACAATAGTTTGTTATTCATAGCACAATCACTAAAAAAACACTCCGAACACGACATTTTGATGCATGGTTATACAAGGGCATGGGTAATATGATGTTACACAATACAGAGACAGATAAGGTGCTATACAAACAATGAAGCTAACATATGTGAAATAATAGCATAACTCACCTGGCATATTGAAAACCCCTTTTCTGTGGAGGTCCATAACAACAACTGCTGGGTTGTTTCCACATGACACACAACTGTACGTGTATTCATGGTCGGTCAGGGCCTCAAAGTGGAGGTATGCCTGCAATACTCTTTCTTTGTTTGGAAAGGACACCTTTTCCGTTGTCTCTATAATTTCTATCACTTTGCTGATAGCTGTATGGGTCTGGAAAATTATGAGAAACAGGAGTATTCCAATGTTATAACATTTCAAAATAAAAGTAATAAATTTTGTAAGAGTTGCATCTTCAATCGTCATTTATTTTACAGAAATTATCTGTAATGAATACATTTTAATAAAAGAGGAACAAGCAATGATATCTTATCATTAGTGTGTTTGCGGTAGCAAAGCACATCTAAGTCCCGTTGACATTATTATTCTCCCCACATTTTTTCGTGTGTGTGTGTCTGTGAGAGAGAGAGAGAGAGAGAGAGAGAGAGAGAGTACCTGTAGTGCATTCCTGACCATCAGGCACAAGTGCAGAGACAGGATGATGTGGTCATCAAAGTTGTGGATACCCTCCTCCCACTCCTGGTATCTGTAAATCATGCCACAGTTCAGGCATGGTTTCCTGTATGTTGATATTCCTAAAAACACAGTCCAACCAAAGATCATGATTATTGCTTTTATGTCATTTGAGATTAGTAGAAATATTTTTTCTTTTTCTCATGTAGGCTACATATAAATTATGTCACCCATTAACTGATAAGAACACAATAGAAAGTCCTGTGATGGTACCAACCTTCAACTACACCTGTGCTTGTCAGGATCTTGCCTTTCGCTGTTATCAGATGTTCACAGAGTGTGTATTCACATTCTACACACTTTGTTTCTCTGGGGATAAGGTGCTTAGGAAAGCTGTCGTCTCTTCTCCCCTCTCTCGACTGCTCTATGAGAGCCTGGGGTATATTTGCCGGGAGCTTTTTGTTGTTGAGGAGGTATTTAAGCATCCTTGCGATTTTTCTGTCAACTGGTGGATAACTGTCCTCAGAGTCGCTGTCGTATTGGACTGTGCTGATCTCGGTAAGATTAAGTGTCTCTTCCTCTGTGCTCTTCACCTTCCTAAAAAGCTCCCTCTTTGTTACAAACAGATGCCATTTAGCAACAGCTTTATGGATACAGGATTGTCTCTCTTTAGAGCAGGGCCCACGCAGGTGTTTTGCTTTGCATCATATGCCACAATAACTCTTCCCAACCTGCTGTGGTATGTTACCTTTTTTTCATAAACAGATATATGAAATTTAGATGGTGGACCACCTACAGTCAAGTGCACAGACAGAGGCACACCCTCAGCATCAGCATTTTTTTGGAAACGCAAGAGGCCGGCCTTACGCTCCTCACCAAACCACTTGTTTTCCATCATTCTTTCCAAGGCCTCACCTTGAAGTGTCACGGTTTGACCGTCAGTGCGTGGGCAATACAATAATGATTGGATGTGGTGGCACTCGAAAGGCAACATCCCGCTCCTTTGAGCAAAGTCAGCATTCAAACGACACTGGTCGACCTCACAGATGATCTTCTGTGCTGGCCCCCACATATTCTTGATTACATGTATGGGTGTTGCAGGACCACAAAAAGATTTTTCAACTGCAAACACACCATGTGTGCCATCGATACACTGACAGGCCAAAAATCTGTCCTTCGTTATTGTCTCAAGGAGGTTGGTGTGTTTTCTCCTGCTGTGTGTTTTGAAGTTTTTTTTGTTTAAAATCAACTTGCAATGAGGACAACAGAATTTATTTTGCTCACTTGATACTTTAGTGGCAGTGGAACATTCTGCAGGAGCCAATGGGAGCTGAGCGAGGGCCACAGGGAGCTGAGGGACCTTAGCGAGGGCCACGGGGAGCTGAGGGAGGGCCACGGGGAGCTGAGGGACCTTAGCGACCTTAGCGAGGGCCACGGGGAGCTGAGGGAGGGCCACGGGGAGCTGAGGGAGGGCCAAGATTCATACTTGTGAAAAAATACAAAGTAGTTCATTTGTGTAATATTTTAGATAAGCACCTTTCTGTTTCACTGACGAATGGCCTTTTACATGGTAGTTGACCTTAAATTTTGCACCCACGTATTTACAGAAGGGACAGTGGAACAGTTCACTGTTGGTGATCTTATTAATGTTTGGTGTATCACCATCCATAAGTATAGTAATGTGTCTCTATATATCAGAGGGGAAAAGAATAAACATTAAAAGGCACAGCATCACTTAAACCCCTGCTAAAACATAACTTTTACCATCTGAAATTGTTATCTTTTTTACCACATTGACGTCATCGGGGGTGGCCTCAGGAAGAGGATACTTCAAATGAGCCTGAGCTTGAGCATGAGAGGCCTCCAGCCCAGGATGTGGGGCTCCATGTAGTGGGGGGGACCGCAGTGGGACACCTGTCACGCACATACACACACACACACACGCACGCACATGTATGAAGGCAACACAAGGTCAATCAAAGTAGCTGTGGGTAACAAATGGACACACATAATGAATAAAGGAATGTATTTCATTACATTTATTTTGACCACTGTCAATGCAGAATTCCAATTTCAAAATGTAATGCACTATGCAAAGAATAAGGCCATGCATTAGATGTCGATATTGGAATCCTGTTATTATGCCTTATCATACTCTAATTCCAGTGAATGATTTATTGATTACCTTCTTTATTTCTCTCAGACATACTATAGGGTAGAAACACACACAAATATAGCGCATTAGGTACTGTTTTTATAAACCTGGATATGAAATATGATTTTTTTTAAGCATTGCAGTGAACCTACCTGACCAGAGAAAATCAGGACACTGACAGTGACAGACAGACAGACAGACAGACAGACAGACAGACAGACAGACAGACAGACAGACAGACAGACAGGCAGGCAGGCAGGCAGACAGACAGACAGACAGACAGACAGACAGACAGACAGACAGACAGACAGACAGACAGACAGTAGTTCTTAAAAGAACTGTTGGTTTTGTAATGTGTGTGTTATGTGGTGCAATGTGGTGCAATGTGGTTGTGCAGTGTGCGTGTGCGAGCTGTGGTAGGATGGCGATACAATGTAGGCAAATCTGGAGGGGAAAAGCAAAATTTAAATCAGGTTTCAATGTTTCACGAAATATATTTCACCAATGTGGTTTTAGAGAATATTACCATGATAAGCCCAAAATATTGGAGTTTATTTAATTGTCGTCATATATGGACGCCATGCACAAAAGGGTTAAAAAAGCTGGAAAAACACTGCCTAAATGCTATTATTCAAATGACCTCATGACATAAACATTAGGCCTATGCATGTTACTTGCATGAATATTTTAATTATCAACTTGTTGGTCTATCCATACATTAGTTTACAATGTACACGAACAGAGAGCGGCAACTTACCTCTAGGCAGAAAAGCGCGCAGTATTATGGACTCAGACGGAAATACGATCTCCCGCTTTTTTGCTTAAACGTTTAGACCAGCCCACATTTAGGGAAAATTAAGCTCCTCCTCGATCTGCGAGCTGCAGTCAGGGGTTCCTCGTTTGTTTTGCTTGATGAAGAGCAGGAAGGGCAGCCTGGAGAGAAAGAGAAGCCGGGTTGAGCCCACTACCATCATCCACGTACCACGAGGAAGATGAGGGAGAGAAATGATCCTACCATTAAAGAGGTACTTTTAAGTTACATACCAGAAACACCATTTTATATAATATGCCAAATATACATTTTAATAAAATCCCCAAAGTACGCTTGCTGACATACAAGTTAATATCACACTGAAAGAATTTTGATCAATCATGCTTCCCTGCTGTGATTGTTTAACTGGGAAAACAACTTTTTCCACAGGAAGGCAAGTCAATTTAAGGAATACATGTTCAAAGTTTTCCTCTGTTATGTATAATGATGACCCCCATCAAACATAATGCTAGCAATCTTTACACCTTTTAATTTATTCTGATTATTTCTGTCTACATGTGTGAATTTGCCTTCATTAGTTTCAGAAAAGAGCGATGATGTATCGGTCACGGGGCGGCAGCGCGAGATTCCGCAAACTAGTCTGCAAGCAAAGTAGACGAAGGCATCAAGGTTGCGGCCTGCCATCATTGTTATTTTGCTTAAGGGACTGAATATGTATCATGTAGAAATATTAGCATTTCCCTTATATCTACCAAAACTGCTTGTTTCACAGACTGCAGTTTTGTTTTGGTCCGATGTGGTGTGCAAATACAACCGTATCGGCAATGGGTTGTGGGGCATTAACATTTGTAACTCTAATTTTGTTTTGACAGACTGAAAAGAAGGTTGAGAACATCACCATTCTACAGGAAGACACAGTCCAGTAATGGGTGTCAGAAGTTCAGTAGTGAACGACAGGTACTGTGGAAAAATGTGTGTCATTGTTGTACAATGTCCTTTGACTCTGTTTACACAAGGTTAACACAAAAAGGTTTGATTGTAAACTGATATTGGTATGAATTCATGTTATTCTCCTCTTCACAAGAAACAAACAATCCAAATTACCTGCAGAACGCCCTTGATGGACGCTTCAGATGCATCGTCAGACTGGCGAGACAGCAAGATGCCAACTTTAATGGCAATTTATTTGTGTAACATTCTGTGACCAAATGTATAGATAACTTTTTGTAGATTGTAAAAAAAGATAACCCATTTATTAAAAAAAAACTACACTAGAATTACCGCACTGCGTTGTATGACTCCGCTAACCAGCGCAGTGTCCGTCTACATATTTCTACATATTTTCTCTCATATAAATGACACTGTGTCTCTTGACAACGGAAACCATAAGATGAGGTCAGTGTGGCCTTGACCTTTTGACTTTAACACAAATACACAGTTAGACAATCCGAAAACATACAGTTATGCCAAAATATCTTTTGTTTCACATACTAGATGGCATAAGCAGAGACATCAACTCAGGAAAAATATTTCTGTAGAAAAGAAAGCCCTGTACGTGTGTATGTATACATCAATCATGCTTCCCTGGAAGCATACGTGTGTATGTATACATACACACGTATGTATACATACACAGGTACAAACGCACTATTGAGACGTTTTGTTTTTTATCATATATTCTCAGGAAGGACTGATGCATTTACTGAGACGGGACGTGAGGGCCTACTCTGTGTGCTCAGAGTTCAAGCCCAGGAGGCTGCAGCGGGCCTGACATATTCCGGAACAGCAGCACAGTCTTTGGATGACTCCTCTGAAGATGAAAACATGGCGAGGTACTTCTCCACTGATGAAGAACTGTGAGGGCTGTGATAAGCTACACTCTCTTGCTACAAGGCTACTCTTGCTACTCCCTGGCAGCCTTAGGAAGGCATTAGCTCGCTGTTGGGTAGCTGTTAGCTTCAGCATTTTTAGTTTTTAGCGGCCTGTCTGACGTTTATGTTTTAAAAAAAAAATCTGAGGGAACCATCTTCATAATTTAACACTATGGTTTGTTTGTGTGTCCTTCAGTTCTTCTCAAGAGAAGCAGTACAGGTGTGCCTCAGCTCCACGGTCCCTCCTGCAGCCTCCGCTCCTGATGCTAACCTCATGTCTCCATCACACCAAGCAGCAGACCTGGAGTGACAGACCTTTCTCCAGAGCTGCCCCCTCCCTCTGAAACCCCCCTCTCCAAAAAACTATTTGTGGCATTTTTAAAGTCTTATTTGCATGAGAATTGTTGATCATAACATTTCCAGCAGATGCCTTAATGTAATGTTTGTGAACAATAAATGACATTGATCATAACATATTGGTATTTCCTTGCACTTCTACACCATGATATTGTCAGATAAGATGCTGATTACATTAAAGCAGTGAATGCTCTGCTTTAAGCAACATAAACACACAATGATTCAATGGATCTGAAGTAGAATGGGCACATTACATTCTGTAGAGAATGCCTCAGTAATTGAAGTCAGAAAATAAATTTCATTATCTGAGGTTCCAGTCATTTATAGTCAAAGGAAAGCACACAGGTCTGGTTGTCTAGGGACACCCATATCATATTGTTTAACAACATTGTACAACAATGACACACATTTTTCCACAGTACCTGTCGTTCACTACTGAACTTTTGACACCCATTACTGGACTGTGTCTTCCTGTAGAATGGTGATGTTCTCAACGTTCTTTTCACAGTCTGTCAAAACAAAATTAGAGTAACAAATGTTAATGCCCCACAACCCATTGCCGATACGGTTGTATTTGCACACCACATCGGACCAAAACAAAACTGCAGTCTGTGAAACAAGCAGTTTTGGTAGATATAAGGGAAATGCTAATATTTCTACATGATACATATTCAGTCCCTTAAGCAAAATAACAATGATGGCAGGCCGCAACCTTGATGCCTTCGTCTACTTTGCTTGCAGACTAGTTTGCGGAGTCTCGTGCTGCCGCCCCGTGACCGATACATCATCGCTCTTTTCTGAAACTAATGAAGACAAATTCACACATGTAGACAGAAATAATCAGAATAAATTAAAAGGTGTAAAGATTTCTAACATTATGTTTGATGGGGGTCATCATTATACATAACAGAGGAAAACTTTGAACATGTATTCCTTAAATTGACTTGCCTTCCTGTGGAAAAAGTTGTTTTCCCAGTTAAACAATCACAGCAGGGAAGCATGATTGATCAAAATTCTTTCAGTGTGATATTAACTTGTATGTCAGCAAGCGTACTTTGGGGATTTTATTAAAATGTATATTTGGCATATTATATAAAATGGTGTTTCTGGTATGTAACTTAAAAGTACCTCTTCAATGGTAGGATCATTTCTCTCCCTCATCTTCCTCGTGGTACGTGGATGATGGTAGTGGGCTCAACCCGGCTTCTCTTTCTCTCCAGGCTGCCCTTCCTGCTCTTCATCAAGCAAAACAAAGTGTTCGGTCCAAGTTATTGACGTTAATGAAACTCCTGTAGCTTCACTTGGATCCTCCTTGATTAAAAAACAGAACATAGGAATTGTTTTATAAAATGAATTGCAACTCCATAACATGGAAACATTATTGTCATATTGCATACTATACATTAAACCAAATTGATCTGATATTTTGGAGTAATGGTAGAGAAATACACTCCTTATTCATCTAAAGCATTCATAAATCAAATTCATGTTTATATTTATATTGTAGCGTCCCTCAATGATGAGCTAAGCGTCTTGAACTGGTTTCAACAACCATGTATTCACCTCCCAGGTAGCACAGGCTACGGTGGGCTGTAGCATGTGGCTAACAATGGCGTATTAGCTGAAGATTAGCATTGTGTGTATCAACGGACTCCGCATCCGCTGTCTCAGCACTCGGACTGTAAACCTAGATCGTAACGATCTTTAAAAACAATAAACTACTCACCTGACAGAAGGAAGATGACATCGTTTGTCTTCCAAGCGCTCGGTGGTTACTACGCAGCCCAGAGTTAAGGCCTAATTATAGTCCTGCGACTGCAACCGCGGGAGGCCACGCAGCTGCATCGACGGATCCGTTTTGGTTTATGCTTCCTAAACGTGTTGCGCGTGTTGCAACGCAATTCACCGCCAGAACACTAGGCAGAGTAACTTTTTTTTTTCAAAAACAAAACACACAAAGAAGAGACGGCTTCTTCTTCGTCGAATGTTTATTTACATCGCCACTCCGGCTCCTCATAGCCTATATCTGGCGGACAAATCGGCCAGTCAGTGACGGGTTATACAAGTGGTCATACTTTCGGATCTCTTCTGCCAAGTGCTCTTCTATTTGGTCCATATTCGTTCTTCTAAATCTTCCGTGATTTCCGCGTATTGTGGGGCCGACCAATCACAAGCCTTGCGGGCTGCGTGAGGCCCGCGTCGTTTTGTGGTATAGTTAGAAAAATTGGCGGACGCACGCAAGCCGCCAGAGGGCTCGAAAGGGGCGTGTTGCGTGTCTGGCGTGCATGCGTGCGTCCGTGCAACACAAGTATAATTTGGCCTTTAAAGGTCCGGATGTTTACTAAAAGCCACACGTCAGTTCCGCTCGCCCAGTCCGTCCGTGGCGCAGTCGGTCCACCTTCGGGATGCACGGTCTCGCAGGATCCTTCGCATTAGAGGTGTAATCTAGCCTCAAATATTAATATTATATAACGTGAATAACATTCACGATCACTGAAGGACACCACGCAGGGACGGTGATTTAAACAGCACGCTGCGCCGTGCTGGCATGGCAGCGTCATAGCAACCCTTATAGCAATGATAAAAACATTCGTGATAACTATTAAAATATTTATCATAAGCACAAACTGGCTGAAGACTGTGGAAGCAAAGAGCACATTTCTAGCTAGAAATGGTGTCAGAATGTATTTTTATGCCCAAACTAAGTTACAAAACTATATTTTTATCTGAGAAAACAAGGAATATCCGCCATGTTATTCCTTGAAACACCTTCCGTTTCAGATGAAATTTTCATATGTGTGTATGAGAGCTTTTCATATGTGTGTGTGAGAGCATTTCATATGTGCGTGTGGGAGCTTTTCATGTGTGTGTGTGAGAGCATTTCATATATGCGTGTGAGAGCTTTTCACTAGTGTGTATGAGAGCTTTTCAGTAGTGTGTGTGAGAGCATTTCAGATGTGTTTGTGAGAGGATATTCTGATTAATGTCCCTCACGGCCCCTCATACAACACGCCCCTTTCGTGCCCTCTGGCGTCTTGCGTGCGTCCGTCGATTTTTCTAACTATACGACAAAACGACGCGAGCCTCACGCAGCCCGCAAGGCTTGTGATTGGTCGGCTGACTGAATCCCGTCCGGAGTCTAGTTTCCGGTTTCATGCCCCACAATACGCGGAAATCACAGAAGATTTAGAAGAACGAATATGGACCAAATAGAAGAGCACTTGGCAGAAGAGATCCGAAAGTATGACCACTTGTTTAACCCGTCACTGACTGGCCGATTTGTCCGCCAGAAATAGGCTATGAGGAGCCGGAGTGGCGATGTAAATAAACAGTGGACGAAGAAGTAGACGTCTCTTCTTTGTGTGTTTTGTCTTTGAAAAAAAACGTTACTCCGCCTATGGTTCTGGCGGTGAATTGCGTTGCAACACGCGCAGCACGTTAGAGAAGTATAAACCAAAACGAGTCCGTCGATGCAGCTGCGTGGCCTTCCGCGGTTGCAGTCGCAGGACTATAATTAAGGCAGAATTATAGTATCGTTCTTCTAAATCTTCCGTGATTTCCGCGTGTTGTGGGGCATGAAACCGGAAACTAGACTCCGGACGGGATGTAGCAAGCAGACCAATCACAAGCCTTGCGGGCTGCGTGAGGCTCGCGTCGCTTTGTCGTGTAGTTAGAAAAATTGTCGGACGCACGAAAGCTGCCAGAGGGCTCGAAAGGGGCGTGTGGCGTGTCTTGCATGCATGCGTGCGTGCAACCCGACTTTAATTTGGCCTTTAGGCCTTGAGCGAGTGCGCAGGGCGGGGGGGGGAGCCTCAGGACCAGTGCGCTATCTGGGAGCGCACACACACACAGACACACAGACTTTGTTAAACAAATTATTGTGACTTAGTCAACCACCAAAATTTTCGTCTTGTCTCGTCTCGTCAATGAAAGTTAAAAATAGATTTAGTCATAGTTTTTATTTTCAAAGATCCGTTTTCATTACGTCTTTGTCTCGTCTTCGTCATGGAAAAAGGGTCGTTAACGAATATATTTCGTCATAGTTTTCGTCAACGAAATTAACAATGCTCTGAACCGAGCACAGACACTTAACAAAACTCAGTAGCTACAGAAGATATTTGACAAATAATGAAATTAAAAATATTGTTGTCAAAAGGCTGCTGTTGTTTTTTTTATATCGATGTGTTCAGTTACATTTGTGGACTGATGCTCTCATGTAAAGGTCACAACTGATTGTTGAGTCTAGTGTCATTCATCAAACACATACAATCCACATGCATCCATGGATCAATAGAATTAGCCTAAGACATTCAGTCCATGCCGATTTCTCCTCACCAATCCTCACTACAGAGCATTTAGGAAAATATCATGTTTGATCTTTTAACTCTGACTCACCACCACCTCCACCACCTTACTTCCTGTTTGATCAGTCAAGTGGCAACATCATTAACAGCCCTTTTGGGCAGAACATTTACATTGTAAAAGCTGCAGCCAAGCAGAGCAGACTTTGCTTTCACTGTTTAAGTGCCCAACATCTACCGAAGAGGACACTGGCTGCAACACAAAATGGTTAGGGTTGTAGTCTTGATGACACCTCAAGTGCTTTACAGTACAGTTTTATATTCACCAATTCTCACACGCATTCATACAGTGCATCTATTAGCAGCACTTTGTTGTTCTATGAGGGGCCATTCAGGGTTCAGCATCTTGTCCAAGGAAACTTCTGCATGCAGATGGGTCAGACTGGGGATCGAACTGCCAACCTTCAGGTTGGAGGACATATACTCTTGAAGTTCTTTGTTTTTATGAAAATGCCTTTAGAGACTTCTGAACTAACTTTACTGTCTCTATATATTGTATACAATATATATACTTCAACCCTGTCAGTGTTTTGTGCATAATCGTGTCTGCATTTATTGTGTAATTTAGATCAATTTCCAGCACAGTAACATTTCTTAGTAGCCATGGTAAAGTAATAGCAGTTATTGCTCCCCCCGGCTTTACTGCTGTGATCACTACAGTCTATCCACTCACTGGTTTCATTTACTGGCCGCCCTGTTCAAGAGAACGGCTTTGGCTTGTTTGAAAATAGATTTAAGATCATTGGAAGCAATTCCATACTTCCTGTTTGGAAACATATAACCGTAGAGTAAGTGCAAATAGGAACTCTTCTTGATTTGTACTCCTAGGAAGCCAGCACACTGATACATCATTACTATATATTTCTCCCAGCAATTGGTGCAAACAAGAGCCTAAACATGGATTGCACCTGTACAGATTGGTACTTTAATACTGTATTCACACACAGCACATCCTTTTACTGAACTCTTTTAGGGCTTTAATACCTTTCCGGTACTCCATGTGTGATGGCATTATATATCACTGCCTACACCTCTACAGATCCTCTTCACTCTCAGATGGCAGATTTGGAGGATTTGGAAAGTTTAGTGACGGCCTTGAAAACACACCGGCACACTGCTGAATGCAGTATTGTGAAATTTCAAAGTTTCCTATTAATGCGCCTCACTTGATTGATCTATGGCTGTGTGGGAATGTTGTGGTACAATTATAATCCCATTTAGTCTTTCATATCCTGATCCAGCAGGGACTTATTGTTAAACCTCTGCTCGCTGTGATTCCTCAACGTTTGTGATCAGTATCATTCAGATTATTTCTCATAATATTTCCTTTCATTGTGTAGCAATGCAATATAATCCCATGAAGGCAACAATATGCCTTTCCTATGGTAAATGGTAAATGGTTTTGTATTTATATAGCGCTCAAAGCGCTTTACAGTACAGCTTTACATACACCCATTCACACACAAATTCATACAGCATCTATTCGCAGCACTTTGTTATTCTATGGGGGGCCATTCAGGGTTCAGTATCTTGCCCAAGGACACTTTGGCATGCAGATGGGTCCAACTGGGGATCGAACTGCAAACCTTAGATGCCACCATAGTCCACAATCCATTGTCATGATCCACTGCCACCATCAGGATCCACGATCAGCTTGACACCTCGATACAGGATCCGACATTACTATCACGATTATGGTCATGATGACAATGAAGTTGTATTCAGCTGTGACAGCTTTTAAATTCATGACAATGAGGCTTTGTCCTTTACCTGCAGAGAAATGCATTTGTTTTTGTCCTGGATATCTGATTTGGGTGAAAATAATGGGTGTCTTCTGCAAGGTCCGTGAATCCTGTCTTTAATGGTATCTCTGACAGCACACACAAACATCACACACACACACACACACACACACAAACACACACACACACACACCTTCGCACCTTATTGACAGTGAGGAGGTTTGATGATTGTAATGGTGACCACCAACAGGATTATTACGGTAGTTTGTAATGAAGTATTTGGGCTAACCACACTGTCATCTAAAGATTATTCACTTTCTGCTTTCCAGTGAAACCGAGCAGCTTTGGATTCATTCTTCTCCCACATGGTTGAGTTAAATGTGTTCCTTTTGTGGAGGAGGGAAGATTCCTCATAGCTTTATTCTTCCTCAAGTCTCCTCAGATCTGCTTTCTTATTGATAGCATGCCTTGCTTTTCAATACATTAAAGCAAAAATCCAATTAATATATTATAATATATACATTAGATTGTTATAAGACATTCTACTAGTCTAACTTTTTCTAGGTAGTTTCTAGGGGAGACGCAAGATAAATGTGAAAGGTTGTACCGAAATTTTGTATTTGTTTTTGTCTCATTTCTCATTTGATCCTTTTACCTCTTTTGTTGAACTTTTGTAACCACGATCAAAGGGAAATGTCTCTCTGCTGGAACAGAGCACTGAAATGAAGCTAATCGACGAATGTCTTTTCTTCCTTCCTTCCTCAGTCACATGCACAGCTTCCACTATCTAAAGGCTCACTCGTTTCATCCAATAATAGCCCAACAGGCTCACATTGAGCGAATTACCTGTAACCTATCAAAGTTTAAAATGTTCTCTCTTTTTCTTCTGTCATTCACATGTCAGTTTAATCACATCAATTTAAAGCCCTATGAGACGAATTGTGATTGTGAATATGGGCTATACAAATAAATTTGTATAGCCCATATTCACAAATCACTTTAACATGGTGTGACATCCTCTGTCCTTAACCCTCAACAAGAGTAAGGAAAAACTACTTAAAAAACCTTTTACAGGGTAAAAATATGTAGAAACCTCAGAGAGAGCCACATGCGAGGGATCCCTCTCCCAGTAGATGCAGTAGATGCCATGCTCCAGCTCCCACTGCTCCCACTGCGGGGCTGCACTAAGGTGCTGGGGCTGTCGCAGGCAGGCTTCGGCCCACCTGACTCTGCTTCAAAACAATATGGTTGCAAGATTGTATCTTCGTCTCCAGTAGCTATATTTCTACAGAGGTAAGCTAATGGATAGCCAACAATCCGGGCGCTTGATCTCGTGGAGGAGGGGTGAGGGGGAGAGGGGGAGAGGGGGGGAGCTGGCTCATGAGCTTTTAAAGGAACAGGCCCTCAAAACAGGTCATTATGAGGAGGGGTGTTTTGTCCAGGGTAAAAGGGTGCTGTTTTAAATGATCCTTGTGGTATTTTGACCAAAATATTTTAGAGACATTCCATTAAGACCCCAAGAAACCATATCAACTTGTGGTAAAATGGGCATAATATGTCCCCTTTAAGGTCCAAGCTGGTTCAAATATGTCAAATCTGTTTTAAGTTGTATTTAATGGCCAGATATGGTCAAAATATGTATGTTTGCTTTGGACCAAGTTAGAGATATCTTTGTTCATTAACAACCCATTTCTCACAGCCCAGCCTAAGACTGTTTGCCGTCCTCCCCTCTGGGAGGCGCTACAGGGTCCGCTGTTCCCGGACCAGCTGGTTCAGGAACAGCTTATTCCTGCGTCTGTCACTTTGCTGAATCACCGTGGTGCAGACTTCATATGTATTTTTCATATTAGGGTTAGGGTTACATGAAAGTTCGCCATGTTTATTGTTTTCACGAAGACAGAGAAGCTCATAGGTCATGTGTCCCCAGCCTCCTGACTCACGATTTAGTGGAATTCATACGAATTCTAGTGCATTACTTTTAGTAGCATTTCCTACGAAACTTTAATGAGACCAGCCTGGGCCGAGATACAGGAAGGAGCAGACAGAACAACAAAGAGATAGAAAAGAAGAGAAGAGAGACAGTTCGAAGATGGCGTGGATATCTCTCTATCTCCTTTCTCCTTCAAAGCCTTTAGGTGCAGGCTCAAGTGAGTGTGTAGGAGTTTTTTTGTGTTGACTAAATCTGCTGCTCCCTATCTCTTGCTCAGCTGCCTTTATAGCTCTCTCTCTCTCTCCTTCCTTCCCTTTCTTTCCCACTCCCTTGCTATCTTTAAATGTCTCTCTTAACATTTTATAACCACTAATTTCCCTCTTGACTGTGAATTTTATCCTTCACTCATATTTCCTTGCTTTCGTCCTCCGAGGTCAAGGTTCAGCATTCTCATCCTTGACTGAAAACAACAGATTGTCACCTGGAGCATCTCAGAGGAATTCCATAACCGCTGGGGGAAACGGCCCTGTCCTCTATCCATGACAAAAGCCATGGCTTCAAATGCCTGCCAGCCATGATGAATGAACCAGCAGTCTCCTGAGGAATTTGTAGAAAAAAGAATACAAATGATACATCATGCTACTCCCGTGTAAAACTTTCCCCCTTTACACAACAGTAATCACTTAAAATGGGCCTTGATCGTTATGGCAGAGAGAGCAGGCTGACTCACGACAAAGCACAGGCACTTGAAGGAGCAGCATGAATACAAACTGGCTGTTTCCAGCTTTACGAGGTGTCAGTTTCAGTGCTGTAATTACACATAAAACACATTGACAAATTATTAGACCTGAGTCCATCTGGATGAAGTCTGTGTACTCAACATGATGAGCACTAATTGGCTCTGATGTCAAGCATTAATATGTAACAGTAGCGATGACCCAAATACAGAGACAGCTCCCTGACAATAGCTGGAACAATACGATCTCATGCTAGATCTGCCCACACAAAGAAATAGCAGGGCATTGTATGGCTATACTTGCAATGTATTTATTTCTGTGCTACAGCTCTAGGTATAGTTTTTACAGTCAGCATTGACAGCTGAGTCCTTAACATTCACTGGTGTCATAATGCAGAGGCTGCAATGACTGACTGTCTTCTCCTTTAAAGACAAGTGGGTGTCTATCAGCGAGACACCACTGACCCCTCTTTTCACCGTCGACTTTCAAATCTGATCTTGGTTTTGTATTATTATCAGTGAAGCTTTACTCTAATCTGACCACCTTTTTCAGTAACGAGTAGTCTAACGCGTTACTATTTCCAAACCAGTAATCAGATTAAAGGTACTTGTCCAAGTCACTGTGCGTTACTATTTTGTTATTTGTGGTTAAACCGCTGGGCATGTGCCCTGGCTGGGGGAGCAGTCGCCCCGTCGCCCTCCTCTCCACACCGCCGGAGGCTTGGTGTGCGGCAAGCCTCAAAGTGTTTTGGGGGTGGGGGAGGTCCTCGTCCGCGGCGCCTCACGGCGTCGGCGGTGCGGAAGGCGGGGCCGGTGTAAACTAACTAAGTAACTTTTAAAGTCAAGTAAACTGTAAAGTAACTAAGTAACTTTTTCAAATTAACTGTGGCAACACTGATTATTATATAGCGCTTTTCGCGAATCGATGTTGTTCAATTATCCAGAGCTACAATAAACTGGAATTGTATAAATAAGCATGTGGGTGCGACAGGCTGCAGTCTGAGATGTTTTCAACCACCTGTGGTGCCCGACCTCGCCAGAGTGAGAGGGTGATGTATTAATCATTCAAGTGGAAAATCTTTACTGATGATCATTATCTAAATTGTTGAGTAAAAACTTATGTAACAACGATCAATTTCATCAGAGCCACTCATAATGTGACTCAGTCGTGTGTATTGCCTCCGGATGCCTGTATGCACTCCTGAGAACGTCTGGGCATGCTCCTGATGAGTTGGCGGATGGTTGGATGACCTCCTGGACAGCCAGTGGTCCGTAATTAGGATGTCTACTGTGAGGAACCTTGGAGTTATGTTTGATCAGGACATGTTATTTGACCCATATAAAAACAAGTCTTAAGGATTATTATGAAAATTAGGAACATCCTATATCAGAAGGATGCTGAGAAACTAGTCCATGCAGCTTTTCCTACCTCTAGACTGTTTACTGTAACTCTTTATTATCAGGATGTCCCAGTAAGTTTGTGAAAAGCCTCCAGTTGGTACAAAATGCTGCAGCAGGAGCGCTGACAGTAACAAGAAGGATGGATCACCTTGCTCCTATCTTACCTTCACTGCATTGGCTCCCTGTAAAATCACATATAGAGCCATTACAATCAAGCACCTTCGTACATTGAAGAGCTCATGACAGCGTAGTGTCCCTATAGATCACTTCGCTCCCGAAACACAGACTCCCTTGTGGTTACTAGAATCTGTAAGGGCAGAATGGGAGGAGAGCCTTCAGCTACAGGGCTGCTTTTCTGTGGAAGCAGCACCCACTCTGGGTTCGGAAGCCAGACACCATCTCTATATTAAGGTTAAACTTAAAACGCTCCATGTTGATATAGCCTATAGTTACGGCTGGATTAGTTGAGTCCTGAACCATCCCTTAGTTATGCTGCTATAGGTCTAGACTGCTCGGGGAACTCCCATCATCCACTGAGCAATTCTCCTCTTCTCTCTGTCGCTCTGTCCTCACATTTATTTTATGTCACTAACTTTGTGTTTTTATCTCTCTCCCATAGTCTCTCGCTCTCTGCATGTATATCTGACTCAAGACCTGCAGGGTTCTATTATAACTGTTATTATTATTAATATTTATTATAATATGAATTGGTGCTGCTATTATTAAGATCAGCAATTATCACTCCTGTTTTTTCATTATAACCACTAGTCAGAGCTGAAAGCTGATGGTGCTGATGTTTGCAATTCATTATTCTTAAAAGATGTTTGTCTTAAAATGATAATTTCATTAAACTATGAAATAATTTATGTTAACGATTGATTTTTTAGGGAAGATGGCTAATATGAACTTAAATATGTGTTCTGCATTAATTAAGGTTTTATGTTGATACAACCTTTTTAGTTATAGCGTGCGTTAAAACTTAAATGGTTTAAGGCCACAAGTTTCAACGCAATTTTCAAATAAAATCAATTAATTTGGGTTAACAGTGTGGTTGGGTCACCTGAGCGCGGGTGTCGGATGTTGTGAGACCCAAAACACAGGATGACCTCACGAAACATTTTTTAATGTGTTCATTAACTTTCGAATATGAATTGTAGTAATGTGGTAATATTGCCCAAATGTATACTGGCCCTCAATATATGTGTTTTTGTTGAGTGTACATCAGTCAGGAAATATTGACTATTCATATTTGTGCTTTGTATTCAAATGTGAAAGAAATCAGCAGCCCCATCTGCGTGTTAGTGTTGAGCACAACAGAACAAACAGGCATTCATCATTCATCTATTCACAGACAGGAAGCCGGATCAGTAAAATCCCATGAAAGACAATGCAGCAATGGGTCTCACTTCATCCCTTTGACCGGGATGTACCCACAGCTGGATCCGTTCTGACTGGAGATCGATTTTTCATCTCCCCCTCAGCTGCTCATGAATTTTCCAAAAGCTGTGATGATGAGACGATTAATAATCATGAAACACCCCTGTTGTCTGTATAGTGAATACAATCCAACAAGTGGACATGTGACTTTGTAAAATCAGATGTGTTGTCCAGCCATCCACGAGTCAACCTTTCATGTCAACACAAACACTGTAAATATTGCGTCCACGTGGCTACTTCACAGACCTTGAAACAGAATGCACGAGCAGGAAGCACATGTTCGAAAATGATCCTCATCATATGACTGCAGTTTATTTACTTTACAGCCCCTTCACTTCATGGGCATTTAGTTTCCAAAGCAGAAAACAGGACACAAAGACAGTCAGCCGTGATTAGACAATACAGTCAAGTTAAAAACTCAAAATCAATTAAATAATGTCTATCCAATTAAATCAAACAACAGTCAATTAGCGTACAAACGAATAAGATAAATCCCTTATTAAAAATAAATAAATAAAAACATGCAATATAATAAATCATAGCAAGACACTAATTCGTGATGAAAGAAAACAATGCTTCAAAGTTAAACTGTATGTGCTCACTTGTCACAGCTGCACCTGCACGTGGACCATGGGCACCTCTTCTCATATGAAATGTTCATGGACACTCTGTGACGTCGTACATCAGGAGTTAATCTCCAGTCTGCCTCAAGTGTGTTCGTATAGTTTATTAAAAAGTATCATTGCAGGCCATTGCTATTTTAAGAATATATCAATTGGCGTCAAACACAGTCTTGCAGGTGTGCGTAACAAAGCCCTAAGAGGTATGTTATGTGGGCATTAGATAAAAATGACCTTGTGAGAAATGATTCTTACTAACCCCAGGAAGATTTTCATTATATGACATTGCGAGGGGAAAATAACAATTGATCAGCTGAGTTTTGTCCATCATGATGGCTTTATCTGCATCTGAAGTAGTTGGAGACGCATATGAACTTAAGTAAATTATCTTGTGCAAACAGGTTAATATCTTGTTCCCACAATATCTTGTTTAATTCTGCTCTAAAGTTGGGCATTTTAACATTGGATTCGATGGGACTTTCTTTTTCTTGGAGCAAGGCGTAGCGGTTTCCCATGGAACACTTCCGTGTTGGCCTCATCGCTCAGCCCAGGATGTTGGGGACCCGTACTACACAACTTCCTCAATTGAACTTCAATTTTCCCGAGTCCATTGAAGGCATCACAAACTCCTGCTACATGCGACACAACTGAGGAACTTTTCGCTCCTGAGTTTCCTCTCAGGCGCCAGGACGTGGGATGCGGGGGATGAGATGAGGTGGAAGACAGCGAACAAAGATGTGAAGCGATAGTAGGAGTTTCGCTATAGAATAATATTACTTCACTTATTGCTCGACAAGGAAAACATGGCGAATTCAAGCTCTCCTCAAATGACCTCCGCTCTCCGGGCGTCGATCCTGGAAAACCCCCTGCGGGTAAGTTTGTTTCAGAAGAGTTTTACATCTGAACTGTAGGTTCGCTCACTGAGAGAAGTGTGGTCTCCAGCAGAGCAGGCGTCATTTCACAAGTTGTGAAACAGTAACAACCTTTTTTTATTTATTTTAAGATAAGATATATACTTATAATAGTGTAATATAAGTAAAGCAGAGTTGCACGATGATGTAGTTGTACAGTATGTATAAGGAGATATTTAAATAAACATACATACATTCGGTTATGGACTGATATACACACGTATCCATTCAAAAGAGGGTTATCAATTAAATAATAATAATAATCCAATAATTAATGTAAACGTGCCAGGGCACTGCTATTTGGTTTTTCTCTTCCTCACTCAATTCGTCATGTTCCAGCGGTTGAGCTTAACTGCAGCAGTTAAATTCTACAGGGAGATGAGGAACATTTCCTTTTCTTTTATCTCTAAACTTGGAACTTCTCCCCCTCGACCTTATTTAGAGCTGGACGTTAAACACACTGTCCATGATGAGATTAATGTAGCCTCTTAAAATCATCTTGGAAGACAAAACATTACCTCATGCAGCCTCCAAAGCTCTTTGGGTAATGAACACTATGTGTGGATGAGGCAGGCAGACAGGCACAGAGATCTGTCGTTGTTAGCACCTGTCAGGACTATTTTCTAAAAGTGAATATGGCTAAATCCCTGTGTTGTAAGTTGAAAAGAAGCTTACAACTTTGCAAACTGTAATTTCTAAGGCTGAGTTAGCAGACTGTGTGCATGTCTGCTGGTGTGTGTTCATGTAATGATTGTGTGCCTTTAGAACTCTCCTGCAACGTGTGTGTTACTCCTCTGCCCTCCCACTGTTATGCATAGTCACATTCTCCTTATGCTCATCTTCCCCCTGTCAGTGATTCTCCCATGTTTTGTCTAAGTGACATTACGAGCAGAGGCACAGAGACAGGGAGAGAGTGAGAGAGCACAGAGGACGAATGAGAGGCGTGAGTAATGAGTAATGGCCCATGGGTGGGATGGTAGAGAATAGATCTACTGTAAGAGTACTGAACAGCTGGCCGATGGTCCCAGCTCCTCCTCTGTACAAAGCTACCTTCTCAGAAAACATCCCGACATCAGGAAGACAATATCTGTCTGTCTTACACTTTGCTGCCTTTCAATGTTTGCATGGGTGTGACATGTTTTGAGAGCGTATCCCATCAGTTGCCCTAACCATGCAAACAGTTGATGATGACAGGAAATAAAGGAAGAGTCAGATAGAGAATTACATGTAGAGCTCTTTTGTGTGATTCAAGCTGTGGGGGTTCATGCTCACACTATAAATCTGTTTAGTCAACCCTGTAAACATTATCTTAAAATCTAAACATCCTCTGTCTTCTGGCTAAAATTTGATCTAGCCACCAAGACATTTCATAAATACAAAACAACTGGCAAATACAAAACAACTCTTGTTACTGCAAATACTTTTCTGTGAGATAAGAATCAACATATTCCAGAAAACACTGTCTGTATGTGGAATGCTTACCTCGAGAGCGGTTCATCTTATTGGCTTCACAAGTGCAATGATTAGGTGGGTGCAATTTGGATACATGATCCATTCAATATTAATGAAATAAAAATAATTGTTGAGCAGAAGTACTTCTTCAACAAACTAAACCATTGTCTCATACTGTTGACCTAGGGAATCGTCTCTGACCAGCTAATGGATGGGTTCAGAAGGAATGTTCTTGACCAGTGTGTCTTCATGTTCGGACACAAAAACGTGTCCTTATTTAGTCAGGAATCCCATGTGGGATGTGTTTTACCTGAAGTCATGGGTGGAACCAAACTCCCTATATATGTGTGCTTTCATCCCCTGCAAGTCAGACTTTCACTATCTGGCTTGTGATTGTCTCCGGGTATACCATGGTGCCCGTCCTGACCTACAAATCTTCTGTGTAATAAACATATTTTTTATTTTTTTTATTTTATTTGATTAGGACAGTGCACATTAATCAATATGTCAGCCAGAGCATCAATATAAATATGCCGGAGTTAGCTTAATTGCTAATTTTCATCCGTTGTCCTAAGGCAGGTCAAGAACATAAAAACAACATACCAGTATACAAAATAGATTAAAAAAACACTTTTACACACAAAATAGGTCCCCATATCAAGAGTCCATATTATTCACATTTAAACTTGTCTCTGACATAGATTAATATTCCCCCTCCTCGCCCTGTTTCTCTATCTTTTCTAAATACATTATATCCTGGAATACTGATAGCTGCTGTAGATGATAAATGTGTCAACCAACTTTCAGATACACCAAGTATGTCAATATTAGAGTCACTCAATAAACGTTCCATTTGCTCAGTTTTGTTGACAATGCTGCGAATGTTAATATGGCCCAGTAGAATTCCGCTTGGTTTAGATCGTGAGTCCCAAATGGTTTTGGCATTATTAAGGCTTTTAAAGAAAGGCATTTTGTGTTGCTTCTTAATTGCCGGATTTAGCGAATTTAGTTTTTTCTTTGTTGGATGAGTTACTTGAGGTTGTAGCACATTTTGTGAACATGTCCCATATTGTGGTGAGAACTCAGTTAGAGGTGGAGAAAGCCTGGCCTGGTATGATGGAAGCCCAGCTGGTGGAGACCCAGCAGGCACTGGTAGGGACCTGGCCTGGTGTAGTAGAAGCCCAGCTTGCTGTGGTGGGAGCCCAACCTGTTGTGGTGAGAGTCTGGCCTGGTGTAGCTCAGCTGGCAATGGTGGAGGCCCAGCTGGTGGTGGTGGGAGCCTGGCCTGGTGTGGTGGTAGCCCAGCTGGCAGTGGTGGTAGCCCAGCTAGCAATGGTGGAGGCCCAGCTGGTGGTGGTGGGAGCCTGGTCTGGTGTGGTGGTAGCCCAGCTAGCAGTGCTGGTAGCCCAGCTAGCAGTGGTGGTGGCCCAGCTAGCAGTGGTGGTAGCCCAGCTAGCAGTGGTGGTAGCCCAGCTAGCAGTGGTGGTAGCCCAGCTAGCAGTGGTGGAGGAGGCCCAGCTAGCAGTGGTGGAGGAGGCCCAGCTAGCAGTGGTGGAGGCCCAGCTGGTGGTGGTGGGAGCCTGGCCTCATGTGGTGGTAGCCCAGCTAGCAGTGGTGGTAGACCAGCTAGCAGTGGTGGAGGCCAAGCTAGCAGTGGTGGAAGCCCGGCTAGCAGTGGTGGAGGCCAAGCTAGCAGTGATGGTAGCCCAGCTAGCTGTAGTGGAGGCCAAACTAGCAGTGGTGGTGGCCCAGCTAGCATTGTCTCAAGCCGACACCGTACTTCTCCTTCTTCGTGGGCACCCAGCGAGACATCCTCCGCATCGAGGCTTCCTGCGCGTCGCCCGCGAGCAAAAGGGTGCAGATGGTCGCTGGCCACATACATCTCGGAGAGCTTCACATGGACAGTGAGACCTTCTTCTTCTCTGCTCAGCTCCGAGTTTCCCAGAGTTTCTCTGCTCTTTCCCAGAGCTACTGCTATTTTTAGATCAAACTGACATTCAGACAGCTACACTAATCCAGAAGGTTTATGTTCAACAATCTATTCTCTTCTCTGTCTACAACCAAGCTTTTAGGATCTTTGACCTAATTCCAGGTGACCTGTGTGTGGCTGCCACCACAACAGTGACAGCTGTGGAATGCTGGAGTTTCAATATGAGGGGTGTGTCATGCGGAACTTGGAAATATGAGGCTGATAAGACAGACAGATACTGTGGATGTTTGTTTTGGAGCAGAGGTGCAGTAAAAAAAACTCTCTTTCATGATTATACAACAAGAATGAGGTCTGCTGAGATTCCTTCATCATCAACAACTTCTACAACATCATCGACCTCTCGGCTGCATCAAATATACGATACCTATTCAAGAGACAGTATATGCAAGTTCAATTGGGATATGGCCACATATCATTTGCTAAGTACAATCTTGCCTATAGGGCAATAAACCATTTTCCGATTAATGATAGCATTCCTCTTTCTCCTCTTAACCTTAATACTTGTGAGACTGGGAATGGTACGGTATGCTCTCCATGATATACCTCTCCATTTATGTTAAACAATGTCTTGTCCATGAATTTTGATATTTTGTTGACATGCTATGCTGTCCATCCTGGGCGAGGGATCTCTCACTTGCAACTCTCTCAGGTATTTTTCCTCAGTCATCAAGGGCAAATTGTGATTTATTTATTCTGTCTATCCTGGTTTCCTCTATCATTGTGTCAGTGCTGACGCTCATCATGTCCATGTGTCTTCTTAACCCACCAAACCTGAGCAGAAACTAAAAGGCTTCATCAAGAGATTAGCCCATCCCAGGGAGGGACAAATCCGCATTGTCAGTGCACACAAAGGGCCACGCTGTCTGTCCGTCTGCCTGATGGTCAGTTTGTCTCAAAGTGATGAGGAGGAGGGTTAGTGCTGTCAGTCTCCCAGTCAGCTATCAGGACCATTCTCGGTTGTTTTTTACTTTTGTTGTTTAAAATGATTGGTGCTGGAAATGTCCACTTTGTTTGTAGTTGGGTTAAGTTATGGAGTTTTGTTCTAATGGATTGATAACAGTGTCCAAGAGAATAATTGTGTGTGCAGAGTTATACATGCACCTTTATGAGGATGATATTTTTGCAAAGTCAGATGTAGGGATGAGGATTAAGGTCAAAGTAAAGCTCGTACTAGCATACAGTTGTGATGTGTGTGTGTGTTTGTGTGTTCAGGAAACTTGCGCCTTCCAGTTTTACACTTTAATTGTGAAAAATGCCATTACTATTGTTAAGGGGTAAGGACCTTGTTAAGCCCTATGAGTCAAATTGTAATTTGGGAGTATGGGCTATACAAATTCATTTAAAACTACATTATTCTTCCACAGGACAATGAACAAAAAACTAAATTTGACCCTGTTGATTCATCTCATCTCATCTCATTTTCATCCGCTTATCCGGGGTCGGGTCGCGGGGGGAGCAGCTCAAGCAGGGGGCCCCAGACTTCCCTTTCCCGGGCCACATTGACCAACTCTGACGGGGGGATCCCGAGGCGTTCCCAGGCCAGTGTTGAGATATAATCTCTCCACCTAGTCCTGGGTCTTCCCCGAGGTCTCCTCCCCACTGGACGTGCCTGAAACACCTCCCAAGGAAGGCGCCCAGTGGGCATCCTTACCAGATGCCCGAACCACCTCAGCTGACTCCTTTCTAAGTGAAGGAGCAGCGGCTCTAATCCGAGTTCCTCACGGATGGCTGAGCTTCTCACCCTATCCCTAAGGGAGACGCCAGCCACCCTTCTGAGAAAACTCATCTCGGCCGCTTGTACCCGTGATCTCGTCCTTTCGGTCATCACCCAGCCCTCATGACCATAGGTGAGGATAGGAACGAAGATCGACCGGTAGATCGAGAGCTTTGCCTTGCGGCTCAGCTCTCTTTTCGTTACAACGGTGCGGTAAAGCGAACGCAATACCGCCCCCGCTGCTCCGATTCTCCGGCCAATCTCACGCTCCATAGTACCCTCACTCGCGAACAAGACCCCAAGGTACTTGAACTCCTTCACTTGGGCTAAGGACTCATTTCCTACCCGGAGTAAGCAATCCATCGGTTTCCTGCTAAGAGTCATGGCCTCAGATTTAGAGGTGCTGATCCTCATCCCAGCCGCTTCACACTCGGCCACCAGCCGATCCAGTGAGTGCTGAAGGTCACAGGCCGATGATCCAATGAGGACCACGTCATCTGCAAAAAGCAGTGACGAGATCCTCAGACCACCGAACTGCAACCCCTCCCCACCCCGACTACGCCTCGATATCCTGTCCATGTATATCACAAACAGGATTGGTGACAAGGCGCAGCCCTGGCGGAGACCAGCATCCACTGAGAACGAAACTGACTGGCTGCCGAGGACGCGAACACAGCTCTCGCTTTGGGAGTACAGGGATTGGATGGCCCTGAGGATAGACCCCCTTACCCCATACTCCCGCAGCACCTCCCACAGTTTCTCCCGGGGGACCCGGTCATACGCCTTCTCCAGATCCACAAAACACATGTAGACCGGATGGGCATACTCCCAGGCCCCCTCCAGGATCCTTGCGAGAGTGAAGAGCTGGTCTGTAGTTCCACGTCCGGGGCGAAAACCGCATTGTTCCTCTTCAATCTGAGGTTCGACGATCGGCCGAACCCTCCTTTCCAGCACCTTGGAGTAGACTTTACCAGGGAGGCTGAGAAGTGTGATGCCCCGGTAATTGGCACACACTCTCTGGTCCCCCTTTTTGAACAGGGGAACCACCACCCCAGTTTGCCACTCCTTTGGCACTGTACCCGACTCCCACGCGATGTTGAATAGGCGTGTCAACCATGACAGCCCCTCAACACCCAGAGCCTTTAGCATTTCTGGCCGGATCTCATCAATCCCTGGGGCCTTGCCACTGCGGAGATGTTTGACCACCTCAGTGACCTCCACCAGGGAAATTGACGATGAAACACCATCAACCTCGAGCTCTGCCTCCAACATAGAGGGCGTGTTATTCGGATTCAGGAGTTCCTCAAAGTGTTCCTTCCAACGTCCGACAACCTCCTCAGTTGAGGTCAACAGAGTCCCATCCTTACTGTACACAGCTTGGATGGTTCCCCGTTTCCCCCTCCTGAGGTGCCGGATAGTCTTCCAGAAACACTTTGGTGCCGACCGAAAGTCCTTCTCCATGACCTCTCCGAACTTCTCCCACACCCGCTGCTTAGCCTCCGACACGGCAGCAGCTGCAGCCCTTCGGGCCTGTCGGTACCCTGCAACCGAGTCAGGAGTCCTCCAGGATATCATATCCCGGAAGGCCTCCTTCTTCAATCGGACGGCTTCCCTGACCACCGGTGTCCACCACGGTGTCCGAGGGTTACCGCCCCTTGAGGAGCCTAAGACCCTGAGGCCACAGCTAGCCGCCGCAGCTTCAGCAATGGAGGCTTTGAACACCGCCCACTCCGGCTCAATGCCCCCAACCTCCACAGGAATGCCAGAAAAACTCCGCCGGAGGTGTGAGTTGAAGATACCTAGGACGGGGGCCTCCTCCAGACGTTCCCAGTTCACCCGCACTACTCGTTTGGGCTTACCAGGTCTATCCGGAAATTTCCCCCACTCCCTGATCCAACTCACAACCAGATGGTGGTCGGTTGACAGTTCCGCCCCTCTCTTTACCCGAGTGTCCAAAACATGCGGCCTCAGATCAGATGACACGATCACAAAATCGATCATTGATCTTCGGCCTAGGGTACTCTGGTACCAGGTACACTTATGAGCACCCTTATGTTCGAACATGGTGTTTGTTATGGACAATCCATGGCTAGCACAGAAGTCCAATAACAAACGACCGCTCGGGTTCAGATCAGGGAGGCCGTTCCTCCCCACCACGCCTCTCCAGGTGTCTCCATCGTTGCCCACGTGGGCGTTGAAGTCACCCAGCAGAACTACGGAGTCCCCTACTGGAGCCCCATACAGGACTCCATTCAGGGTCTCCAAGAAGGCCGAGTACTCTGAACTGCTGTTTGGTGCATACGCACAAACAACAGTCAGAGTTTTCCCCCCTACAACCCTTAGGCGCAGGGAGGCGACCCTCTCGTCTACCGGGGTAAACTCCAACACCGCGGCGCTCAGCCGGGGATTTATGAGTATCCCCACACCCGCCCGACGCCTCACGCCCTTGGCAACTCCGGAGAAGAATAAAGTCCAACCCTTATCCAGGAGTACGGTACCAGAGCTGAGACTGTGCGTGGAGGTAAGCCCCACCAGATCTAACTGATAGCGCTCCACCTCCCTCACAAGCTCCGGTTCCTTTCCCCACAGCGAGGTGACGTTCCACGTCCCCAGAGCCAGCTTCTGCCGCCCGGGTCTGGTCCGTCGAGACCCCCTACCTTCGCTGCCACCCATGTGGCTGCGCACCCGACCCCAACGGGTCTTCCCACAGGTGGTGGGCCCATGAGATGAAGAGAGGGGGGGTGCCACGTAGTTTGTTCGGGCTATGCCCGACCGGGCTCCGTGGCAAACCCGGCCACCAGACGCTCGCCATCGAGCCCTCCGTCTGGGCCTAGCTCCAGACGGGGGCCCCGGGCTTCCTCCGGGCTGGGTCCCATCTCCTCTTTTGTCGATATTCATTGAGGGTTTTGAACCATTCTTAGTCTGGCCCCTCACCTGAGACCACTCTGCCATGGGAGACCCTACCAGGAGCACAAGGCTCCAGACAACACAGCCCTCAGGTTCACGGGGACACGCAAACCTCTCCACCACGATAAGGTGACGGTTCAAGGAGAAGCTGTGGAATATGTCTTTCAACCTATCAGCATGACCCGTCACACTACAGTGAAGTTTAATAGCAAAGAAATGCCAATAAAATAAGATATGACACTTTATCATTAGCTCTCCTAAGTCATTCAATGTTATACATAAACGACAAAAAAAACTAATCATAACCCAACACCAAAGCAATTTTATATACACATTCATTGCATCACGCGTTATTAATAAGTGGCTACATTCAAATTATTACTCCTTATAATAATATATATGCGACGGCTGTGGCTCAGGAGGTCGTACAATAATCAGAAGGTCGGCAGTTTAAACCTCATTTTCCCTTTCTGCATGCCAAAGTGTCTTTTCTCAAGATACTGAACCCCCAAATTGCCCCTGTAGGATATATCTAACTGAGAGAAAGTACTGCACATACATGCACTGTACATACGTGTGTGAAAATAAAAAAACTGTACTGTGAGGCGCTTTGATTGGTCATCAGTCCTAGGAGAGCACTTTATAAATAGAGGCAATACATTTAGTGCTCTGGAAGCTCTGCAGTCCGAGTTCTGCAGACTGTTCAGTCGAGCCTGTGGAACTCCTAATCATCTTATACACAGCAGTACAGTGCAACACAAGGGGCCTTGTGTTGTGGAGTCTCCTGCTTTTCTTTGGTGAAAGGTTCAATGTTTGCTAAGTAAGCTGACAAGCCAACGGCACACCCAGCGTACCGGCCTTACCCACCTCAATGTCTTTGTTTGCTCTTTCTCTCTCTCTTTCTCTCTATCTCTCTCTCTCTCTCTCACTCACTCACTCACTCACTCACTCACTCACTCACTCACTCTGTCTTTGCACCAACACTGAGACAACTTACAAACAAGCCTAAAAAGACAATAGTTAACTGCAAGTAGGCTGAATTTACTTGCTGGTAAGTGATGATTGATGAATGAATCCAATAAAGGGTGAGATGAATCCCTCCTCACACTTTAAATTGATTCATTTCCGGCATGATGTCTGTTGAATTAACCATCCTCAGGCTGTACATTCACCACCTTGTACTGTTGATATACAGTTTTCTTCCCTCCCTATGTCTCTCATACACCTCATTCTGCCCACTGACAACTCTCAGCATTAACCAGCAGCCTTCTTGTGAGCTCAGTAACAGCAAAGCAGTGGAACAGTTGCACTCAGTCCTGTGAAGCTTGACAAGGTTATTGATCTTGGTTTAGAGAACAGACCATAGCTGGCCTGAAGGATGACACTGTCTGTCTGATCATGAATTACAACAGAGTCATATCTTACAGGCAGCCCACCACACATACTCTTTCTCTTTTTCTCTGTCTGTCTGTCTGCTTCAGTGTGTAGTCATTGCACACCCACACACCTACACTTCTTTTTACCGTCATCCAATATTTGTCCCCAAGGAATCTCATCATCAAGTCGCCCATCTGCTCCCCACCTCCTCCCAATCCTGCTTACCTCTGACTGCAATCATCGCTTACATTCTCACAGACACACACACACACACATTCCTGTTAACCTCTGATGTGATGTTACAGATCACTGGTCTCATCAGACTCTGTATGAGGGTGAGTGGAGACAGAGGTAAAGACTCTGATGTAGAGGGGAGGAATGATTGTAGGTGGTGATTTTGAATTTAAATTGATTTAAGTACACTAAACTTAAATTCTTTATCAGGCTGACAAGGAGATGAGTGCTATTATTCAACAAGAAGTAGTGTTTTTATTTGAAAGTTGGATGAAAACATGTTGTTTAATGAGCTTTGGTTTTTATTATTATAAAATAATAATGATAGAGCTTTTCCAGTGCTGATGTGCTCCAACAGAGTTATTCGACATTGGGATTGTGTTATAGTGACCATCTTTTGTGTTTGGAATCTGGAGGAATTAATTTACCCTCCATTCATTGTAGTTTCATTTGATCACTGTGTTGTTGTATCATATTGTCAATAATATGCACATTATTGACAATAACCCACTGCGCTCTCTCTCTCTCTCTCTCTCTCTCTCTCTCTCTCTCTCTCTCTCTCTCTCTCTCTATCAATCCATATTAAAAAATCTAAATTTGTCATAAATGAGGGCGATTAAAATGGTATAAAAATATTATTTTCACACACTATTAAATGATCACCAGTTGGGTAGAACACATATAAAAAATTAGATCCATGTATAACTTGAGTGTTATTTTTTTCAATCAATTAATCTAATTTTAGTTGTATAGCCCATATTTACAAAACAAAATGTGTTAGGAAATTTAGAAACCTCAAAGAGAGCCACATGTGAGGATCCATGCATTAGATGCCACATGTAACTGAGAACATCAACCAAACAACAACATTAACAACATTGATTAGAAGAAACTGTTTGTAAGTGTAAGTGTGTCAATGTTTAAAGTATTTTTCCATTAGAGCTCCAACTCTCTCCTCTTTCATGCTGTGCCTCATATCCTTCTATTATACCTCCCATCTTTGTAAATCCCCTTTATTTTCCCCTCCAACCTCAATCGCTCTCATATTTCTCCTTCAAGACATAGACAAGATGGATGTGCATGGCTGTTGTTACTAGTTTTCCTGTGATTGAGTTTCTTTCTTTAGGTTTTCATCATTTCCACCCCTGCTGTGTACTTTCATTTCTTTGTATAACTTTGTCCGCCCACAGCCACTGGTATGTTCATGACCTAAAATTAAATTTCCTCTTGGCAATGATTTTCCTAGCATATGGAGGGAAGAAGCTCTATATTCTAGAAACAATTAAAGCAAATGGATCTTGTTTCTCCTTCCATCAGTTAAAAACCATGAATCGCTGCTGAAAGTTGGCTAGAAAAAAATGCCCATATTATCTTGTCCTGATATTATAGGTAGCCCATGATGAAGTGTAACTTTTCAAAAGTGAAATAATAAGATTCTTATTCAAGGCATTTTTGGATGCATCATTTGTCAAGACCTTCACATACATTTGTAATGAGCATCGATCAGTCAGTCTACTTCTTCAATCCAGACTGACGTGTCTCAACATTTATCATTAAAAAAAGGTAAAGACATTCATGGTCACCAGAGTATGAAGCCACTGATTTTGGTGATCCCTTTCCAAGTAGCAAGGTAAAGGAATATGTTTCAAATAAAAATGAACTACTGTGATGTATTACTATGACATATTAGTGGCCATGTTAAATCAATCAATCGATCTAATTGTGTTTGTATAGCCCATATTCACAAATCATAATTTGTCTCAAAGGGCAACATCCTCTGCCCTTAACTCTCAACAAGAGTAAGGAAAATTGACAACCTTCTAACAGGGGGTAAAAACCTTGAAACCTCAGAGAGAAGAAACATTTGAGGAATCCCTGTCCCAGGACGGACAGAAGTGCAATAGATGTTATGTGTAACTGAACACTTATGTGTAACTGAACACTTATCCTCATAATACTACACGTAGTATTATGAGGATAAAGTAATAATTTTAGCTATACTTTGCTTTAGGTTTGGTATATCAGTACCATCATCAAGACAAATATTGTGAAGAAACTGTCTTTTCTGAAGAATAGACCTTCCTATTATTTGAGGACGAGGAAAAGTTTGGTTGTGACTGTAAATTGTTCGGTACATCTGCATAAGTATATTCAAAGGGTTTCATAGTTTCATCCTGAGATTGGTTCAAGTTTTTGGATCCAGAAGGAGTTAAACTGCTGCAAGAATAGGTTCTCCTACCTGCTTTTTTCTTTTCTTTATTCTCGTAAAAGAACGAGGTTTTTCTTTTAATATTACGATTTTTTTGGTTTACATGTTGAAATGTTTGATATGTTAACACACAAAAATAATTCAAACATAATAAATATTTTACCTGCGAAGTTGCCAGCTGTATTTATCTTACTTTCATCTTGCTGATGTCAGCATTTAGCTGTAGGCTTTTGTACAGCAAAAGAAATCCTATAATTTTTATAATTTCCTAGTGAGAAACTTGTCTTTCCCTCACTACCAACTACTCCTTTGACAATTCTGGCTGCATCTTTCCAGTTCCTTTACCAAAACATTGCTTACAGTCGGTGTCAGGCTGTTTTTGTTTCTAAAGGTGTGAACTGACCTGCATCAGTGAGGTGTTGTATATCCTTGGAGAATTAAGATGCTGAGGGAGTGATTGTGTTTCTGCATATGTGTGTTAAATACCTGGGTATGTTGTTATTGACTGCTTGTGACTGCGTTTGTGAAGTTTGATTCTATCTCATATATACATTAATATTAACAATAGAGGCCTCTGCTCTCTTAGGCCACAGATACACACTTTGGTGCCGTTGAACAGAGCAGCAGTGCAGCAGTTTGGTCAGTGGTTATCATTGAAGACCTGCAGGGAGTATTATGGGGTGTTTCTAATTGTTGTGTGACAAGTATTACATTGTCTTATCTTCCTTCTGTTTACTGTGTGTTTCGACAGACCTATCTCCTGGGAATCATCATCTCTATATGTGGGAATGTCGTCATCAGCATTTCACTCAACATACAGGTATGAAGTGCTGGAATCCAGCTGTAGAGCAGACGCTCGGCACACAGCAGGCAATTAACGCCTGTACAGACTCCTTCTGCACTGCTACACTGCTTTTCTCTGAACAGAAATGGATGTTTCAGCCTATTTCATTTTTAATTGAACACTGTGATTGGCAACATACTTGTCCAATTATACAGAATATTCAAACACATTTTCTGGACTTATTCAAAATACGAATTATTCTAACAGTATATAAAGACTATTTTCAACCGAAGTGTAAATATCCTGAGCTATATGCTGTTAAATCATCAATCCAAGCCTTTTAGAGAATGTATGCAATTCGTTAACCCCAGCAAGCATTAAGTAGGCTGACAGGCTTTAGAGACTGGTATAAAAACATGACCTGTCTAAAATTAAGATTTTTGTTCTACTGCACAGTTTCAGTAATTCCACAAAATACCCAAAGTATGTAACTAATTTACTTTCAGATTAGGCAATGTAAACTGCTTTTACGGCAGCAGCATGCAGGCTGTGTAAGACAGATTCAGAGGCAGCGGGACAACCTCAATTAAAAAATGCTGGGAAAAGTTGATGTTCATTAGCAACGGTAAGCACTCAGAGATAGAACTGGAAATGTGTATTAAGTATAGGCCTACATTTACATTTGCCCTAAAGCTGATAACTTTTTGATCAAACATTGTTTATGTTTCTATATAAATTATTAACAAATGTTTGAGTTTGTATTGGATCCACATAATCTGAGTGATGCCTCTGGCTCCCGTTCCCTCTCTGTCTGACAGAAATATGCCCACGTCCGTCAGTCTCAGCGTGGCTCCAAGCCCTACTACACCTCTGTGATGTGGTGGTGCGGTGTGGTTCTCATGGGTGTTGGGGAACTGGGGAACTTTGCTGCCTACGGCTTTGCCCCAGCATCGCTCATAGCCCCACTGGGCTGTGTGTCTGTCATAGGTAAGTAAGTCCTACCCTTTCTGTCTCATACATTATCCATGCATGAAGGCAAGATGAAAGGTTGTTTCCTTTGGGAATGGCAGGCAGTGTTGCCATGTGAGGTGTGCTCTTTATATTCTCATCCTGTCGTAAATGGTCCCATTTTTGCCATTTGTTTGCATTTTGTGTTAAAAAAAAAAAGGTTTTACATTAGTGTGGGATATCTGAGAATAAAACTTTGCATAATGAGATCTACGAAGTGTACATACTGATTTCCAAACTCAGCACAAATCAGCTGAAAGTAAGAATTGATGTGTTTGTAATTAGATTATAAATGAGCTCTACATCAGGAACACATCCAAATGGGGTCTGAGTCTTTGGATCTCAGGAAGCATCCAGGACACATTCTGGTGCTGACCACTTGTTTATCAGTTCCTTCAGGACAGATGTTAATACAAGGACTACAAGTGTTCTTCAGTAGCCAAGATAGGACAAACAAAATGAACACCATGAACCTTTCAAACTGTCATCAGGAAAACATGGAGGTGTAAGGATTTCTCAATACTTTTCACAAAATGCTCCATTGATCCATATGTTAGGCCAGCTGTCTGTCTTTGCGTGCAGTTAAGAAGTGACAATGCAAATTAATAAAAATAATAATGGGTCAAACTGGCAAACTTTGGAGCACAAATCTAGTTTATTACAGGTGATAGTTTTCATTGTGAAGAAAAAATCTAGTTATGACAAGCTCTGTCTTCAGATGAAACTGAAGACAAAGAGACCCCACAGACCCAATGGGAGATGTAAAGGGTCTGCTGATGAATGTAGGCAGTCACTGACTGCATTGAATAATAAATATGATGATTTGTGCGACTTCATGGGTCTCTCTCTTGTTGTTTTAATCTCCAAACATTTGGCCACTATGTGTTCAGTATCTCCCACGCAGCTCTTTCTATGATTAAAGCTGAGACATGGCCCTTTAATGTCATATCCATTATGGTATTTCAAAATAAATGTGCTAAAATACAGAGCCCTAAGAGCAACAAAGGCACAACTATCTTACTATGTACAGTCTGGACTGTAGTGTCCACTTGTTCAAATGTGTGTCCTCTAGATTAATGGATTGGCCACTGTTATCCTCAGATTGACATATGACATATTTTCCTTTTATCGGAATAATTCTCAGATTCCTGAAAATGTAATACCAGCAACATAAAAGCCACATTAGAGGAACATACCATAACTTGTCTTAATCAAGTGAAAAATGGTATACATTCCCAGATTAGGAATCACTGATCTACTGAACACAGAAACAATTGACTGGGATTAATATTGTATTATTCTTCTTTTTAAAGATGTATTTACCAAGAGCAAATACTGCTCCTTGAACAGGAACTGGAAGGTCATGAGAATTACACATTGACACGTGTTGATCTCCTCTCTGTGTGAAATCATCATTTAGTGATGAAACTGAGTCAACAAATACTCTTGACATTATGAAGACGTACCGAAGCCTACTCCAGAGATGATCATTTTTACAGCCAACAGTCTGAATTAAACTAAGCCGGATTCATTAGCAAATCAAAACATATCCTGCCTGGTTGTACAGCTGGCAGCTGCTCAGTGCAAACACAGGTTAAATATTGAAGAGGTTTATGTCTTACCTCCTGCCACTATCAGTCCTGCGCTAGAGATGGTGGTGAGTCATGGATACTAAGCTATTACCTCAACGCTTCACACCATTTTCCCATAGTCATGTTTTGAAAGTGGATAAATGGTTTGAATAAAGCACTGAATCAAGTAGTTTTGCATGTACTTTAGTGAGTGAGCAATTACTTAGAAATATTACAAGCTTTTGTCAGTTTTTACAATGTAGGATGTTTTCTATTCAAATTCACACTTAGATGTAATGCAAGTTTGGATGGAAGAGGATTGTATCATCTCATGAATCACCGATGACTCTCTTTGTCTCTCGTCTTTCAGAGTATACAAAAACACTATTCCTTTTTGCTATAAGCACTGTCGAATGAACCCAAAGCTACAGGTTGTAACAATTGCTGTGCTCATTTCTATTCTTCTATCATTGCTATCCTTATTAAAAGTAGTGACTGCTAGTGGCGAGGCCTGTGTTGAATTTGAGTATGCATGAATATATAATAAGCAGCTGAAGTGTGTGTTGAAGAATGAATGAAGCAAGGGATGAATTGGTGAGAGGAAGGTGAAGGACGATATCTGCAGCTATGACATGGTTATGACATGACTCTGAATGTGCAGGTTGCTGTCTGTTATTGTGACTCCACCTCTCACCTCATGTTGACTCACACTTTATTCAAATAAGAACATTCACATACAGAATGGAAAATGGTCTGTATGTAAATAATGCTATTCTATTCTTGAACACCATTCAGAGCGCTTTGCAGTACTTCTTTTGCTATTCACCCATTCACACAGTGCAACTATGGGAAGCATTTTTTATCTAATGTGGAGTTCAGTATCTTGCCCAAGATGAGGAAGACTGGGATCGAACCCCAACCTTCTGGTTATGGGACGACCTTCCCTCTGCAACAGCCTGGTATGTAGGAATATGCTGATCTAAACACAGACTTTGGCGCTGTTGTGCCTGTATTCTGTGTGAGCTGTGTGTGGGTTCTGGTGGGGGCGGGCTGGGTGGGCAGACAGCAGGAGGCCTTGGGTGGGTAAACAAGAAGAGAAAAAAAGAGGATGGATGCTGAGAGCAAAAGACGGTGAGGTGAGAGGAGAGACAGACGAGAGTAGAGGAATGAAAAAAGAAAACAGCTAGATATATATACAGAATAGAAAGAAGAGGAAGAAGAGGAGGCAAAGGTCAGGATCAGGAGCCCAGACAATGCTGCTGTCTTTTGCCTGTCCCTGCATGTCACACTAGCACTCCAACCCTCCACTGGGAGCAATTACTGCTGTCCACATCCACAGAGCCCATCGATCTCTATTATGAATAACAGCATCATTCCAGGTGCTGTGGTTTGGAGCAGAGCATCAGATTCTCTGTCATCCCATGCAGAACAGGAGGGAAGCTGGCAAGGTGAAAAAACAGATAGATAAATACAGATAGCAGATTCATACATTGCATCAGCATCACTCACAGATGTCATTTGGAAAAGATTTCCGGGTGAAGTTGTGTTACAATTTCCAGGAGATCTTTGGTTTTAATTGCAATGGTTACATTAGAATATCATGAAAAACACATTCAATGTTGTTGTTAGGAGAGGCAGTGGTCTAGTGGCAGAAACTTGGACTATGGGCAGAGAAGGTCTCTGGTTCGTCTCTGGTTCGACTCCACGGAGAGACAACAAAGGACAAACCTGGATTGATCTGTCCAAAAATCCAAGAATCTCCCTACCCTGTCTAGTGACCCTGAGCAAGGCACCTTACTCCCCCAACATCTGCTCCCCGAGCGCCGTACATGGTCGCTCACTGCTCTGTGTGTCCTGCACCAGATGGGTTAAAAGCAGAGATTAAATTTCCCTACCTGCATGAGTGAGCCTTTGCATGTCTGTGCATGTGTTTGGGACTAATAAATGCATCTTAATCGCATCTTATATTTGTATTCACAAATCTTGGCCAACCACATGACAGCATACTTCCATCGCTCAAATCACTTTGAAAGAGCAATATGTACAAGGCTATAATATTTTTTTCTTTTGAGTTTTTCTTTGAGATGACGGCCCGACATTTTGTGCTTTCATATGTTCATGCGTGTTCATATAATGAAGGAGTGTGCGACATGGTGTGTTTTCCCACAGCAAGGCTCCCTTTACCGCACAACAGAGAAAGAACATGTAGAGGGGGCAGCACTGATGCACACATGCAAAAACGCACATCCACACACACAACATCATAAATACCCAGAGCCAGTGACAGAACTGTGTACCCCAGAGGTTTCTGTCGACACATTTCTCATTTTTGTCAAGCCGCATGAAGATCACTTTGTATGGAGTTGCTATGGTTACTTGTTAGATCCAGCCGGTTCCAGAGGCACATAGAGTCCTAAATGTGTGTGCGAACATGGTTGCAGAATGAATATTTTACCACCACTGGTATTCATCAGAGCACCAACGAGATTCTTTGTAAACATCTGTTTTGACAGTGATGTCCCTGCTGTCTCTTGTGTCCCCTGGAAGATACTATAGTTACAGGCAGATAGATTTACTGTCTATAGTAAATCTTTTCATCATTTAGCTGCAAAGTCAGTGTAAACACTGTAAACATCCTGAGGATCTGTCTGCCATGCCTCCACACCACAGGAATCCCCATGAATGAGCTGTTCATGCTCTGTATCTAATCTCCTTACAATGGCGGCAGAACCTCTACTCAAACTGCCTGCTGTCTGTCTGTCTTCCTCCAGCTTTTTCCAGCTGCTTCTATTTTCAGCCTGCCTGTCTTTGTCTCAGTGCCATCAGCTGCACACCTGTTCATGGGTATGTCTCACAGCAGCTCGCCACAGTTGAGTCCAAGCATCCCAACACATCTGCACACCTGGCTCTGCTCAAATTTGGTTGTGAATGTACAACAACATGGCTCCAAAAAATAGTGTCAAATTCCACTCAGTAATGCTTAGAGTTGAGGACCTCCAACATGGCAGCCTCAGTGTGCTATGTAAACTAACCTCCTCTCTGTGACAGCAGTCTGCTCGCTGCTTGTTTGTCTAGTAGTTTGTTATTCTGTCTCAGGCAGTTAGTCCACTTGTGTGGTCATCCATCTGTGTGTTGGCTTGTTTATCAGCACTGTCTGTCTGTCTATCTGCATGCATATCTGCCATATCCATCTCAGAATGCTGTCTGATCATTCACCTCCCCTGGTTCGACGCATGTCCTGGGGAGACATTAAGAAGACAAATCTAGCTCATGTGAAGCTGATAGCCTTCCAGCATCGCATCGCAGATTCCATCATGAATATTGATGAATGAGGTCATGAAAAATTAGGCATGCAACAGCATTTAGTTGTATTTTGATGTCGGTGTTGTGAAATCCTAATGAGTTTTATGTATCTAAGCTCGCTGACAGATTTTCCTGAGCTGATCAAAATTAAGATGTCAAGCATTGTTAGTGTATCAAGTGTCTCATCTCATCTCATTTTCGTCCGCTTATCCGGGGTCGGGTCGCGGGGGGAGCAGCTCAAGCAGGGGGCCCCAGACTTTCCTTTCCCGGGCCACATTGACCAACTCTGACGGGGGGATCCCGAGGCGTTCCCAGGCCAGTGTTGAGATATAATCTCTCCACCTAGTCCTGGGTCTTTCCCGAGGTCTCCTCCCCACTGGATGTGCCTGAAACACCTCCCAAGGAAGGCGCCCAGTGGGCATCCTTACCAAATGCCCGAACCACCTCAGCTGACTCCTTTCTAAGTAAAGGAGCAGCGGCTCTAATCCGAGTTCCTCACGGATGGCTGAGCTTCTCAACCTATCCCTAAGGGAGACGCCAGCCACCCTTCTGAGAAAACTCATCTCGGCCGCTTGTACCCGCGATCTCGTCCTTTCGGTCATCACCCAGCCCTCATGACCATAGGTGAGGATAGGAACGAAGATCGACCGGTAGATCGAGAGCTTTGCCTTGCGGCTCAGCTCTCTTTTCGTTACAACGGTGCGGTAAAGCGAACGCAATACCGCCCCCGCTGCTCCGATTCTCCGGCCAATCTCACGCTCCATTGTACCCTCACTCGCGAACAAGACCCCAAGGTACTTGAACTCCTTCACTTGGGCTAAGGACTCATTTCCTACCCGGAGTAAGCAATCCATCGGTTTCCTGCTAAGAGTCATGGCCTCAGATTTAGCGGTGCTGATCCTCATCCCAGCCGCTTCACACTCGGCCGCCAGCCGTTCCAGTGAGTGCTGAAGGTCACAGGCCGATGATCCAATGAGGACAACGTCATCTGCAAAAAGCAGTGACGAGATCCTCAGACCACCGAACTGCAACCCCTCCCCACCACGACTACGCCTCGATATCCTGTCCATGTATATCACAAACAGGATTGGTGACAAGGCGCAGCCCTGGCGGAGACCAGCATCCACTGAGAACGAAACTGACTGGCTGCCGAGGACGCGAACACAGCTCTCGCTTTGGGAGTACAGGGATTGGATGGCCCTGAGGATAGACCCCCTTACCCCATACTCACGCAGCACCTCCCACAGTTTCTCCCGGGGGACCCGGTCATACGCCTTCTCCAGATCCACAAAACACATGTAGACCGGATGGGCATACTCCCAGGCCCCCTCCAGGATCCTTGCGAGAGTGAAGAGCTGGTCCGTAGTTCCACGTCCGGGGCGAAAACCGCATTGTTCCTCTTCAATCTGAGGTTCGACGATCAGCCGAACCCTCCTTTCCAGCACCTTGGAGTAGACTTTACCAGGGAGGCTGAGAAGTGTGATGCCCCGGTAATTGGCACACACTCTCTGGTCCCCCTTTTTGAACAAGGGAACCACCACCCCGGTTTGCCACTCCTTTGGCACTGTACCCGACTCCCACGCGATGTTGAATAGGCGTGTCAACCATGACAGCCCCTCAACACCCAGAGCCTTTAGCATTTCTGGCTGGATCTCATCAATCCCTGGGGCCTTGCCACTGCGGAGATGTTTGACCACCTCAGTGACCTCCACCAGGGAAATTGACGATGAAACACCATCAACCTCGAGCTCTTCCTCCAACATAGAGGGCGTGTTATTCAGATTCAGGAGTTCCTCAAAGTGTTCCTTCCAACGTCCGACGACCTCCTCAGTTGAGGTCAACAGAGTCCCATCCTTACTGTACACAGCTTGGATGGTTCCCCGTTTCCCCCTCCTGAGGTGCCGGATAGTCTTCCAGAAACACTTTGGTGCCGACCGAAAATCCTTCTCCATGGCCTCTCCGAACTTCTCCCACACCCGCTGCTTAGCCTCTGACACGGCAGCAGCTGCAGCCCTTCGGGCCTGTCGGTACCCTGCAACCGAATCAGGAGTCCTCCAGGATATCATATCCCGGAAGGCCTCCTTCTTCAATCGGACGGCTTCCCTGACCACCGGTGTCCACCACAGTGTCCGAGGGTTACCGCTAGAGATGAGCCGGATACTTGGCTGAAACGAGTATCCGGTACGGATAAAGCACTTTTGCCGAGCACGAGTATTATACGAGTAATACGAGTCAATATCTGTGCTCGGACTGAATGAAAATCCTCACACAGCCTTACAGCGATCCTCCCCTTCACACACCGCTCTGCTCACTCACTCACAGAACAGCTCTCTGTCTCTCAGTCACTCAGGTTTGCGGGTCTTTAAGTTTGTTTTTATTTCAGTTTGTACTTACTTATTAACCAGTAGAGGTCTGTTAAACGTGGGTTCGTTCAGACGTGGTGCTGGTAGAAAGCGACTCACGTTGCGTCTCTGCCTGTCGGAGATTTTTTTTTTTTTTTTTTACTTCACGCATTGAGTGTCTGACTACTCTCTAGCGTCTGGCTTCTCTCTCTCTCTCTCTCTCTCTCTAGGTAGTAGTGGTATAAAAAATATTACAAATTAAGCTACACACACACACACACACACACACTCCCCCTCTCTCTCTCTGTCTCTCTCTTACTCACTCATACGCACACTCACACACACACTCACACACACACTCACACACACACTCCCGGGTTAAATCACACCCACTTCCGGGTTAGGACCCGCCCACTCCGAGTACGGATACGGATACAGATAATTCATATGGTTAACAGATACAGATACAGATACAGATAATGCTGTACTCGCTCATCCCTAGTTACCGCCCCTTGAGGAGCCTAAGACACTGAGGCCACAGCTAGCCGCCGCAGCTTCAGCAATGGAGGCTTTGAACACCGCCCACTCCGGCTCAATGCCCCCAACCTCCACAGGAATGCCAGAAAAACTCCGCCGGAGGTGTGAGTTGAAGATACCTAGGACGGGGGCCTCCTCCAGACGTTCCCAGTTCACCCGCACTACTCGTTTGGGCTTACCAGGTCTATCCGGAAATTTCCCCCATTCCCTGATCCAACCCACAACCAGATGGTGGTCCGCCCCTCTCTTTACCCGAGTGTCCAAAACATGCGGCCTCAGATCAGATGACACAATCACAAAATCGATCATTGATCTTCGGCCTAGGGTACTCTGGTACTAGGTACACTTATGAGCACCCTTATGTTCGAACATGGTGTTTGTTATGGATAATCCATGACTAGCACAGAAGTCCAATAACAAACGACCGCTCGGGTACAGATCAGGGAGGCCGTTCCTCCCCACCACGCCTCTCCAGGTGTCTCCATCGTTACCCAGCAGAACTACGGAGTCCCCTACTGGAGCCCCATACAGGACTCCATTCAGGGTCTCTAAGAAGGCCGAGTACTCTGAGCTGCTGTTTGGTGCATACGCACAAACAACAGTCAGAGTTTTCCCCCCTACAACCCTTAGGCGCAGGGAGGCGACCCTCTCGTCTACCGGGGTAAACTCCAACACCGCGGCGCTCAGCCGGGGATTTATGAGTATCCCCACACCCGCCCGGCGCCTCACGCCCTTGGCAACTCCGGAGAAGAATAGAGTCCAACCCTTATCCAGGAGTACGGTACCAGAGCTGAAACTGTGCGTGGAGGTAAGCCCCACCAGATCTAACTGATAGCGCTCCACCTCCCTCACAAGCTCCGGTTCCTTTCCCCACAGCGAGGTGACGTTCCACGTCCCCAGAGCCAGCTTCTGCCGCCCGGGTCTGGTCCGTCGAGACCCCTGACCTTCGCTGCCACCCATGTGGCTGCGCACCCGACCCCAACGGGTCTTCCCACAGGTGGTGGGCCCATGAGATAAAGAGGGGGGGGGCCACGTAGTATGTTCGGGCTATGCCCGACCGGGCTCCGTGGCAAACCCGGCCACCAGGCGCTCGCCATCGAGCCCTCCGTCTGGGCCTAGCTCCAGACGGGGGCCCCGGGCTTTCTCCGGGCCGGGTCCCATCTCCTCTTTTTTCGCTATTCATTGAGGCTTTTTGAACCATTCTTAGTCTGTCCCCTCACCTGAGACCACTCTGCCATGAGAGACCCTACCAGGAGCACAAGGCTCCAGACAACACAGCCTCAGGTTCACAGGGACACGCAAACCTCTCCACCACGATAAGGTGACGGTTCCAGGAGAGGTGTATCACGTGTATCACATCAATTTATGTTGACATATATGCATCTCTACTTTCAATGTGTGCACATGTGAATGAATGCATGTGTACACGTTTTGCTGTATTTCATTTCTGTATCAGTAAGTATCACTCTGATGTGCTCGCATTGCGTTGAAAATCTGATAATTCCTTATCCAATAATAGTATATACAATGCTGCAGTCTGATTGCAACACCATTGGTGCTACTATTATTTGTATCTGTATTTAGTCCATAATTTAGACATTTCTAATGATTAATCTGACTTTTGCATTAAATTCTGTCCTGAATATAAGGTTATAAAAAACAACTGAAAACAAATCTGTAGTCATCAGGAGATGAGCACTGATTGCTTTTATTCTACAATTCAAATTGATTTTGTGTTGAGACTCTATTAAGTGTACCATCATGCTATTGTTGATGTACAGTGTGGAGATATAATTGTGTTAGAGTACATATTATATTCTGTGTTCGCTGATGGGTGACAAATTTAATAGGAATATTTTTTCACTTTCCAGCCAGTGCTGTCATATCTGTGATTTTCCTCAAGGAGACGATGCGCCCCTCCGACATGATTGGTAAGCAAATGTTTGGCACTTCGAGCTGATATGTTCTCTAACATTGCTGCTTTGACTTGTTATAGTTCAGGTGTTAATCAAACTTCACTTCTCAGATGGTTCTCAGGTGCAATACAAAACACCTGTGATAAAGGAAACATGTTTCATTTTGGCTGAGAAAAGACTGTAGCTGTTAAAGAAAGCGCACAATCTATTCAACTGGCCTCTCTCAAATTGTTCTGTGAAAAGCTATCGCCTGCTGCTAAATGGCAGGGTTGCTACACTGATGATGATAATTACAACTGCTAGACTGGAAATTCATATCAGCACCTCACAAGTCTGGACATTGTAGGTTTCCGGGAGGAATCATTAGCATATTTTGTTACTCTCGTGTAAATGCTGAGTGACCTAGAAGCCGCATATTAAAAGCATTTAATTTAATGTTTTATTTATAAGAATCACTGACAGCAAGGTTTTGCAGTAGCACCTGTCACACAATGGTCAGACGAACCAACAAAAGAATTAGGGTTATAACTGAAATGACAGAAAAATATGATAACGCATTTTACAATGTGTATCAATGACATTGGTAAATCTGTGAGTTGACCAAGTACAAGAGTGATCTGAAAAATGTACCTCTTATGCAGTATAAAAAAAAAAAAATTTTCAGGGTTTGTTGCAAAGACCCTGAGTAGTGAAATGTTTGAGGGGTGAGTCATGACCCATAAGGGGCTTAACCATGAATTTAATTTCACTTTCTTCAACATTTCGATAAAAGGCTTAGGGGAAGGGATTTCAAGTTTGACAGCAGCCTCATGACTGGCTGGAAGAGACCGCGGCAGAATCTGATTGGCCATTTAGAAACACCCACAATCAGTTGATTAATAAGTGCTAGAGAGAGTGAGAGAATTGGGGGAAAGTCTTCCTGATTGAACTCACGCCAAGCTTCATTACAACCTCTTTGCTTTCTTTCTTCTGCAGGTGGCACCCTGGCAATAACAGGAACGTATCTTCTAGTGACCTTTGCTCCCCACACTTTCACGCCCATCACAGCCCATCTGGTCCAGTACAATGCCTTTAGCTGGCACTTCCTGCTTTATCTTGTATGTATCTCGACTGAGTTCAGTAATAGCTTGTATGGCATTTTCTTTTATACCTATAGATACTGCTTAGGCCCCATTGGTCACGTTGTCATTTTAGCAGCACACAACTGAAATGTCATTACAGCTCTTGGCTTAGTTCTAGTTAGCCTCTCCCCAATTCTGGAGTCCAGCGCCTGATGACGAATAAGCCTCTGGTGGCAGCGGCCAATATTTTGGAGCTTCCAGTGTAGACAGCAGATATGTCTACTGTTCACCGTACAGTGTTTACAGTCTGACTACCTTCATTCATCACACAAGTCCAACGTTTTTCCACAACATAAATGGAAATGGTTTTTAGTAGGTGTTTTAACTCTAAACAACATTTGGTCCAATCTCTTCCTGCCCTAACATCTTGTCCCTCGCAACAGGTTGTTCATTTTTACATGCAGAAGAAGAAGATAAGCCTGTCCCAAACTGGAGCATTACTCTCACTGGTTAATTAAAGTATAAAAATGTATTTGTCTGCAGTAAAGAATTTAATTGCAGCTGAATAACAGCCGGATTTATGTAGGTCATCCTTTCGGATGAAATATTTTTGGTGTTGCTTGGAGTTTGACCTCATATGGAAGAGCTCTGTCTACCAAAACCAAAACTGTATGTTTTTACATTCAGTGTTAAAATAATTGATCCCACCTAATGGTTTGCGAGTGCATTAACACTCACCCATGTGCTCACCTACTCCAAATTTACCCAGGCAGGGATAGCATAAACATAGCCGTTACCATGGTGAAAAGATCTGGAACAGAGTACAGAGCAGAACCAAAGTGCTTCAATATACATATCTCAAATGTGAACTCGAGTGTTTGTTGAAAAACACACCTTCGATGTTTATAAGGGGATATTTCAGCAGTGGAAGGTTATATATCCTGCTGCTTTTCCTCTGATGCCACAACTCTCATTGTGGCAGCAGAGTGAGACCGGGGATTCAGGATTATCTGAAGCGATGTAGGTTTAATCTTTATCAAAGGTGGCACTTTGACTACGTCACATTCTACATTTTCAGACAGGTTATGCAGAAAATGCACTCGATGTTCCAAAAATATAATCAAACATTATAAAAGCTGCTTCTATGCTACTCTAAAACGGTCAAACTTGAGAATTTAATGGTATAAATATTTCCACGTAAAAGTCTTTCCTTGCAGTTATACCCCTACTTTGTGCCTCCTTGCCATGAGACGCATGTTGATGGTGGTGTCACAAACTAAACACTAGAGTGCTGTTGCAATTCTTCTCAAATTTCGAATATTCCCTTGACTGCACAACCGATCATCTGCATCAAACCAGGGAGAGAGTAGACTAAAAAAACAGCAGCTCACCGGACGTGTGGGCAACTTGTGTAAACAGTGTTGGGTGGCAGTGCAATATATATTCAGGCCACAGCGTTTCCCTCAAGCATATTTAACAGTACACTCCTAAATCTAGTTCTATTTGCTGATGAAAATACACTTAGAGAAATAAAACATCAATTGCATGAAAAACAAAAAAGGAAAAAGCAGACGGGTGGAGAGACAGACGGATGCTTTCACATTGAGATAGCCTTGTTGCCTCTGGCTGCAGTGATTAATGGTGTGGAAAGCGGTTTGCTGCACTTCTGGCAATGCATTGTGAATACTCATCAGCCTGCAGAGGAACAGCCTCCATAAACTGGGATTAACTGGAGGTCGTGATTCATCAGGAAATGGGAGATATTCATCACGGGTTCCCTATTATTTTCGGAGTTCAAACTATTATCAAATGATTTTTAAAGGACTTAAAAACTATTTCTGATTCACTCACATTGTGTAAAGTGTTAAATGGTAAATGGCCCATTTCTATAAAGCATTAAATAAATAGTTAACATAGTTATATATATATATTTATATTGAAACACTGGCAACCTTGCCAGTAAAAGTAAAATTCAAGTGTTTATTTTCAGAGAGAATGGCATTTACAATAATGATTGGTGTAACCCCCCTCTCCCTCTCTCGACAGTTTATAGAGGTCATCATCTTTTGTATCCTGCTGTATCTGTACAAGAGGAAGAATATGAAACACATCGTTATGGTGATGTTGCTGGTGGCCCTGCTCGGTAAGAACCAGTGGAAGAGTGTTTGAGGATTGGATTGAACCGTTTTAGGTGGTCAGAGGTTGTTTTGTTGCCTGGCTACCAAAAATGGACCCATGCTCTGTTATCATTTCTATGAAGACTTGAGCATGACAGAAGAAATATTTCATTACAACTCACTGAGACATAAATTATCGCCTCCACAAATCAGCTTGAACCAGTGAGGAAGTTTGTTTTTGAACAACTAAATGATGAAGTGATGTGTGGCATCTGTGTTCCTGCAGCCTCTCTGACAGTCATATCGGTCAAAGCTGTGTCAGGGATGATCACAGAGTCGATCAAAGGCCAACTGCAGCTCATATACCCCATCTTCTACGTAATGCTCGTTGTCATGATTGCCTCCTGCGCCTTCCAGATCAAGTTAGTCAAGGTTTCCTATTTCGCTCTTCATGAGTACCTCTTTTCTCTCTTTTTTATTGATAAAATCCAATGTTCGCATCAAGCTAGATGCAACTTTGGCTTTGCAGTTCCTGAAAAAAAGAAGAAATTAATAAATCTGGCATGGTTACATTGTACTTGCAGGTCACCTACATTATTTCGATTGGATGAATAGGCTGTTACGTGGGGCCATCGAGTGACTCCTGGTTTAAACATGGTCCTTGTATTCACTGCACCTCACAAGTCTTCTCTTCTCTCCATAGATTTCTCAATCAGGCAATGAAAATGTTTGATGCCACAGAGGTGGTTCCGATCAACTTTGTGTTTTTCACGGCAAGTGCCATTGTTGCAGGTATGTCAATCATTAATCTTATTAACACTGCCTCTGTACATTAAGTTGAATGCTCATCATTGTCTTTGTGTCACAAATAACCGATATGTAATAATCTGCCACTGAAAATAGTATCTTGTGAACTGTTCATCACGTGTATTTGTAGTGGTCCGTGGAAGTGCAGTGTCAAATTTGTTGCAATTTGAACATGCAATACCCTAAATATTATCATTACGTTATATTAGGTTTGAACAGGCAACCAGCGCTCTGTATCACTAAATGGGGGCAGGGCAGCTGTGGGCTGAGTTGAAGATGTTCACAACCACAAAGCTTCCTAACTTTACTCTTCACTATGGACTGTTTATAAAGATCTCTGCACATAACGTCTAGAGCATAAACAATAAAAAAGTGTTTGAGGAGGGCTAACTTATGATCTGGAATACTTCTGAAGTAGCTCGGCAGTCTGATTTCAGGTCAAGCATACAGGCAGGTTTAGAATGGATACTGCATTAGTCAGATAGTTTAATAAATCCCTGCCCGTCAGACTGTATGAGGAATTCATATCTTGGGAACCATTCATCTTATCAGCTTCACACTTGTGACTTCACAAATGTGCATTGTTTGAGTTTTTCTTGGGCGCAAAGTAGAGTTTAGAATTTGATGCAATTTTGACACGCAGTACTTTTAATTAAAAAAAAATTGAATAAACAGGCAAACAGTCTTCCATTCATTGGCACAAGACTCCTAAAGAAAAGTGACATTGTCGGATGGTGCGTTCAGGCTAATGGAAACACAAATGGATTCTCCAATTTGTTTTTTTTGCGTATTGAGTTAGCTTAACCCAACTTTGAATAAACAGTCGAAACGGCTTCTTTTGCAGCAGCTGTGACTGCAGCCAGTCTTCACTGCAGGTCACTTTTACATTTTCAGATAGAAAACTGCTACCAGCATTACCAGAGGCTAAGCCAACAGACCATTCCAAACAGGCAAAAGTGGGAGCTGCATTAGATCAGCAATAATTTACAGCTCAGTCAGAAGACTTCATGATTTAACCATTTATTGCACAAATGGGAATATGGTTATCCTTGGCTCCATTCTTTGGATGCAAACACAGGCAAGCATATAATCAATAAAATGTAATTTGTATAGCCCATATTCACAAATCACAGTTTGTCTAAAAAAAAAACGAAGAGGGGGAAAATAACGTGGAAACCACATGTGAAGAATCCCTTTCCCAGAAATGGACAGAAGTGCAATAGATGCTTTGTTCAGCAGAACACATCAACAAAATGACGATATTTACAAAATGTCAGACAGAGAAGACGGGAGCAGTAATGACAGTAGTAATGATAGAGGTGTTGTCAGTAATGGTAGAATGTGTGAGTAGACATATTGTATATCTATTGTATATCCAAGTAATCATCCAACATCAGCTGCCACCATGATCCACAATCCACCATTACAGTCCTTATCCTTATAGAACTAAAAGTACTATAGAAAAATCACTGCAAAAGTTTAAATCAGTTCATGACCTAAATACAGTGGACCAAAATACACAGTCAAGATGGTGATTCACTCTTATGTGAACCACTTGTACAGCAGAGGCCCCACACTATTAATAGAAAGTACGCTCTAGCAGGTCAGATCTTTGTTATCTTGTCAGTCATAGTGTTCCATATTTAATCGGCGCAAAACAAGTTTAAAATAAAGCATTTTTGTAAAAATGGGTAAATAAACCTATAATACTAAATTACATTAAAATAATTTCCTTGTTTGTTATTGTTTTTGTGACTAGATTGCCCAACTGCCACTGACTCTTCATTTCAAGGCATTTCCAGGCTGTTGAGTTTAATCAGAGAAAATGTTCCAGCAGTTCAGCTGTAAACATCAGCTTTTGGGGTCGGTCTCTTAGAGAACTGAGCACAGACAAACCAAAAATAGAAACTGTTCCTTGTCAGGTTTTACAGAGTGATAAGGCTGTTGCAAGAAATAGATGTTGCATTGGATACAGTAAGAGGTAACCCTCCTCTGTAAGAGCCATACCCTGCAGTTAATACATTAATACCAGCGTATAATGTATTGAAGATTTTCATGGCTCCATTTCACAAATAGCACAAGAGATAATCAACACGTTTGGTTGCTCTGTGAAAGTGCATTTTAATGTGTTTTTCCATTTTGCAGGGATAGTATTTTACCAGGAATTTGAAGATTTGGCTTTACTCAACATTTTTATGTTTCTGTTTGGGTACGTATTCAAACACACACCATTAACATAGTTACTTTTCTCATTACAAAATTATGTAAATCCCCTTTGATTCTTTCTTTCAGTTGTCTTCTGTCTTTCCTTGGAGTTTTCCTTATAGCCAGAAACAGGCCAAAGATAAAGCAACAAGATCGAAATTTTATCGCAATGGACAGGATCCCTGGTTAGTTTTTGATCAACTTTTAATCAGTTCTCTGCAAAGCAGGTTCTGTATATTGAGCATTGACAGGTGTATTGATTTCCCAGCATTGCCAATATGACTGGCAGCACTGACCCTGGTCTCATTTGGCTGCTTATCTAATCTAATGAGCTGTGCTGTCTTTATTCACAGGGAGAAGGCACACAGACAAAGTACAGGCTGAGGCAAAGACTACGACATACGGATCCCTGGCAGCCAAACTCATGTGCAACAGAGCTGTAGAAACAGACGATTCATAGCTCCATCTGTTTGGACTGTCATTTAGATTTATGTGTACAAACCTCTTGTTACTTAAATATTATCTCTATTTAAAGAAATAAAATTACAAATACCTACCAATAAAACATATGAATTATGCTCAACAACTGACTTTATTGGTCTTTGAGTGATCAGCTTTCAATAAACAAAGACAAAATTGGACATTTCAAATATCTGAAGTTTTGACGTCATTATGTTAATTGAAAATAGAACTCGAGGCCCAACAGAACTTAAATTCAATAAAGCTGCTCCAAATCCACACTTACAGACATCAATTTCCTAAATATGGCAGGTTTTTTAAATCAAGACCCATCAACTGTTCGCTTAAAATCCTCAAAATGTCTCAACTCTCATAATTTTAAAGAAAGTGATGGCGCCGCAGATGGCTGCCACGGTGTTGCGCTTTTCGTGTTTTTGATTATTTGTACTGTCTTCATCACTCCCACTACGCATACTTTTTCTAGAGAAGTACTCATGAATGTCCAACGTTCTCTTCCTCGGACCCTTTCACCGGACTTTGCTAGACACTTTTTTGGAGATTTTGGTTGGAGGAGCCGCAGCTCTCTGTGGAGCTTGGAGGAGACGCAGGCGAGGGAAGCGCGCTAGAGCTCTAAGATTTCTAGAGAGCGGGGGTTCCGAACTCCACTCCCGTCGTTACATCTGGCAAACATCTGCTCTCTGCCCAACAAAATGGATGAACTGCTGCTACTAAACAAGAAAATAAACAGGGATTTATCCGGATCTTCTGCGCTCTGCTTCACTGAAACCTGGCTTGGTGAGTTCAAGCCCGACAGCATCTGCCGGGCTTCCAACTCCACCGCACGGACCGCGTTACAGAACTAACGGGGAAAACGAGGGGAGGAAGAATCTGCTTTTATATCAATTTCAACCAAGCAAATCTCAGCCGCGAACTGCCAAAATAAAGGCTTCACATTAAGTGTCCCACCAGGGACAAAAACACACTCGTCCATTGCTTCATAACACTAAAGAATGCATATCGCTCTGTTCCCCGTGCAGCTTTGGGACTCTCTGATCACTGCCTGCTTCATCTTCCCCAAGCTACAGGCAGAAACTAAAATCTGCAAAGCCTGTGGTGAAAACTGTGAGGAAATGGACCAACGAGTCAAAGCTGGAGCTACAGGCCTGCTTTGACTGCACTGACTGGAGTGTTTTTGAGGCTGCATCTACATCACTGGACGAACTCGCTGACACTGTGACGTCATATGTTAGTTTTTGTGAAGGCATGTGTGTACCCACCAAAATGTACTGCATATTTAATATTTAACAAAGCGTGGTTTACAGAGATTAAGATTAAGATGCATTTTATTAGTCCCAAACACATGCACAGACATGCAAAGGCACACTCATGCAGGTAGGGAAATTTAGCCTCTGCTTTTAACCCATCTGGTGCAGGACACACAGAGCAGTGAGCGACCATGTACGGCGCTCGGGGAGCAGATGTTGGGGGAGTAAGGTGCCTTGCTCAGGGGCACTAGACACGGTAGGGAGACTCTTGGATTTTTGGACAGATCAATCCAGGTTCGTCTTTTGTTGTCTCTCCGTGGAGTCGAACCAGAGACGAACCAGAGACCTTCTCTGCCTATAGTCCAAGTTTCTGCCACTAGACCACCGCCTCTCAGCAAAGCTCAAGCGGCTTCGTCAAGCCAAAGAGGAGGCCTTCAGGAGTGGGGACAGGATCCTGTACAACCAGGCCAGAAACACACTGACTCAAGGCCGAATTATAGTCATGTTGTACACACGCACGCACGCATGCACGCAAGACACGCAACACGCCCCATTCGTGCCCTCTGGCGGCTTGCGTTTGTCCGCCAATTTTTCTAACTATACGACAAAGCCTCACGCAGCCCGCAAGGCTTGTGATTGGTCTGCTTACTACATCCCGTCTGGAGTCTATTTTCCGGTTTCATGCCCCATAATACGCGGAAATCACGGAAGATTTAGAAGAACGAATATGGACCAAAAATATGAGCACTTGGCAGAAGAGATCCGAAAGTATGACCACTTGTATAGCCCGTCACTGACTGGCGGATTTGTCCGCCAGAAATAGGCTATGAGGAGCTGGAGTTGCAATCTAAATAAACAGTCGACGAAGAAGAAGACGTCTCGTCTTTGTGTGTTTTGTCTTCGACAAACAACGTTACTCCGCCTAGTGTTCTGGTGATGAATTGCATTGCAACACGCGCAACACGTAAGTGAAGCATAAACCAAAACGAGTCTGTCGATGCAACTGTGTGGCCTTCCGCGGTTGCAGTCCCAGGACTATAATTCGGCCTTAAGGAGATCAGAGTAGCAAAGAGAAGCTTCTCTGAAAAGCTGAAATACAGGTTTCACCTAACGACCCTTCATCAGTTTGGAGAGGCCTGCAGGACATCACCAACAGAGTCCGTTACGGATGGACGGATCGAACGGACACTTTTTGATTTATAGTCCTCCGTTGCTGAAAACAATTGGATGCCAGAACAGTAGGTGGCGCAACGGAAGACGAGCTTAGAGAAGCCTACCTCATGAGTTCTCAGAAGAAGTCCACGTTCATTATTTACCTGCTCCCGGCTTTTCACACACACAGTGTACGATGGCAACTATATAAAATAAAGTGACACCCAGCGGGTCATAATGCTTATGATATAGTTTATTAGCGCAGCGGTTCCCCGGTCTTGTTTCCGAACTGCATTGCTAATTCAACAGCTTGAAGCTACACGGAGGCAGCTAGCTTCCCCCCCAAGTATTTGCTTCTAACCTGTCTGTGTTTGAGAAACAGTCTAATGATAGCCGTTGAATTAAAGTCGTGACAGCATGTTTTTTCACAGTTACCAGTGCAGTTAGCATGGTGGCTAGCTCGCTAGCGGTGTTATGAAAGTTCATGTTAACCGTATGTGACCGTATACACATGCCGTCAGGGCTCTAACCAGCCACCGTCAGCTGGACAACTCCGCTTGCTTAAAATACTTGTCACATTAATCGTAGAATCGTAGCTACTGGGGAGTAAAAGTGAAAGGTGGATGAAACATTGCATTTACTTGTATAAATAACATTTAACATTTGCAAAAAGTTTTACCAGCCATTAAATATGTTTTTACACTTCACACTAGGAAGATTTTGGGTAAAATTTTTACAACTGTTGAATAAGTTTAAATTCTGGATGTGATCCGCACCTTCATCAGTGTTCATAATGATGCTAATACTGGTGGAGGTCACTAAAAAAGGTTCAGATTTTATCATTTGGGCAACTTGCTTTTTGGCATATCTCACTGTGGACCAAGGATTTTGCATGGACAGGTGAAGACCTGTCCATGAACACTTAATACCTATAAATGCAGAATATAGCTATTGTCTATATTTATATAGAGCTCTTCTAGTCTTGATGACCACTCAAAGCTATTTACAGTTTATTAACATTCACCCCATTCACTCACTGATCCAGGATAAGTAAAGGTACTCACACACAACTGTAAAGAGCAGTACTAAACTACTCTGTCAAACAATGGAACAATTAATCTGTACGAATACAATATCATATTGTATTCGTAAAGTGTATTTTTTTTTCATCAAAATCTATAAAAAATGTCAAAATGCGCACAAAAAGTTAAGGAATAGGGGGAAGGAAATCCTGTTACATTCCCTTAATGAAAATTATCTCCAACAGTTTTATTTTTTCATAATCCACCTGTCCTCCAAGTTCAATAAAATCAGTTCAGTCATTTTTGTGTTATCCTGCTATCAGACAGACAAACCGCTGAAAAAACTTAACCTCCTTTGTGGAGGTAATTATAAGATAACTTGTGTTTTGAAAGTCACGTTTCATCTATAAAAAACAACACACTATTGGAAATATGATGAACAAGAGAAATGGTAAATGTTGTAAAATCAAACATGATTAACTACAATAAGGTCCAGCACAGAGTTTGAGTGCGTCGTCATTTGTTCAATTGCATCTCTTCAGAGGGCGTATACAGTCAAGGCAGGATGACAATGTCTCGCATCCTTGTCTCAGATGTGCTGAACCTGTTAGGGTAGCAGAATTTAAAGATTTGTCATTTTTTGTCAAAAGGTTTGTCATTTTGAAACTTTTTTCCCTATGGCAGTGGGGCTCACAAAAAAGCCCCCTGCATCACACTGACTCTGCTGGTTTTGTATTTATATAAGTCTTTTCTAGTCTTGTTTACCACTCAAGGCGCTTGACAGTACAGTTTTACATTCACTCATTCACACACACATTCATACGGTGCATCTATTCACAGCACTTTGTTATTCTAAGGGGGCCATTCAGGGTTCAGCATCTTGCCCAAGGACACTTCGGCATGCAGATGGGTCAGACTGGCGATCGAACTGCCGAACTTCAGGTTGGAGGACGACCACTCTACCTCCTTGGCATCAAACTCCTCAAAGCTAGTTCCTTCATGACTTAATCTAATCAGGTCCTCCACTGTGTCCACATGCAGGAACCCTCTGACATCAGATTTATTCCTCTTCATTGCTGAGAATCCTCTCATATTACATTGTAATTGGCTATTCTGCACTTTCAGTAAACGCTGATTAAGGCTGGGTATAGACCCTGATTTCCCTAATCAATCTGATTCAAATTCACAATGTCTCAATTTGATTTGAATCGATTCAGTTAGGGATATTTCAGTGTAAAATCGATGCACAGATGAGATTTCCTTTTTCTTTGTTTCCTTTGCATCTTCAATGTGCTTACTGACAAAATACTATTTAATACATTGTCCATCTAGTCCAAATATTGACACAATTCATGTGAAAATATGGGAAATGTGGATTTTATTAAAACCCCAAATGTATGTGTTTCTAAGTCTTTGAACTTGTTGAATTTGTGAGAACAGGTGCTGTGCGTGTGTATGTACATTATACTGTGTAATCCATTACTAGGATTACTTAAAAGTACATTTTAAAGTCATACTGGAAGCTCTCAGGTTTGCTTTATTTGGCCTCTTTATTTATTTCTCCCTCAACCAGGTGTACAGAGGGGTTCACATCGGTGGGCTGAATATAAGTCTGAAACACTCTCAGAATCAAGGAACCCCTCACTTCCCCCATGATTACTCAGACTGTCCTGCAGGCCTTCGTTTTCAGGAAGAGCAAGAGATCGAGCTCCTGGACAAGTTCAAGAGGTCAGATGAGATGGTTATACGGCTGCACACTGCAGTCTTCTATTACCCACTGCTCAGCAGTCCTGAATTGATAGATAAATTGGCACTGTTGCCCCAACAGTTTGACAAGGGTCTGACCTTCCGACCCCTAAAAAAGGGATAAGTCCCTGTCCCTGTCTTAAAGGATTCACATCAAATATAGGTCACTTCTCTTCTGGACTAGGACCAACACGGATATCTCCAAAATACAGCAATAATCACCATCATTACCCATCACAGAACATCTTCAGCACGCTCAAAATCACAGCCCTCTGGTGCAATTTATAACCATTGAATTCAAGTACCCTGACAACCTCATCTAACCACCTCTGGAGTTCCACTCCAGTAAAAGGTTGTCTTTTTACACTTTTAAACCTTTGGTGATTTGACTTTTTTTATCATCACTGAAACTTGACTTTTCCAAGGACACTACAGTGGCGACAGTTATCTGAGCTTTTTACCTCTGCTCCTCTTACTGCTTTAATCACAAATTTAACACAGAGGGGCTGCTCTCCCTTTTTAATCAAACCTGCCAAAAAGACCGGGACTCTGTAGCCCCCTAAAGTGACAACAAATCCAAGATTGCCCCCCACCCCTGGCTAAATTAACAACCCAGGCATTAAAAAGAGACTGTAGGAGAAAGGAAAGAAAATGGAGAAAACAGGTTTAAATGTATCCTATGACATCTGGAAATCTGCAATGATAACCCACCAAGTGACCGCTAAAGATGCCAAAGCATCCTTCTTTTTAAACTTGATTTTAATCAATTACTCAGTTAATCCCAGACTTTTATTAAAAATAATATATTCCATCATCAACCCCTCCCCCTCTCATTTAACACACGCCTCACAAGAGATGTGTGCAAGTTTTTTTAAATGCCTTTACTGAGTGAAAGACATAATGCAACAAATCATTCCCTCTGAATGCATTTTAATGCCAATAGGGACATTTTGCAAATATGAATCCGTCTCAATGTAGTTTTTATCTGATATCATAACCAACATGAAACCAACTACATGCAGCCTTGATTGATTGATCATTCCCACCAATCAACACAGATGGTTCCAGTATTTGTAATGATTCTTAATAGATCCCTACCAGAGGGAATCTTTCCTTCCAGTTGTAAACATGCTGTGGTCCAACCTCTAAGAAACCTAACCTTGATCCCTCTGTTCTTAACAATTTTAGGTCGATCTCTCAACTTCCATTTTTATCAAAAGTGGTTGAAAAAGTGGTTAACCCCAACTTCAAGCTTTTATGTGTCATTATTACATCTTTGAGAAATTTAGATCAGGTTTAAGAGGATTACACAGTACAGAAATTTCCCTCCTCCAAGTAACCAATGATCTTCTTTTAGTAGCTAAGTGCAGCCTTGACACTGTAGATCTTGCCATTTTAATTGACCATTGTAAAACCTGGCTTGGCATCAAGGATACTGCAGTTAGGAATCCTTGATATCCTTGGTTTGATTCTTACCTTTTAGAAATTATCGCCTGGTACCCATAGTTAATTACACATCCTCTATAACAAATGTTACCTCTGGTGTACAACAAGGTTCAATTTGAGGCCCAATTTTATTTTCTATTTATGTGCTTTCTCTTGGCCAAATCCACCTCTCCTTCCACTGCTATGCAGATGACAAACATATTTACCTTCAAATGAGACTTGATGACCCTGAAAGCCTGGCTACTTTTTTAGTCTTAATGATATCAATAGTTGGATGGCGTAAAACTATTTGAAACTCAACAACTTAAAGTCAGAAATATTATTATTCAATCCACAGTCTTCTCTGGACTGGACTCCTGTAACTCCCTCCTCTATGGCAGGGGTTTTCAACTAGGGGTCCGCGGCCCCCTGGTGGTCCGCAACGGCATTGCAGGGGGTCCGCGAAATTTGCTTTGATATTTCAACATTTCCAGATTACTAAAATATTTAAAATAAGAAAAATATGTCTAAAATAATATAAAGGTGATGAGGGGAACCTTGAAACCGGTTTGGGGCTAGAAACTGCCAGTAGTTTTCCCCTGTGCATGTGTGTTAAAGGTAGATGTAGAAGAGTAGTTGAGCTAGGTAGAAAAACTCTCAGGAGTCTTGGAGATGTAGTTTGTATGATGGGAATTTTTATATCCCAAAAAGAAGGCCCAAAAGGGCAGAATTAATATCGAAAATATTAAATAAAACAAAAGAGTGAAAAACAAATACTTTGTAATAAGAAAAATTAATTTGCATAATAGCCAAAACAATTAATTGCAATAACAGTCAACTTTACCACTTTCGCTGGTTGAGAAACAATTTCTTAGGAGAGCTCTAAACACACACACACAGAAGTACTACTCACGCATTAGGTGGGATTTGCTGCTGGTGATCATGAGGTTAGACTTAAGTAGGCCTCAATTGTTTGTGTGATATTGTATGCTTATCATTTATGACATATTCTGCATTACTCTGTCATCTTCCCTATTCAGTTGTAGCCCAAGATTATGTTGATTGTTATTGATCACCGTTACTTTAACGTTCTCTCAACATGTCAGCTACATGTCTGTACATTTAAGTCATGAACATTATATATTGACGTACATATGGTTCTGAGATGCAGTACAACTACAAACTGCATTTTAATTTTGTTTTCAATTCTTAAGCACTGAAAATCAACCGTTTATTTGTTTTTTACACATTTTTGTAGATTTGTTTGAGGTTTTTAAATAAAACATGGAAAACCAAATGTAAATACTTCCTTCTATCCACTTGCGCACGCACGCACGCGCGCGCGCACGCACGCACACGCACACGCACACACACACACACACACACACACACACACACACACACACACACACACACACACACACACACACACACACACACACACACACACACACACACACACACAGGCACGCGCATGTGTAGGCACATCAGTGGGCCGCGGATTACTTTCTAGTCAGAATAGTGGTCCCTGGGATAAAAACCAGTTGAAAACCCCTGCTCTATGGCATCAGCCAAAGGTAACTCAACTGGTTCAGAACGCAGCTGCCTGGCTTCTCACGGTTCTTAAAAGGCATTATCATCATTGATTTTAAGATTTTACTGATCACTATTGAAGCATGCAAGGGTCTGGCCCCAAGCTACATCACAGAATTACTGACCCCTTATGTGCCTCCGCGCAGTCTTAGATCCTCAGGTTGAGCCCTGCTCACTGTTCCAAAGTCGAGGTTGAAAACCAAAGGTGGCCGTGCTTTTCCCATCAGGGCCCCTCGGCTTTGGAACGGCCTACCTGAGGAGAAAAGGCTGAGTCAGTGACTTCTTTTAAATCACTTCTTAAAACTCACTTTTATAGAGTTGCTTTCATGTGATACTGTAATTTTATTGCTTTCTATTCACCTTTTATTTGACTTGTTCGCTTATTTTTATTTTCATTTTAATGCTTTAACGTGTTCAAGTTTGTATTTACTTTTCTTCTTAGTTGTCAAAGCACTTTGTAAACTTTATTTTTAAGAAGTGCTAAATAAATTAAGTTTATTATTATATTATTATTATTCTGTAGCCGTCCACCCACCAAAAGGACCAATGACATTAAACACGGATGACTGGTTTCGTTCCGTTGCCTGTGGCAACAGCTGGCCGAGGAGTGGGGGCTTATCACAAAGGAAGGAAGAGAGGAGGAGAAAAGAGACGACCATACCCAAACCACAACAAACACCGACACAGTTATGGAGGAAGAGATGACATCACATCTCACTGTGACAAAGACCCAGAGCTGCATAACTGTACTGAGGTGAATGTTTTCTTTTAATTATTTTAGACTGAAGATTTATTATTTTTCTATCTTCCTATTTTGTTTCATGTGAACTTAGTGTTGAATCAAACACCCACCCACAGCCGGTTTACACTGGGGTCACTTTAGATATTTAGATATTTTGGCCTCTAATCATCACTTCTTTCCTCTTTTTATTAAAGAGCCCAGTGCAGTTTTTGACAAGCTTGATATATGGCACTTTGCTAGTCTACTTCCTTTTCATCATAATGTCCCTGATGAGAATCCCCAGAGTACTTACATCCTTAAATTGCTGCAATACATCACAGAGATTAGTGGAGGGGGAGAGCTGCATCTGTTCCGATAAAACCATCACACAAGCTTTGAGTAATTTCTTTCTTTATGAGAAAATAATTGGAGTTAATATCCCTGCTCATCAGCTGCCTTTTAGTTTGTGCTTTAGAAATAAAGAATATATTACTAAATTGAACGTCTCCCAGGGCGCCTAATGGGGCCAATGAAAATTCGACCATTTCTTTCTATACCAATCACTTGTTATAAATGGATATTTCTTTCTTTGCCTCCCAGGAACAGAAAGTCTTTGAAGCTGCTCTCTGGTTGGTGCACACAACATCTAAAGGTCAGAGGTCGTGCCGTGTCGGCCAGGTGCAATTAAGTTGCATGATGCTTCAGTAAAGAAGTGATCTCACAGAATTTTAGAACTGTGTCAGTCTCAATTGACAATCATACAACACTGAAAAGGTTTTGTTTGAACATAAGTAAATAAAGTTGTGCACTAAAGTTGTGCAGTTCTGTCACTTTTACCTGGGTGAAACCACAGTTGCATTACAGCACACTTAGTAATTTTACCACCAACCCTTATACACAACTGCCTGAAACAACTGGTAATAGTATATTTTTTATATTTACTCTGACATGAACAGTGCTTTTCCTCATATCCCATAATGTGTAGGTGGCAGATAAGAACTTTGTTGCCTGGCTACACTAAAGTATAATGGCTCAGTTGAGTGTGTTGAATGAGGTTTATTCAAGGTAAAGATGGGTGGTGCATTTGTTTCTATTCATCTGTCTGTGTGAGGATTCTGTTAGTGTTTTGTTTGTTGTCTCTCCTCCCTTTCTCTGTCTCCCTGTGCAGGTTTTGTTAGTGGCAGGGGGCGTGGCTGGTTCCTAGCTGCAGCGGACGAGGCACACCTGTTCTCAATCCACCTCATCCCCTCTATAAAGACCTGATCCGCTCAACACTCTGGCGCCAGATTATTCCGTCTACTCCGGTAGCTGTTGCTACTCTAGACCCTCCGGTCTTCTCATAGTTCTACTAACTCCTGTGTTTCATTATTCTGCTCAGAACCTCTGTGTGCCTTAAAGCCTGAAACATGCTTCTGCGACTGCGTCTGCGTCTTTTCACGCCGCTGTGGCGCAAGACTCGTTTTCATTCATGCTTCCCCAACCGTTGCGCGTCTTACAAAGCAATTCCGCGCCAGAACACTAGGCGGAGTAATGCTTTTTGTCGAGACGACCTTAGAGACGCCTTCTTTCTTCTTCGTCGATTGTTTATTTACATAGCCACTGCGGCTCCTCGTAGCCTTTTTCTGGCGGACAAATCCGCCAGTCAGTGACAGGTTATACAAGTGATCATACTATCGGATATCTTCTGCCAAGTGCTCTTCTATTTGGTCCATATTCGTTCTTCTAAATCTTCCGTGATTTCTGCCGGTGTTATGGCGCATGAAACCGGAAATGCAGCCCCAGAAGGGATGTAGAGCAGACCAATCACAGCCTTGCGGGCTGAGTGAGCTTGAGGAGCTTTGCCGTAAATTTTAGAAAAGGGGGTCGACCATAGGGGTCGACACCCGTCAGCACGTAAGGAGGGATACATAAGCACGTAAGGGACCCGGAAGGGCTCTTGCGCTTACGGGCCCGTGAAAACGCAGAAGCATGTTTCAGGCTTTACCGCTCGGCATCTCATCCTCGCCTCATCCTGGATCTCCCAGCCAGCCAGCACCCTGCCACTCCAGCCTGCTTCGCCTGCAAATAAACTCTACTACCTCTTTCACAACAACTCGTTCGTGTCTCCTTTGGGGTCCAAACCTTATCACATACCTTACAGTCTGTCCATTCCTACAAACATTCGCTTGGACACAAGGATGTCCGGATCAGAATTTGTCAAAGGTCACAGTGGCCTCACAAAACACTTAATCAAGGCCATTCTTCTTCTTCGTTGGTGGAGGAGTAGTTGTGAAGAGAGGAGGTGAAGGAAAGCACGTTCAACTTTTTCAGGTTTATATATGTTTATTGTTTGATCATTGTTTTGTATCGTTTGTGTACGTGTAGTGTAGTTTTCTGTGTGTTGTGCGTGTCTCGTGGCGGGGATGGCGTCCGCAGGGACGCCGCCGATGTCCCTGAGACAGGGCGTCAGGCTGGTGCCTCAGCTCAGCTCCACAGTGGAGCAGGTGCTGTTGGCCGTGGGGGAGCAGGTAGGGCACGGGAACATCACCTACGCTTCCAGGATGAACAAGGCGCTGGTGATCTTCTTTAAGGATCCAGACTCGGTCACTAAGCTCATTGAAAGCGGGGTTACAGTAGAGGAGGAGTTCATTCAGGTGTCCCCGTTAGCGGTAGCTTCCACCCGGATCACCGTGTCAGGTGTCCCTCCGTTCATACCCAATGAGGCGCTGGAGCGAGAGCTGCGGCGCTTCGGGAAGTTCGCGAGTGGGTTCCGCGCGGTGGGTCTGGGCTGCAAAGACCTGAAGCGAAGAGAGGCAAGCTTTCATGTTTTTAGATAATGAGTCTCACACACTAGACGTGTCTTTCCGGGTTCGATATGAGGAACAATTCTATATGGTGTACGCGAGCTCGGGAAGCATGAAGTGTTTTCAGTGTGGAGAAGTGGGACACAAGAAAGTGACGTGCCCGCACGGGAGACGGGCGGCGGAGTCCGCTGGAGCGGAGGGAGGGGAGGGCAGCGCCGGGGGGATTACGGTGCTGCTGCGTCCTCTGCGGCTGATGATTCTGATGCAGCGGTTCCGGCCGCGAGAGTGCCGGTGGCTGCGGCACGGTGGGTCCCGGGCCGGAGCCGGCTGTAGTGAGGGGCGCAGACGTTCCCTCTGCTGCGCCTGTTTCTGAGTCCTTGGCGAGGCAAGAGAAGAGAAATGAGGAACAGCTCGTAATAAAAAAGGGGTTGGTTGCCAACCCGGAGCAGGGGTCAGTGTGGTTCTGCACAGCAGGCTGAATTAGACAGCAGTCAGGTTAGTGAGATGGACGTGGAGGAGGACTATGAATCGGACAATGTGTCTCTAGCTGACAGCGTCTCAATTAGCACAGATTTATATTCATTAAAGGAGGTCAATGAGTTTTTAGATGAATCATTTGGAAAAGCAGTTTAGGTGGCAGAGTATTTCCCAGATATTAAAAAATTCATACAAACAGTCAGTACCCTCCAGAAAGAGGTGGGACGGATGTCCTGGATGAAAAACGTAGATATAGACTCAGGAAGCATGTGACTGCAGCAAAAAAAAGGTCTTCCATGTAAAATACGGTCAAAGAGGAGGAAAAACTGTAAATAAAGATGACCATGACCATTCATCACTGGGTGTTTTCTTTCTGCTGTGTTCACCTGTTTGTCCTATTACGCTGTATTTTTTATCCTCTCATGGCATTAAGAACTTTTTAAAGTAAAAAAGCTGGATGTCCTTTTTTTACAGGAGACTCACAGTGATTCACTGAATGTAACAGACTGGGGAGTATTGTGGGGGGGTCAGCACATACTCAGCCATGGCTCTAACCTGAGCGCTGGAGTCGCTGTTTTATTTTCTCCCTCATTAAACATGACTTTTCTATCCAGCACAGAGATCGTGGCAGGCAGGGTTCTGAGTAAAAGAGTGGAAATACACGGTATTATTTTTAATCTAGTCAACGTGTATGCACCAAACCACGGTCCTGAACGTGTTACTCTTTTTTAATTATTAAAAAACTAGTTGGACAGTGTGGGTCAAGGGGAGTGTATAATAATGGGGGGGGGATTGGAACTGCTGCACAGACGTCACTTTAGACCAAACAGGACAGGAGCTCCATTGCAGTCCTCCTCTTTTCTGGGCCAGACATTCAAAGAGGCAGATCTAGTGGACGTGTGGAGGAGGAAACATCCTTCAACCAGGCAGTATACCTGGATCAAAATAACAGATGGCAGGGTCAGTGGGGCCCGGCTGGACAGATTTTACATATTCGCTCCTTTTATCACACGTGTGTGACAAACTGTCAAATCCACCCGGTTGGTTTCACAGACCATCATTTGGTTTTAGTAGAGCTACTTTTATCTCCTGCTAGAGACCCTGGATCCTTCTGGCATTTTAATGTTAAGCTTTTAAATGATTTACATTTCTGCGAGAATTTTAAACTGTTCTGGGCCAACTGGTGTTCCAAGAAAGACTCGTTTCCCTCCCTGGGTCAGTGGTGGGAGGTTGGCAAGGGTCAAATTAAGGTCTTCTGCCAGCAGTACACTGCATACAAGAAACATTAAAAGAGCGATGGAGCAGTTGGAGGAAGACATTAAGGAGCTGGAGAGCGTACCTACCAACACAGAGAAATTAAAAGCTAAAAGACAACAACTGAACTCCTTTCTCCAGGAGAAGGCCAAAGGAGCTCTGGTCCGAGCTCGGTTCCAGAAATTAAAAGACATAGATGCACCTACCACGTTCTTTTTTAAACTGGAGAGATCCGTGGCCCAGGGGAAGCAAATGGTGGTTCTCCGGCTGCGGGATGGGAATATTACATCTGAACCAGCAGAGATGAGGAGAAACGCGGTGGACTTTTATACCGACCTGTTTGGGGCAGAGGAGTGTGACGGGGAAGCTGTGGCCGATCTGCTGCAGGACCTCCCACAGCTGAGTCCAGGTGAGCGAGACACCCTGAGTGCTGACATCACGCTGGAGGAGCTGACCACTGCAGTATCTCAGATGGCTGCAGGCAAGTCACCAGGTTGGATGGATTACCAGCAGATTTTTAAAAACATTTCTGGAACAGTATGGGACAGTAACTGCTGGATGTCTTGAAGGAGGCCTTTGCTAAAGGGCTTCTTCCAGCCTCCTGCAGACGGGCGGTAATATCACTGCTACTGAAGAAAGTGAGCAACATATAGCATTAATATTGGCATTATTTCCATTGACCAAGAAAAAGCCTTTGATTGTGTCGAACGTGCATTCTTGTTTGCCACACTAGAGGGTTTTGGTGTCGGGGAGCACTTTCTGTCCTGAGTGAAGTTATTATATAATGATACATGTTGTGTGGTGAAGGTTGGGGGAGGGCTGAGCAGACAGGTACCAGTCCTGAGAGGGATCAGGCAGGGATGTCCAATATCAGGCCAGCTCTACAGCGTGGCCATCGAACCTCTCCTGTGTCACCTCAGAACTCGGCTGAAAGGCCTGCGTCTGCCAGAGCTGCCTCAAAGTCCCCCAATAATAATATCAGCTTATGCTGATGACGTAAACATTCTTGTCCGGGATCAGGGGGACATACAGGAATTAGAGGGCAGTCTGGCATTGTATGCAAAGGCTACGACAGCCATGGTGAACTGGGAAAAGAGCGAGGCATGTGTGATTGGTCAGTGGGACGCAGGGAGAGTACAACGTCTCCCTGGGAACCTGACATGGGGAGTAAAAGGGTTAAAAGTCCTCGGTTTGTTTTTAGGCAGTGAAGATATAGAAAGCCAGAACTGGGAGGGAGTGCTGGGGAAGGTGCAGCTCAAGTTGTCTAAATGGAAATGGTTGCTACCCCAGCTGTCCTACAGGGGAAGAACTCTGATCGTCAATAACCTGGTTGCAGCGTCCCTGTGGCACAGACTCCAGGTGCTGACTCCTCCACAGGGACTCCTGCAACAACTACAGAGGCTGCTGGTGGACTTCTTCTGGTCGGGTCATCACTGGGTGCGGGCGTCCGTGCTGTACCTCCCTGTGGCAGAGGGGGGCCATGGACTGACAGACATCATATCCAGGACTGCTGCTTTCAGACTGCAGGCAGACCAGAGGCTGCTGTACGGCTCCACACTGTGCTGGTCGGCTGTGGCCCGCCTGCTGCTCTGGAGAGCCGGGGGCCTCGGGTACGACAAACAGCTGTTCCTGTTGAACTCTCCTCTACACAGACTGACTGGGCTCAGTCTTTTCTATACATCCGTATTAGATGCCTGGAGGACTCTCACCATCACAAGGCCTCCTGACCCAACGCCTGGGATGTGGCTCTTTGAGGAGCCACTGTTTAACAATGGTTTCCTGGTCCTAACATCCACATCAACGACAGTACAAAACAAATTCAGGGAGGCAGAAATAGTCAAGCTGGGCCACCTGACACGGACATCACTGGAGAGGCTGGCGGAGGTGACAGGTATAAGATCTACCAGGATGCTGCTGAGCCCCGTGGACGAGGTGTGGCAGTCACTGCCCCAGCCTCTTCGGACCTTCGCCCAGAGCCAAAGACAGGCTGACCAGTGGACAAAAACAGAAGAATACCAGTTTCCTATCCTGAATGTGAGTCCTGCAGTGGGGGAGTGGAGAGAAGAGAGCGGCCGACTGCTAACCCTCAGGACTCCAGCACTGGGCCCTTTCAACACCTCTGCAGGGAAACAGCTTACTGCAGCTGTGTGAAGGTCCTCAACTGTCGTTCTCTTGAAGGAGTCGGGGTGTCGAAATGGACGGAGGTTTTTGGCTCAGATTATTCCCCTAGTGGCAGCTGGCGGGTCCTGTATAAACCTCCTGTGGAGAAACGGTTGGCAGACATCCAGTGGAGAAATATACACAGAGCTCTAGCTACAAACAGATACAGAGCTCACCTGGACCCAAGCACTGAGGGGGGGTGTCCTTTCTGCTCGCTGCCAGAGACCCTGGAGCACTTAGTAGTGCCGTGTCCCAGGTTAGCTGACACTTTTAAACAGCTACAGGAGTGGGTGGGGGGTTTAGGAGAGGCCTTCTCGCTACCACTCTTTGTTTTTGGACCCAAGTACTTGGCAAGAAAAAAGAACTCTATGGTTTTAATGAATTTTATTTTTGCTAATGCCAAGATAGCAATCTGGGTTAATAGAAAAACAAAATGGCGGGGGGAGGCTGGACAGATCCACTGCTCTGCCTGAGGGGTTTGGTGGCAGCTAGGCTCAGAATTGAACATTCGTATTTTACACTGACGGACAATCTGGAGGGTTTCAGGGCTGTGTGGGGGGTGGGACAGGTCCTTTGCTCACTGGGAGACAACCGGTCTCTGGTTTTAAAATTTTAACAGAACATCTGGAAATTTTATCGTTGGTGTATGATGTATGTGTGCCTGGAATGTTTTTAACATTTTCTGTGACACATAATTTTGAATAATTAAGGATTTCTTTTGACAATGTAACTTAAATAAAGTTATTCAAAAGTCAAAAGTCTTCTTCTTCTAGTTGCGAAGGGTTGTTACATTTCAAATTAAACTGAGAGCAGTGATTTATAAATTATCTTTTACCTGTATTAAAATAAAACAATACAGAAGCACATTATTTGATGTTGACCTCATAAATGTCTTGCAACATATTGCAACAATATAAGCATTTACAACTTTGTAATGTTGCCATTTCTTTTCAAAATAATTTAAAGAGGTTTAGGGACTCAAGACACCAAGTGATGAGGTGTTTCAGGTGTCATTTTGTCCCATTCTTCCTGCCAACAAGTCTTAAGGTGTACAACAGTACAGTGTCTGCGTTGTCGCATTTTGTGTTTCAAAAGGCGCCACATATTCTCTATTGTGGCCAAGTGGGGACTGCTCGCAAGCCGGTCCAGCTCCTCCATCCTTTTTATCTGCAGCCATGCCTTTGTAATATGTGCACAATGTGGTTTTACATTGTCTTGTTGAAACATGCATGGATGTCTCTGGAAAAGATGTTGTCTTGAAGGCAGCATATGCTGCTCCAAAATCTCTATGTATGTTTCAGCATTAATGGTGCCATCACAGAAGTGTAAGCTACCTTTGCCAAGGGCACTGTCAAAACCCCACGTTGAATTGAAATACAAGTCAAATTAAATGAGGAATCACTGATGTCTTGCATTTTCCATACCATCATAACTTTTTCTGAGTTTGGGGTTGTATATACACATGTTATTCCAATATAATGTACAAGACCCCTGGGATCACCGGGTAGGGGTCTGCTAGTGGTACCCATATAAATGCAGATTAAAAGCACTTTATATTTGTATTTAGTTCTGATGATTATATTGTGATCTATAAGTTCAATATGCTTGTTGTTCCCTGGACAGGAGCTCAAAACAAAGTGCTGCTTATAGATGGACTATGTTTGTGAATGGGTGAATGTAAAACTGTACTGAAAAGAGCTTTGAGAGGTCAAGACTAGAAAAGTGAATACAAAACCATTTACATCAGCTCTGGAATGACTCATTGGAATAAAACAACTGTTCTGTTTATTTTATATTAGCGTGGGTGTGTCGCTTTAAATGTTACTGCCACAAAGAATTGTGGAAAGGCGTTTTCTCCTTTTCTTTCATAAAGACTGGTCCGATGTTTGCAATGCTAAAGGAGATAAGCTAGGAAACATTGAAGCTCTTCTACTTATCATTTAAAAATTCAAACAGGTCTTATTATGGCAGCCGCTGAATACCTAGTGGACAGAGGCATAATGTTTTCGGATAGTGGGTACGTCCGATCACTAGTGGGTACACTTTAATCTCAAGAATACATTTTCAAATCCCTTGTGACATCAATTCACTTCTGAGGACTTAAGATATTCTGGTTGATTGTTTTAATCATATAATCAGTGATACCTATAGAGTAGGCAGGCTAAATAAGCCTTGATAAGGCTTCCTTGAATCCTACCAAATATAGAAATATCCCTTTGTAACCATATATTCAAAATCATTTAACTCTTCTTCAAAATACTTTCATTGCTTACAAGGCTTTTACTCTAGTGTAAATCTTTTGAAATAGTGATACCCAGATATTTGACTTCATCCTTAATTGGCATGGCATGAATAGGAATTAAGGGGTGATCATGAATTACCATTAACCCACATTTATTCTCATTTACAGCCCTGATGCTTTTGAGAAATGGAAGATAACCTCTAAACTTTAGGTATTTAGGTAACGTGCCCCCCCCCCGGAGAGTGTTCGCTGGGAACCACTGTTCTAGACCTATAGCAGCATAACTAAGAGCAGGTCCAAGACAAGCCTGGACCGGCTTTAACTGTAAGCTTTATCGTAAAGGAAGGTTTTAAGTCTACTCTTAAACATACAGATGCTGTCTGCCTCCCGAAATTAAACAGGGACATGATTCCACAGGAGAGATGCTTGATAACTGAAAGCTCTGGTTCCTACTCTACTTTTAGAGACAAGTTAGCCTGAATTCTGGGAGCACAGTGCTCTAGTGGGGTGATATGGTACTATCAGCTTTTAAAGGGGTGTTGGTAACATATTATTAAGGGCCTTGTGTGCTTTCTCTGAATAGGATCGGTGCAATGATTAATCACAGGAGCATTAACTGCATTCCTCTCCTGTCTTCGTTTTTCCAAACTACAAAAGTAACTAACATACCTTTAATCATGTTAATCGTGTCAAGTATAATAAACAGTGTCCTGTAAAGGGAGCACTTGATCTTGAACTCAGGTTTTGGTTCCTCCAAATACCTACAAGTGAGTGGGAATAACGGAAATCAGACAGGATTGTATTATTAAATCTAAAAAAGAACCTTCCATATTTAAAACAGCTGCCAGATAATGAGCAGTTTCATCTGGCTTGGGTGAAACCACTTTGCCAGAACATCTGTTACTACAAAAAGCTATTCCTGCAGATCTATTCACATGACTGTTGACTGTTCAGTGTCTCATTTTACAGTCCTTTAGATCCCTGGTATACAGAAACATAAAGATAAATTGCTTTTTAAACAGTCCTTTATGAGGCCATTATTGTAGCAAAACAACTGTGAAATGTGAGTCTCTATCTGTCTGTGTGTACTCAGTTTTCTGTGTAGAATAATCTCCAAATGTGTCAAAAAAAATTGTGAATGTGTACATGTATTTGTATTGAGTGTGTGTGTAATATGATCTGAAAATGTGTAAAGAATAAATATATATATCTTTAAATATGTATTCAGAATTTAGTGTATTTATATCTGTAAATAAACACATACATGGAGATTAATGGTATGGTATTTTGCTTGAAGACCTGAAAATACAGAGTTATCAGTTTCTGCTCAGGCGATCTCTCAGTTAGGGTTTTTTCTACTTTGGCTACATTTCCCAATAATAGCAGCAAAAGTGTGCAGGAATCTGCAAATATGTGAGGAGATTTGTCTGTTTTCAGGAGCCTCAGTCTTGATGCCACTCTGTGCGGTGAGTACTTCTATTTGTATTGTGATGGCTCATTTCTGTTGAATTGCTCTGTGTAATACTGGCGTCCCATCAGCACAAAGATCACAGTTGTTTAGATGCTATATCAGCTGATGACTTGTTTCCTACCAGTAATTCTCAGTGAAATTGAAGTTTGAGCTGAATAGCTTATTTAGTTTTTACAAGTGAACTCCAGTGAGCTCTTTGCCCCTGACAAAACAGACATGTTCAGCAGGAATTTTAAATGTGCGCGCACCCTTGAAAAGGACTCTTCAACCACCAGTACACGTCTAAGCAGTGCACAGGCAAATTGACAGCAAGTATAAAGAAGTTACAGTACCAGTTTTTTTATGACATTTTGTCAAGTGCACTATTTAATTTTGTTCAAACAAAACCTTTTCAGTGCTGTGGCACTGTTAAAAAGAAACTGACAGAGTTCTGAATTCCACCCCAATAATATGACAATTGAAAACCACAACATAAATACTCTGTGCACGATTAAGCCTGGATATAAAAAGGATGAAAAAAAAAGCTAATACCTTTGGAAAACCAGTTGATAAAAGGCTGAACTAATATTTTTAACCAAAACCAAGGTGCATTAATTAATGAGTCGCTGTGAAACATTCCCCTGACAAATGAATTAGTATGAAAAACAGCATTCAAAAACAATGAGGATGTCTCTCAAAGTAAAATACACACAAATAAAAAGTGTCTTCAGCACTGACACCTGGAAGCTGGTAGTCATTCCTTGGGCATATTATAGAGTCTTCAGGCATGAAGAACATGATGATGCAGAATCCAATGCTTCTTTGGGAATTAGGTTCTCCATAGCATCACATGCTTCCATCAGACCTCTATGTTGATTTTTGCGAAGCGGTAATGCAGAGAGGCAGGGTTGCGCAGCAGCACCATTCCTCTGTGTTCCATCGGCTGGTTGAGAAGGGTGTTGAGGAGACCAGCGACACTGACAAACCCCAGAGCCTCCCCGCAGCCCGCAGACAAGGAAAAGTCCCCCTGCGTAACCCAGCCTAGAGACACTCTGGAGCAGTGAGAGGTGATGCTCGGCAGAGGATCTGGCCACAGCCCAAAGATGAGATCTGTGGAGGACTCGGAAGATGATTGGGGATCTTCAGTAGAAGTGCTGAGTTTTGGTACAGAGGCAGAGGGAAGGTCCGAGCCCTTACCCTCAGTTTTATCAGTGGATGAAGAGGATGTAGCAGCTTTCTTGGAGCCTTTGTTTCTGCATTTGATTCTGCTTTTGAAGTGGTTTCTGTGCAGTGGCTCCTGGGGGCAGCTGCTGTCAGACTTCTTGCTCAGCAGCTTTAGGTCCTCTGGGACTGGCACACACACCATAGCATGGAGCTCTGGTTTACCCTTCGACAGCAAAGACAGACGCACCCACACCAGACTCATTCCATGCTCTGTGAGAAACAAGCTCACAGCTGAGGAGAGAGGCGGCACCTGGCCGACACGGCACGACCTCTGACCTTTAGATGTTGTGGGCCTGCACCAACCAGAGAGCAGCTTCAAAGACTTTCTGTTCCTGGGAAGCAAAGAAACAATGTGCACTTATAACAAGTGATGGGAATTGATATGAATGGTTAGATTTTCATGGGCTCCATTAGGCGCCCTGGGAGACATTCAATTTAGTAATTCTAATTATTTCTAATGCACAAACTAAAAGGCAGCTGATGAGCAGGGAAAATCACTCCAATTTCTTTCTCATAAAGTCAGTCATTACTCAAAGCTTGTGTGATGGTTTTATCGGAACAGATGCAACTTTCCCCCTCCACTAATCTCTGTGATGTATTGCAGCAATTTAAGGTTGGATGTACTCTGGGGATTCTCATCAGGGACATTATAGCCTGACGTTGTCAGACTCACAATTCTAGTCAGAATGTGAGTCTGAGACCGCTCCATTGGGCTGTGACTATGGGGCGTGCTTCAACTGACCAGGAAATAAAATTCCTCTTCGCTCAATTGGATAGACCTACAACCAATCAGAGCAACGTAGTATGTGATGTATGTTAAGCAACGCATTGTGAGTTATTTACTAACGCCGGGTTCACACAGGACGCAGAGCCAAGCCTTAAATAACAGCTGGCTCCCATCCACTCCCATGTTAAAACTTTGTGCGGGTCACACCGTAGGCTGAAGCTAGGCGCTGCGCCATGGCTGCCTCGCGCCGTGCAGCGATCGTTTCGGCGTCGAGTCTATTTTTTGCGCTTGACTCGAGTGTATCGCACCAGGAAACACACTGAAAAACAATTTTAAACTATATTGATGACATATTTTATATTATATAAATGATCAAATATGCATCTCATACTTTGAAGTCCCCTTTTGTTGTCCTGGAGTTTTAATTTGACCAATGACATTATTAAATGTCCCCCTCTGCCCATCCACTACAGCCACACAAGCAGTGATAAAGAGAGAGAGGGGGGCTACGAATTCTCCACATACAGTGCCTTGCATAAGTATTCACCCCCTTAGGACTTTTCTACATTTTGTCATGGTATAACCACAGATTAAAATTTATTTCATCGTGAGTTTATGTAATGGACCAACACAAAATAGTGCATCATTTGGAAGTGGGGGGGAATATTACATGGATTTCACAATTATTTACAAATAAAAATCTGAAAAGTGTTGAGTGCATATGTATTCACCCACTTTACTGTGAAACCCCTAACAAAGATCTGGTGCGACCAATTGCATTCACAAGTCACATTTGAAAGTCACATAATTAGTAAATAGGGTCCACCTGTCTGCAATTTAATCTCAGTATAAATAAACCTGTTCTGTGACGGACCAAGGAGCTCACCAAACAGGTCAGTGATAAAGTTGTGGAGAAATATGAAGCAGGGTTAGGTTATAAAAAAATATCCAGAGCTTTGAACATCTCTCTGAGCACCATAAAATCCATCATAAGAAAATGGAAAGAATATGGCACAACCGCAAACCTACCAAGAGGAGGCCGTCCACCCAAACTGAAGAGTTGGACAAGGAGAAAATTAATCAGAGAAGCAACCAGGAGGCCCATGGTTACTCTGGAGGAGTTGCAGAGATCCACAGCTGAGGTGGGAGAATCTGTCCACAGGACAACTATTAGTCGTCTACTCCACAAATCTGGCCTTTATGGAAGAGTGGCAAGAAGAAAGCCATTGTTGAAAGGGATCCATAAAAAATCCCGTTTGGAGTTTGCCAGAAGCCATGTGGGAGACACAGCAAACATGTGGAAGAAGATGCTCTGGTCAGATGAGACCAAAATTGAACTTTTTGGCCTCAATGCAAAATGCTATGTGTGGCGAAAACCCAACACTGCCCATCACCCTGAGCACACCATCCCAACAGTGAAACATGGTGGTGGTAGCATCATGCTGTGGGGATGCTTCTCTTCAGCAGGTACAGGGAAACTGGTCAGAATAGAGGGAAAGATGGATGGAGCCAAATACAGGGAAATCCTTGAAGAAAATCTGATTCAGTCTGCAAAAGACTTGGGACTGGGGCGGAGGTTCATCTTCCAGCAGGACAATGACCCTAAACATACAGCCAGAGCTACAAAGGAATGGTTTGGATTAAAGAATGTTAATGTCTTAAAATGGCCCAGTCAAAGCCCAGACCTCAATCCAATAGAGAATCTATGGCAAGACTTGAAGATTGCGGTTCACAGACGGTCTCCATCCAATCTGACTGAGCTTCATCTTTTTTGCCAAGAAGAATGGACAAACCTTTCCATCTCTAGATGTGCAAAGCTGGTAGAGACATACCCCAATAGACTTGCAGCTGTAATTGCAGCAAAAGGGGGTTCTACCAAGTATTGACACAGGGGGGTGAATACTTATGCACCCAACAGATGTCAACTTTTTTGTTCTCATTATTGTTTGTGTCACAATCAAATTTATTTTGCACCTCCAAAGTACTATGCATGTTTTGTTGATCAAACGGGAAAAAGTTTATTTAAGTGTATTTGAATTCCAGTTAGTAACAGTACATAATGGGAAAAAGTCCAAGGGGGGTGAATACATATGCAAGGCACTGTAGGCGGAGAATACTTGTAGTGGAGAATACGTAATTTACCCTCGACACCCGACATTTAACAGAGCAAACAGCGAAGTTCTTCAACATGGATGACATTAAATTAATAATTGAAGTGGAGAAGTGCAGTGAGTTGTATGATCCTCGGAACATGTTGTATAAAGACAACACCAAGAAAGACAAATGTTGGGACGCTGTTGCTTAATGTTGGAGCAACAAGTAAGTATATGCTTTTAATCTACTGGATCAACAGGTGATATTATTAGCGCTGCCCTGCGGTTCAGCGTCGCTTCAGTGTCCGGTGTGAACAACCAAGCGCCGGCACGATAGGGATTAGCGCGGTGCTTTGGTGTCGCCTCCACGTTCTCCATTCCTCTTTCAAAATGAATGCGCTGTCGATGTCTTCTAAAACAGACTCAATGGCAGCATCTACACATTTGAGCTCTCCAGCGGCAGGCATGTTTGTTGAAAACAAATTCAACCCAAGGGCACTTTGATGACGTGGTTGATTACGTAACCGTTGTTCATCTGTCCATCATCGTATAAAGCCCACCCTGACAATCTGATTGGCCCGGTCGGGCATAATTTCTCCCCAACGGAGCGACTCCAGACCGAACTTCCCGACCTCAAATGTTGTGGGCGGGGCTAAGTTCGTCTGGCATCCAGGCTAGGGACATTATGATGAAAAGGAGGAAGACTAGCAAAGTGCCATATATCAAGCTTGTCAAAAGCTGCACTGGGCTCTTTAATAAAAAGAGGAAAGAAGTGATGATTAGAGGCCAAAATATCTAAATATCTAAAGGGACCCCAGTGTAAACCTGCTGTGGGTGTGTGTTTGATTCAACACTAAGTTCACATGAAACAAAATAGGAAGATAGAAAAATAATAAATCTTCAGTCTAAAATAGTTAAAAGAAAACATTCACCTCAGTACAGTTATGCAGCTCTGGGTCTTTGTCACAGTGAGATGTGATGTCATCTCTTCCTCCATAACTGTGTCTGTGTTTGTTGTGGTTTGGGTCTGTTCGTCTCTTTTCTCCTCCACTCTTCCTTCCTTTGTGATAAGCTCCCACTCTTCGGCCAGCTGTTGCCACGGGCAACGGAACGGGGCCAGACATCCATGTTTAACGAAATTGGTCCTTTTGGCAGGTGGCCGCCTACAGAAGAGGTCGGAAGGTCAGACCCTTGTCAAACTGTTGGGGCAACAGTGCCAATTTATCCATCAAATCAGGACTGCTGAGCAGCGCTTAGTAGAAGACTTGCAGTCTGCAGCTGTATAACCATCTCGTCTGCCTGGTGAGAACGATCTCCATATTGGAAATGAACTGGGTACAGAGCTTCCCTCAATCAAAGCCTCTAACTGACAGGGACATGACAATCTGACAATCACACCCAGTAGTTTGACTGAATAACATACTTTCCTTTCACACAGTAACAGTCCCCAACAACGCATGTTTCAATCAGAGCCTCATCGTCACATTTCTTTTTTTATTTAACAACTTGGCTCCCTTGACTTTAAGTTTGCTTCTGCTAAACTCAGCTTCAGTTTTTAGCTGACCTCTTGAACTTGTCCAGGAGCTCGGTCTCTTGCTCTTCCTGAAAACGAATGCCTGCTGGACAGTCTGGGTAATCATGGGGGAAGTGAGGGGTTCCTTTATTCTGAGAGTGTTTCAGACTCATATTCAGCCCACCGATTCGAACCCCTCTGTACACCTGGTTAGGGGAGAAATAAATAAAGAGGACAAATAAATCAAACCTGAAAGCTTCCAGTATGACATTAAAAAGGTACTTTTGAGTCATGAAAGTTACATAGTATAAACTCCTGATCAAAATCTTAAGACCAGTTAGAAAATTGCATGAATTTGCATTTTGCACTGTTGGATCTTAGGAAGGTTCTAAGTAGAGCTTCAAAATGCAAAAAGAAGAAATGGGAACAAGAGACCAAAAGTTGTGAGCAGGCAATTTATTGAAAACAACAATTTAACTCAAATAGGCTGTTCATCAGCTGATCAAAGGTTTAAGACCACAGCCTTTAAAAGCCAAAATCTGTGCAAAAATGTGGATTCCATGTCATTTCCTGTCAAGTAATCACACTGTGAAGATCTCTTGATGGCAAAGGCAAAAAAGCTCACCGTCTTTGAACGTGGTAGGATTGTTGAACTGCATAAACAAGGCCTCTCACAACGTGCCATCGCTGCTGAGGTTGGACGCAGTAAGACAGTCATTTTGCATTTCTTAAAGATCCTCAGGGTTATGGAACAAAAAAATCAAGTGGTAGACCCAAAAAAATCTCAGCGGCGCTGAGCCGGAGGATCCGAATGGCTGTCCGTCAAGACACGGGACGATCCTCGTCCCAAATTAAGGCCATTACTGGTGCTGACTGCAGCCCAATAACCATCAGGCGGCATCTGCGAAGGAAGGGCTTCAAAAACAAGAAACATCTTCAAAGCCCACGTCTCCTTCAACGCCACAAAATTGCCCGTTTAGACTTTGCAAGGGAGCACCAAACATGGGACATTCAAAAGGTGGAAGAAAGTTTTATTCTCTGACGAGAAAAAATTTAATCTTGATGGTCCTGATGGCTTCCAACGTTACTTGCATGACAAGGAGATGCCACCTGAGATGTTTTCTACGTGGCACAGTGGAGGGGGCACCATCATGATCTGGGGTGCTTTTTACTTCAATGGAACAATGGAGCTCCAGGTTGTGAAGGGGCGTCAAACAGCAGCTGGCTATGTGGAGATGTTGCAGCGGGCATCCCTCAAGACTGAGGGCCCTCGTCTGTGTGGTAACGACTGGGTTTTTCAGCAGGACAACGCTCCAATTCAAAATGCCCGTCTGACCAAGACTTTTTTCCAGGAGAATAACATCACTCTTCTGGACCATCCTGCGTGTTCCCCTGATCTTAATCCAATTGAGAATATTTGGGGATGGATGGCAAGGGAAGTTTACAAAAATGGACTTCAGTTCCAGACAGTGGATGCCCTTCGTGAAACCATCTTCACCACTTCGCACAACATTCGCACTAGCCTTTTGGAAACCCTTGCATCAAGCATGCCAAAACGAATTTTTGAAGTGATCAAAAATAATGGTGCAGCTACTCATTACTGAGTCAGTTTTCGACACTTGTTTTAGGAGGTTTTTTTTTAGCTCTGGTCTTAAACTTTTGATCAGCTGATGAACAGCCTACTTCAGTTAAATTGTTGTTTTCAATAAATTGCCTGCTCACAACTTTTGGTCTCTTGTTCCCATTTCTTCTTTTTGCATTTTGGACCTGGAGCTCCATTGTTCCATTGAAGTAAAAAGCACCCCAGATCATGATGGTGCCCCCTCCACTGTGCCGCGTAGAAAACATCTCAGGTGGCATCTCCTTGTCATGCAAGTAACGTTGGAAGCCATCAGGACCATCAAGATTAAATTTTTTCTCGTCAGAGAATAAAACTTTCTTCCACCTTTTGAATGTCCCATGTTTGGTGCTCCCTTGCAAAGTCTAAACGGGCAATTTTGTGGCGTTGAAGGAGACGTGGGCTTTGAAGATGTTTCTTGTTTTTGAAGCCCTTCCTTCGCAGATGCCGCCTGATGGTTATTGGGCTGCAGTCAGCACCAGTAATGGCCTTAATTTGGGACGAGGATCGTCCCGTGTCTTGACGGACAGCCATTCGGATCCTCCGGCTCAGCGCCGCTGAGATTTTTTTGGGTCTACCACTTGATTTTTTTGTTCCATAACCCTGAGGATCTTTAAGAAATGCAAAATGACTGTCTTACTGCGTCCAACCTCAGCAGCGATGGCACGTTGTGAGAGGCCTTGTTTATGCAGTTCAACAATCCTACCACGTTCAAAGACGGTGAGCTTTTTTGCCTTTGCCATCAAGAGATCTTCACAGTGTGATTACTTGACAGGAAATGACATGGAATCCACATTTTTGCACAGATTTTGGCTTTTAAAGGCTGTGGTCTTAAACCTTTGATCAGCTGATGAACAGCCTATTTGAGTTAAATTGTTGTTTTCAATAAATTGCCTGCTCACAACTTTTGGTCTCTTGTTCCCATTTCTTCTTTTTGCATTTTGAAGCTCTACTTAGAACCTTCCTAAGATCCAACAGTGCAAAATGCAAATTCATGCAATTTTCTAACTGGTCTTAAGATTTTGATCAGGAGTGTATGTACAGGCATCCACATAGCACCTGTTTAAAAAAATCCACATTTCACTTCATTTGAATTGTTTCAACATTTGGACTAGATGTAGTGGACAATGTACTAAATGGAAGAACTTTGTTAGTATACACATCCAAGATGCAAAGGAAACAGGGAATCTTATCTCCGCAAATCACTGTTGTAAAAACTAAAATTGCTCCGAGTCCTTGCCGAACCTGAGCCAAAACAAAAGTCTGTTTCAGTCAAATGAAAGAACTGTCCTTGCTACCTACCAGTGGAATCCAGAATGCCATGCCCCAGCCTTTAGGAAGCAGCAGGTCCCATCCAGCACCCCAGGAGGTCATTTCATGTCCCACCTGCTTGCCAGGCTGGTGAACCAGGAGGATGGGGACTCTACCCTGTAGGGGAGTGGGGCTCAGCCTGGAGCCCGGCACCAGCACCTCGCTTCTCTTATGGTTCAACTCCTGTAGATCAAACACAGGGTTAGAATAACGTTTTAGATTATCCAAGATTTCAAAAAATACAGGAGCTGGCTTAAATATGAAAGAATGATTACTGAATAATTACTGAACAACTCTGGCATTAAGAAAAGACAATGCACCTGCTCTGACATCTTGTTATCAGTGACGTTGTCTCGCACAGACTGCTCCCACAAGAAACTCTGACAACAGTGTTCTGGTACTCCTCGCAAAACAAGCTCTTTCATCCTCTCCTCGTCCACATCTGGAAGAAGCACATAACACAAACACATGGCATGCTGCTGTATGACCAAAATCAGTAACATCACTGACATATGAAGTTCTCTAATGATTAATAACCCAAAATCCAAATGAAACTAAAACTCTTCCTGCAGTGGAAAGAACAACTTGCTCTACTACAGTGTTAATTTTGGCAGCTATTTTTGATTTAGTCTTAGTCTTAGTCTTTTGACGAAAATGCATTTTAGTTTTAGTCACTTTAGTCAGCTTTAGTCATTTTTATCCTTCTTAGTTGTAGTCTAGTTTTAGTCGACTAAAACAAATTACATTTTAGTCTAGTTTTAGTCGACGAAAACAAATTCCATTTTAGTCTAGTTTTAGTCACATTTAGTCATTTTTATCCTTCTTAGTTTTAGTCTAGTTTTAGTCACATTTAATAGCCACATTAAACTCCTTTTCTATAAAAACATATAGCTGCAGCCTAATAGCTTAAAAATATATATTTAGTTTTAAATGTGAAAACAAAAAGGGAGAGCAGGTCAGACTGGAGCCGGACACAGAAACTGAACATCGGTACAAACCAACTGCAGCTTCTGCTCTGATGAAGAAGCTGAAGGGCTGATCTCTGAGCAGCTGAGACCAGAGAAACTCTTTGTTTTCACTGTTTCCATAGTTAAGAAGCAGTCGGTCACTGAGAGGCTGCTCCACGAGAACGTGCTCTGCTTTCACTGTGTCTCTCTGAGCGAGTGCGCAGGGCGGGGGGGCGGAGCTACGGACTGGAGCGCTATCTGGGGCGCACACACACACAGACACACACAGAAACACTCACTCGCCCGCTCCTGATACTTCATGACAGCCTGACCAGATGATGTTTTAAAAATTATTGTGACTTAGTCATCCACCAACATTTTCGTCTCGTCTCGTCAACGAAAATTAAAATAAATTTCGTCATAGTTGTTATTTTCAAAGATTCGTTTTCGTTACGTCTTCGTCTCGTCTTCGTCACGGAAAAAAGGGTAGTTAACGAATATATTTCGTCATCGTCTTCGTCAACGAAATTAACACTGCTCTACTAGCACCTCATTCTCATATTATTTACCAACAATACCCCTAATGGAGTAGTCATTCTTTGCAAGAAAGGATTGTTGAGATGTAAAATATGCATCCTGTAGATACAATACCCATGCATTCTTTATCACAGAAAAAAAATACATGTGTGCTAGATTTTATCGTGTGAAATGGTTAAGGTAATGGTTTTGTATTTATATAGCGCTTTTTAAGTCTTGATGGCCACTCAAAGCTCTTTACAGTACAGTTTTACATTCACCCATTCACACACACATTCATACAGTGCATCTATTCGCAGCACTTTGTTATTCTATGGGAGCCATTCAGAGTTCAGCATCTTGCCCAAGGACACTTCGGCATGCAGATGGGTCAGACTGGGGACCTTCAGGTTGGAGGACGACCACTCTACCCCTCAGCCATGGCCTTAATGAAGTCTATGGTGTCCGATAATCCGCTTAAAGAGTCTTTCAAAGTGTATTTAACGATTAATATGGAATATAATAAATAAATAGAATTTGTTATTCCATTAAAGGACATGAGGACAGCCCATATAGTAAGTGATTCTATTTTCTTATATACTTACGTGCAAATCGTAAGTATAAAACCCCCGAAATGGAAAAGGGTAACTCTGTAACCTGATTCTTGGAGCCATGGGATGAATTTGAAAAGGACTACAGGCTACTGAGTTACAGACTGTGAGAAGGCATGGGGTTGTATGTCATCCAGTAAGCAGATCAATAAAAAAAAACTACAGAGAAACTGAGGAAGAGACTATTTTACTTGGTTATTTTAAGCCATGATCATTTTATCCTGGCTGCAGATGCTGATCTTTTGAATATCAAATTTAAAGCAGTACCTTTATATTTTCATAGGGTTGCCCAGTTAGTGAATAGCTTCCCTTCGAAGGCATCAACCCTTTTACAAACAACCAGCTAAATAAATAAGGCTGTGTGTGAGCAATGACATAGCACCAGACAATACTGCCTATGGTATCATCACTGACATAACACTTTCAAGATCACTGTGATGGTAAAACCAGTGAATCAGCTGCTGAGAGTCCCTGAGGCTGTGTTTGGAGTACAGGGTCCTGCCAGGATTCGAACCTAGAACATCTGCATGGCCAGGCAGAGGCCCCCCGGAGCTCAGAACCAGATGTGCACTCACTGAAACAACCTCAGGAAAGGATGCAACAGATGGATTCTTGGCTTACCAATACATGTGATATTAAATAGTTAGCCTTATTCTGGCATATAGTGTATGCAAGGGAATATTACATCCATCTGCACACCATATGACATACAAGACCACGTTAGGAAACAGAGCATGATAGAATAATTATAGAATGATTCAAGTCTTTGAAAAAAATCTGTAAATTGTATGTCCTTGAATAATCTCCAACTGTAAAGCAACTGCCCAGATCTCTACCTGTCTGGTTGGTCAGATTTTACCTTGTGTTGACTCTACACAGGGCAAAGCTTTAACCTTCTTGGTGGGTAAAGTCAGCCTGGGGTCATCTACAGTCAGACCCAGCACTGTGCCTGAGGGGAGCTCTCCAGTTGAATAGATGTCTGGGTGAATTGAAACATTCACTGTTAGATATATATACATGTCAGATGTTACAATTTTAATCCAGAGATACTAAAATAATATTTAATTCACACTGAGAAATAATAATAAACCTTTCAGTATATGAAAGATGTCAGCTTGTTGTTGATGCAGATTCATCTTGCTTTCATCTTTGCAGTGCTCAGGCCACCAAAGGGAGGATGGCTGGGATTTATTAATTTCCTTAAGAGAAGAATAAAGAAAAACACACTTATAGGTTGGAAATACATATATATCTAAGGCTCTCTGATTTCACATTGAAAACACCAAAATCCTTACATCACAGACTGAAGCAGCTTCCAAAGTTTCTGCTAGAACAGAATGGGACTGTGGTCCAATCAGGCGATAGCGTACAATCTCCATTGTGAGATCACTGAAAGAAATTCACAAGTGAAATACAAACACTGCAAATAAAACAGAAATTCATATGTTGTGCTCAGTTTGTACCTGAATCAAACCTGTAAATAATACTGACTTTATGACTATTCCAGTTGAGCTGGACCTCCATGTGACCGGGGTGATGGGAGATCTAGTTCCATCTCCCAGGATCTTTTTGGCAGGAGGTTCACTGGCATCCTTACAGTTCCGCTTTCTCTTGGTCCTGAGGGTCTGTGTGGCCTCAGGGGCCTTTTCAGATTGAAGCTCTGGTTCTAGGCTGGGGACAACCTCAGCAGGTGTAACCACAGGCACAACTGGAGGGACGACAGCCTCAAAACACTGACACACCCCTTGTAATTCAGAGAGAAGGTCCTGGAAGGAGTGTACAGTATAAGTCAAGAACCTTGTTTCTCCACTAACTAATATTTTCCAAAAATCTATCTGTCATTTGCATAATATATACACGCATGCATGAGTCAACAGCGATTATTCAGACCTTTAAAAAGCCTGCATACCTGTTTAATAGAGGGATGAGCCCAGATCCACAGCTGTCTGTGAGTTGAGCCCTGTGTACGGGGTCTCCAGAGAAAGGTAACAGGGCCCAATGGCTGCGAGGGGTAAAGTCCCGCTCTGTACACCACCACACTGCCCTGTCTTCGCCCTGATATACACAGTGCTGCGGCAAATGTAGGACCTGAAAACACACACCACCACCAAGAGTTTCTTGCTTAGTATTGAGATCATTATTTTCTCTCAAATATAAGAGAAATAAAGCTGGGTAAAACACAAATTATAAACATGATTATTTGTACATACAGTGGGGGAAGGGAGACCTGATCACATGTTGTCACAGGAGACACATTAAAGGATGGATGTTAATACTAGCTCTGAACAAGGCAATATTTTTTTAATTCAAACACAGTAGGTCTCTTATTGCTTGGATCTACTAGATTCATTTTTTGGTAGAATTTTTGTCCTTAACAAACTTTTTTTCTGCTTTTCTCTCACTACCTCTATTTCACTGCTAGTTTTGTGCTACTCTAAATCCCATGAGGAGATGTTGTCATTGGTTGAGCAAGAAAGTAGTAGTGCTTGTTTTGTAGTGCAGCTAAACTCCCTAAATAAAGGCAGTAGCATGGTTGTATTTAGATATTAGATTGCCTGTGGGTCTGAATCAAGATCAGGATGTTAATGTGATCAATCGTGCAGCCTTACAAATTAAATCAAAGAGGAAGAGTGCTTGAGGGAAAATATTCTCCTGGTAATTTTGAAGTGTGGAGGGGAAGAAAGACAAAATAACATGTATTAGCAATTGGGCAGTATACTTACCAGCTTCCTTGCTTGTCAGTTGTGACAGACATGCCAGCAGATTGTCTTCCTCTCCCTGAAGCTCTATGCAGCAGTGATATGTAAGGTCCTGAGAGGACAGAACCAGAAGGTTTAAGATGAGTTTATTTGAGATGAGTTTATTTGAGATATTGAATATCCCTTAAAGGGCCCAAATTGTATCCCTTTCTGGGATTACACTTTAGGTATTGGTACCCCTAAGATGATATATCATTGGTTTATACTGCAATGTGTATTTCCATGTCCTCTCTACTGCCCTTCTCCGGAGCTGCAGACAGAACAGGCTGTTTTGCCTGCCACTTGAGCCACTCCATTAACTTGATACAGCCATAGAAGACCATTCACATATTTACAGTCGGTTACAACAGGATGTTGCTGAACAGTAAGTTACACTGTCCTCTTGTTTGTTCAAGTTTTAGCAGGACAGTGGGCCAATGTATGAGTAACGTCCCGAGTTACAGTACGGAGTTTCACAACATAGTTCAAATAAGGAGTTTAAATACAGAGTTTCAGAGCACACCGACAAGAAACAGCAGAAGAAATAAAGCGTAACCGCTGTTCTTGAACATTAACGTAGGAGGAATGTGCACGGACAAATTTGCTTCCTTGCATCCCTCCACTTTCCACTGTTTCTTCAGTGTTGTTTGTTGTGGTTAGCCTGTGGTAGTTAACAAGCTGCTAGCTCAGCAATATGTCTGCATGGTGTCACGTTCGGTGTGGATGGGTGGTGGGTTCGGACGCTGGACTGTTACCGGGTGGGTGGGATCCCGAATGACAGATAGGAAGTAGGAAACGAGACGTTTTGATAATATATTTCTTAGAATGGACTGAGAGAAAAAGTCTGCGAAGTGACTGTTTTCATTGTTTTCATACTTTGAGGGTCCCTATTGACCCCCTTCAAGTAATTGTAGATAGTAAAAGCCCAGAAAATGTACATCACACAATATGGGCCCTTTAAATACAATCCTAAATATGTGAAGCAAGGAATGTTTGTGTGGTCACCTGCAGCAAACAGTGGGTGCTCATGGCTCTATAGCACGGGCGGTAACATTTGTACGTGGGTCTGTCCCCGAGGCAGTATCCCCACTTTTTAACCACGTGGAAGCGCTTGGCGTGCCAAATGTGCGTCTCCAGCCATATGTTCTTCCTCTGACGCCGGTTGAACTCAAGCAGCAGGTTTCCATGCCGGCGGCGCGCCTTACGGCTCTTGCTCTTTGTCTGTTCCTTCTTCTTCTTTGAGCCAGCCTGGAGGCTCTTCTCATGCTACAGGAGGAAGGAAACAAAATAAGTCATAAAGGTACTCAGAGGAGAACAGCCTTTGTGTATGAAACAAGACACGTTGAATGTGAGGTAAGACATTAGGATGCTACACATAAACATGTTCTTACCATTCTGTTGGCCACATCTCTCAGTCTGCGAGGGAGCCGCTTTACGCTGTGGCCCATGGCCCGTCTCCTCATGTGTTTAGGCAGGGCTCCAAACACATGGCAGCTGCCTGTTGTCCTGTTGACAGCTTTTAACATGGTTTTCACCTCTGCTGCCCTGGCCCTCGCAAAAGCCCCACCTGGGTAGGAGAGTGAAATTTGAGACACCATTAATCTGACTGACATTGATTTAAATTCATGAGCAATTTCATGATTTGTGTCTTTCATTTTGTGACTTTCTAAATTCTCAGATGAACAGAAGAAGAACAGAACAACTGCAGCACAGGAAAGTGAAAATATAATTATTAAGGAGAACATATTTGGTGGCATGCACTATAATGAATGATAAATTATGATCCCCTATAACCAGCAGACCAGTGTACAACCACTGGGTAGTGACAGTATTATGCAAATCCACTTCGGACAAGGTCTTTACCAGAGATGTACTTGGACATGTCTTTGGCGTAGACGGCTCCATCTTTCTGGTGTCCACGGACCCACCCATCCCGCTGGTGACGGTTCTTCTGCCTCTCTACAGGTAACTTCACGTCAGATGGATCATCACCTCCAGTTGCACCTTCACCTCCAGTTGCACCTTTGGGAAGATGATTATTTTACCATATAAGCAGCAGTACAGACAAATATGAATTTGCGTCCAATGCTAGATTAGGCATAAAAGACCTGGGGCTGTGACCCCTTAGGGGTGGTGTTGGTTTGATGATAGAGAAAAATAAAAGTGGAAATAGTAAGGGTCTTACAGTGGCACCTGTATTTATAGTTACATAATCATGTGGCCCTGTCTTTGAAGGCCTTTTCACACCTGAAGAAAAATAAAGCATGTGAAGCATCAGGTATCAGCTCTGACTAGCTCTAATTAAAACAGTAAGAGTGTAAATAAGCTATTGATTATTAATGATAGCAGCAACAGTTCATAGAGTAATTAAGTAATAATAGGTATTATATTTAATAATAATAGTTATCCTGCAGCTCTGGAGTCAGACATTCCTGCAGAGAGTTTTTAACTTGCTGTAATGGATAGTATACCAATAGGTGCTAAGATTCCTGAGGAACCTTTAACATTTAATGAAATCACATCCAAAGTCACTGATCAGGTGACTTTTGCTGACCCTATGAAACGTTGACTATGCAGCAGCACGGATTCTAGTGGAGAAATGGATGAGTTGCACAAAGGACACATCAAGAAACACAGTGAAGAGAGAAGGTACCAGTGTCCCGAGGGTCTCCTCCGTTCTGTGTGCTGCTCTCCACAGTCACGGGAGAGGACGGGTACTGCACACTGGCGGGCTGGTCCCTCAGCTTCTTCGCCCGCATCTTCACTTTAGCAGCGGACATTTCCTACAGGAGAGCACGTTTGAGACGTCAGCAAAAACACGTGTTGTTTGCCAAACGAAAGGCTGTCTTTCAGTGGCTGCATGAGTTGCCACCATGCCTGCTGCTAATGGCGGCTAGCACACCACGTCACGTTACTCCACGTAGAAGCGAAACGTTTCTTTAATGAACAAGATAAGAATAAAACATGTGAAAACAAATGACACTCATGTTAACGACATAACATATGTTCACCTATATGTTCAGGAACAGGACTGTATGTTCCGAAAAGGAGCCTCCTCTCTGTTGAACGCTACCATGTGAATTCCCTACACGCTGGCTGACGAGTGTTGGCTTCCGGATATGTGATGCTCATGGGGTTTGTAGTTTATCGGCGCAACGACATAAACGATATCCAGATCAAAAACTTAAACGTGTTTTCCATCTTAATCGTGTTATTTCTCCAGACACTTTGGTTCAATATGAGTGTGCAACACTTCTGTATACCTTCACTGGTGATAAAATGAAGAGAATAAAAAAGTAATTTGTGAGTCTTTAACATTACTTACGGTAAATCCGCCCTGACGTCCTCCAGTGATAGTAATTTGTGAGTCTTTAACATTACTTACGGTAAATCCGCCCTGACGTCCTCCAGTGATCCTCTCAACTCCTCCTCTCCTCACAACTTCACCCAGTTCAACACTGTCTGTGGTTGTGCTGCTGGCCTCAGGGAAATGGCTGCATTGATCAGGAGGATTATCAGCACATCCAGAGCTCCTGCTGCTATCTGCTCGTACAGGTGAGAAGAGCTGTGTGACCCAGCCATGTCAACAAAGCACGTTAAAGGCCCAGATAGATGGTAACATGTAGAGAGAGTGCTGGTGACCAAGTTTGACAGCATGATCACACAGTTGTGTTACATTATTTAACTCGCTGTTCCGTTCAGAGGCTGACATGTTGCTGGAGGTGGAGCAGTGGTCACCCAATGACATGAGCCTTTAGGCTCAGAGTGCAGCTGTCTGGATTGTAAAGACTGAAAGATTAAACCATTAAAGGTGAAGGTAAAGGTATCTACTGGCAGAAATTGAATATAAAATAAATAATGCTAGTGGTATTTTCACTAGTGTATTTCGTGTTAGTGTATGAACTGTTGTTTTCTTGACTGTAGAATGGGCCCTTTATATTTAAATCATGTATATTTACATCAGGAGGCCGACATGATTTTTACGGTAGAGCAGAGCGGACAAAATGAACACCTTTTGAGTTTTCATGACAACTGAAGACTACCACAGTTTCTATTGTCACGTCGACAAAAGGGGAGGGTGAGTTGAGGGGTATTCAGCTGCAACATGCAGCTTCTCCACTAGATATCAGTAAATTTTACACACCAAGCCTTTAAGATTAACAGCAGACTATACTCATAGTTTTCAGTTTTCTCCTATATATTTGAAACTTTAACTTCTAATGTTTGGTCAAATTGTATAGCTTCTGATTGGCAATGGGTGTTTTTTAAATAAAAATAATGATGATAAAAAATGTAACACAATTTCTTTCTCTTGCCCAAACTCAGTTCCTCATCTTTGGTAAATTTAAACTGTGTCCTCTTTCCTGGATTTACTATCTGCTTTCTACAAATGGCACTATTGTAATGTCAAGAATACTTTAAACCTTAAAGCAGCGTTTTAGTCTAATGGGGATACTAATTTGTGTGTGTGTGTAAATGTGAGTGTCTATCTGTGTCTGTCTGTGTGTGTGTGTGTGTGTGTGTGTGATTGAATGTGAGTGTCTGTCTGTGTCTGTCTGTGTGTGTGTGTTTGTGTGTGTGTCTGTGTGTGTGTTCCAGCCAAGCAGTGGTGGTAGATCGGACAGTGTACATCTCGGGACAGCTGGGGATGGATCCTGCCAGTTGTCAGTTGGTGGAAGGTTGTGTTCAGGCTCAGACCAGACAGGTGACCCTTCACAAAACCAACCAGGAAACTGTAGAGCACATTACTAAATTTAGTTTTTCACCACTGTAAAGATGATAATAATGTGATTGCTTGGTCACTTGAAGTATGTTCAATTATTCTCTCCATCCATTAAGATGGTACGACAATATGACTACACACAGTATGTAACTTTAACTTATTATTGGAAAGCTCAGGGATTTTAACCTCGCTTTACAGAACATATAATTTCCATTTTTGTACTACTTCTTTTATAAATGGCACAACAAAATAAAAGCTTGAAGAGCAAAGCACCTATACTAAAACAACTTTTCCCCCAGGCTCTTGAAAATATGGATGAAATCCTTAAAGCTGCTGGCTGCGGTTATGAGAATGGTGAGAAAAAACTATCTTTCTCAGAAGTTTTATATTTTAAGTGACTTATAAAATTGCTTCATAGGAAAACTTTAACTTCTGACTGAACATCAAATCTTTCCTTCCTGCAGTTGTCAAAACCACAGTGCTCCTTGCTGACATGAACGACTTCACTAATGTCAACAATGTTTACAAGCAGTGTAAGTATGGTGGATTCATTTAATGTCATGCATATTATCTTTGCTAGTTTTTCACTGCTTACATGTCGTTTTGACTCTGATCATTATTCCTAGTCTAAACCTTGCCATGATCATGATCGCTACCACAAGCAAAGCTTCATCACTTAGAGTGTACTGTCTAGACTTTGCCACTGGGTGTCAGGCTAATCTAGATGCACTGCATGATCTAGATGTGGTGGACCTCATTACTGAGTAGGTGACATTTCTTATGTTGTTTTGGACACAGACCCTGTTCACTGCCTTTGTACATACTGAAAACTTAAAGATACTACCACTTTCTCCTATGAGGTGGAAGTCTGGTTGAGCTATGGTGGATTTACACGTCACCTAAATGTTTCAAACCAGTAAGAATGACAAATCTTTAAATTCTGCTACAGGTTCAGCACAACTAAGAAGAGAAGGATCAGAGACATTGTCAGTATGCGTTGTACATGACCTTTGAATAGATGCAGTGAAACAAATGCAGTGACACATTCAAACTGTGTGCTGGACTCTTACTGTATGTAGTTATCCTTTGATTGCACACACATTTCCCAGAAATCTTTTTATCATCATATGTCACATAATGTGGTTGTTTTTGATTTTGAATATGAGTTGCCCAATTACTCCCTCCACAAACAAGGTTATGTGTTCATTGCTGTTTGTTTGTCTGTTAGCAGGATTACATAAACTACTGAACTGATTCCATAGAAATTTTAATGGTAGGGTATGGACCAAGAGCGTGTTCACCTTTCAAGCGGTTTCCCATTAAGGGAGTTAATCCAGGATTTTTTCTTCTCTCTTTAGCTTTGTTAGTGTGTATTTTGATTTGATTTGTGAACTTCTGAAGAGATTATCCAGATGGTTATTAGTCTGTAGTTACACACTTTTTTCTGGTCTTGATGACCACTCAAAGCACTTTACATTACAGGTTTTAGCAATTTATACAAAGCATGTATTTAAATATCTGGCATATTAAGAATTAATACGACGAGTGCTTGCTTGCACACACTGATGGACAATGGAACAAACAAATTTTTCTTTTACAAAACGGTTTGTTTTATATCAGTTTGTAAGAGAAAGAGCCAAAATAAACTTTTTATTATACGGGTTGCTGATGATTATACATTTACATCAGAGGGGGACAACACTGGCTAGTTCTTGAAAGAATCATGTGTCACTCACTTAACCTTGTCATTTTCTGTGCTGCTTTCGCTAGTCTTCAGCAGTAACTACCCAGCCAGAGCTGCCTACCAGGTTGCTGCACTCCCGAGAGTATGTTATGTTTTTTAAGGATTTAAAGCTCTTTTCATTTGGTTTTCTTTCTTGTGAATTCAACCAAACCCAAAGCTGTGTTTTTTTCTCCCTGTCTCTCTTTGTAGGGTGGACTGGTTGAGATTGAAGCAATTGCTGTTTTGGGCCCTCTGTCCACTGTTTCCTAACAAAAAATTAAAAAGAAATCTGGAAATCCTACAATGATAAAAATACATGTGCCTTGCTTTGTAGACCAACCAATGGAATTGATAAGACATCAATCTTGTATAGCATGTTCATACTAGTATACATCATTTTTATTATAGATCAATATTATGTATTGTTGTCACAAATAAATGTGTGCCGTGGGTCACATTGCAGACTATATGCAGTCAGGCTCATTGCTGTATTGATCTTCTCAGGCAGCATGTGTCATCACGAGCTATACCCATCAGGTTATCCTAATGCCAAATGATGGAGGATCAAATTGAGTTAATGGGTTTGTTGCATCATGTGGCATCATCTGACAAATTGAAGACGAGAGGGTGAGGCAGCTTTTATGCAAAGTAAACATCACACAGTCCAACTTCAGTTAATAAACAACAACACATGTATTAGTAAGTAAAACTTTATTCTGTACACTAAGAGGTTAGCAGAATCACAGACTGCTCAGAGAAGGAATACATAACAGAGGAAGATACAGATGAAGATATCCGACATCTTAACAGACATTTTTGTTACAATAGAGTTCTTGACACATCTTGTGCAATTTAAATAATTTCCGAAGACCTTGATCAACACAGTGTGCAGGGTTTGGATACAATGTCCACTAAGTGATTTCTTACTTTGGTACACATTCACCTAGAGGAAAAAATAAATCAGAGCAAAAACCGTACACCAGAGTTGCCAGGCCTCGAGACATTTTTAAATTTTGGAAATGCCCTTATTTTTCTGGGAGATAATTGTATGAATGTCTGTCAGGTATAGTGCAGCTGCACACATGGCAAGACGTTATATTAATACCTGGATTATCTACATACTCAACAACTTCCATGTGTGTATTTGTATTCCCTTACAAAACGCATTTATTCAAGCTTTCTCAATGTAAACTAAAAAATTATCGATTTTTTAAGAATGCATGGATTTGACTCCAGTGCTTAGCTTTATTACTTTGTACACTCAACACTTAGCACTGACATTTCTATTAATCAAATTATTATCATTAGAAAGGCAGAAATTAAAATTGAGTACAAGGGGCAGATCATACATTTCAGAAACAGTACAAATTCAATCTGTGAAAATGTGGTAATTTTAAAATCATGACACTTTGGTGTTACCTCAATCTCTTTGCACAATTTTATTCACAGTTGTGTTTGGCTTGTATTCCTCAGAAGCTTTACTTTAAATTATCTAATGATCATTCTCGACAGCCGCTTTAGCTAAAGCAGAGTTCGCTTTAGCTCCACTGTATTGCACCGTCCTGTCATTTTACCTGTGATTATTTGCATACATAATCCCACACTTGGCTCATGGCACTTCCGGTCTCAATAAGAAAACTCACCATGAAGGTTTATTATTTACAAAAGGTAGGAAAAATCCTGATCTTTTCCTATAAGACAAGTTATTAAGGCACATTTCATATTACTGTATCTGGTGTAGTTTGGTTTGGTTAGAGCTAAAGAGACAATCCTGTAAATGTAGTGTTTGTTTGGTCGCTTTGTCTTTCTTTCCTTCCAGTTCACATTGAATTTGTAGGTTATAGGGAGTTTTCATTATTTGGTTGATTTCGGCCACCTGGATAAGGATAAGAAAATAAGACGAATGAAACATCTGACATTCAGGTCTATTATCCGCATTCAAATGTTTCTCTGTGTCAAATATCATTACCAATTAAGTGACTTTATTGTCATATAATTAAATTAACAATACATTTTCTGTTCATGCTGCTCTGCATTATACAGTTTACTCATCAGTGATGGAGAAAGTAAAAAAATATTTAACTTAGTAAAAGTGCAATTAAAAAGGCAATAATGTAATCAAGTTTATTTAAAGTACCACTTAAAAGTAGGGAGTACTTGCTTTTAAATATACTTAATTTAAGTATTAAAAATAAATGTATTTGCAGAGTGTAGCCTATTCCTTAAATAATTAACTGTGTCTACTTCATCTTTTGTTTAATACAGGCACAGACTCCGTCCTTTTAATAAAGAATGCTGCAGATGATGCTAGTGAAAACATTTCATGTCATATTATTTCATGGCAGAGTCTTGGTGGTGGCTTCTTCCAAACCCATTTCAAGTGTATTGTCACTGATGCTGAAGGAGACCGGGTCTAATGTTACCTTACGACTCTGAATGCATCAGAATTCCATTTCATAGGTAAACGCTCACAATGTTTTGTGAAAATGTAGTGAAAGTTAAGATATTTGCCAATATATGTAGTGAAGTAAAAGCAAAAAGTACCTTGAAACAAAGCTACTAATGTAAATTATAGACACATTAAAAGTGTACAGTAAATAAATAAATGTACTTTCTTACATCTGATTCCACCACTGATTTGCAGTTCTGCAGGGTTACAAAGCATGTGATGGCTCCCCTCACACGTCAGTGAGTGAATGAATGTGTGTTTCTGATCCCTCAGTGTTGGCATTGGAGTTGGTGTGGTTTGTGATTGTGCACTTACCAACTCAACCTTCTTTGGTTATCTTGCTCTCTGTAGCTCCTGTTTCAGACACCACTGCGTGCACACACAAGAGAAAAAAGAAGAGAAAACCAATATATGACATGATTATTCAAAACAAGCCACATTCTTGCCTTTCATGCTGAGGTCACTTTGAGAGCGTCTTTGAAATCAAACTTGTTGGAAGTGGTGTCATAATAGCCCACAGGGGTGAAGGAAAAAAAGGTAACATTCCTCCTTAACCACATCTGCTTCTGTCAAACTGGTTTACTTGTGGTCGAGCACGCACACACACGCATTGTGCTGTATGGTGATTGGTCTGGCATGCACGCAGCGTAGCCTCTAGCGAAGGAGTCTTGCAGGAGTTATGCAAGCTCATCCACACCAGACCCGTTTTCCACACGTGCTGCCCTAAAAAGTACAGCATGTTCTTTGACAGGCAAGAATGGGCTGTATTCTTCACTGAGAACTAGGATGTGGTTATCCTTATACATGTGCTTGATAAACTGTGAAAATCGATACAATGGATAGTTGGTTTCTTTGGCCTGACCTTTCTTCTGAAATAACCCAACAGTTGTTTCTAGTTTGTTGCTTCTATGGTCTGAACCATATATGCAATGAAATACATTGGTTTAATTTATGAGAAAATACTGTATACATACAAGTTATAGCTGAAATAAACTAAAGGGCACAATCTTGCATCATCCTACAGCAATCACCTACATTTCTCCAAGAATGAGTTCTGATCTTGGTGACTGAAATGCTGTAAGGCCTGTATGATGTTTGTATTGTTTTACATACTTAGAAGCTGCAGAGCATAGTCATTGTGTTGGCAGCTCACAATGAGCACAATGAGTGAGTGTTTCGTGACTGGAGCTGTTGTGCTGACAATATGTTACTGCTATGATCGACAAATTCAAGACGAGTGTGTATGGTTGCTTTCTGTGTCTCACACTACGTTAACAGTTCAGCCTCATGCGCCCAACAATATCCAATTCATCCTGTCACTATCAACCAATCAGAGGGGCTCAAACGGGACCCTATGTGAGGGATTGTTCAGCACAACAGCTGAATGGTTCAGTGAGAGAGTAGTGTTGCTTGTCATTTATGTGTTGGATACTCGCTTAGTTACCAATTGCAGTACCTGTAAGGGAGTGATGTTGTTTAACCCTGTCTATCTTGTGGTGCAGGTGTGGTAAGAAGAGGAATTGGCTGGTTAAAAGAAGCGATGATCTCTTAAAGCCAAACGTAGCATGACAGGTTTGTCTTGCTAAACAGTTCGGTCTGATCACGTAAATCACTGAGCATCAGAAACCTGCCACAGTCATTGCAATCTCTAATCATTGAGATATTGTCCACTGGAATCCTATTCTTTTCACCCTTCAGTGAACCATTGCTGTTACACCACATTCAGGTTGTTCATCTGTCACATGTAGCTAATAAAAAAATATACTGCTTTAAATACAGTTTTAAATTGCAATAGATACAATTTGCTTTAGGAGGAGTTTCTTAATTAGGTCATGTCAAGCAGACAATTGAATATATGTTTGGATGGGAAAAAAAGAGTCATCTTTAGGCATACCTGATAATTCTGCTTCAGGGGCTGGGTCAGCCACAGGGGCTACAGTTGCGTTGTCCACCTTGCACTCAGAGGTCACAGTTGCTGGTAAAGCTTCAGGGGCTACTTCTGCGGGCAGCTTTGAAATGGCTGGTGGGGCAGTATCAGCTGGCTGAGTCCCAGTGCTTGCTTTATCTGTGACAGGAGATAATGCAAGCATCTCTGGAATAGTAGCCGCAGCAATCTCAGTGTCTATTACAGGCTCTGCAGCCTCTACAGGAGCTGAAGATCCACTTGGTGCTGAAGCCTCAGTTGGTTCCACAACTTCGCCTGGGGTTGCAGCCTCAGTTGGTGCTGGTTCAACAGCCTCAGTTGGTGCTGGTACTGGGGCCTCTGTTGGTATTGGTGCTGCAGCCTCAGTTGGTGCTGGTGCTGTAGCCTCAGTTGGTGCTGGTGTTGCAGTCTCAGTTGGGGCTGGTACTGTAGCCTCAGCTGGTGCTGCAGCCTCAGTTGGGGCTGGTACTGGAGCCTCAGTTGGTGCTGGTGCTGCAGCCTCAGTTGGTGCTGGTGCTGCAGCCTCAGCTGATGCTGCAGCCTCAGTTGGTGCTGCAGCCTCAGTTAATGCTGGTGCTGCAGCCTCAGTTGGTGCTGGTGCTGCAGCCTCATTTGGTGCTGGTGCTGCAGCCTCATTTGGTGCTGGTGCTGCAGCCTCATTTGGTGCTGGCGCTGCAGCCTCAGCTGGTTCTACAGCTTCGCCTGGTGCTGCAGCCTCAGTTGGGGCTGTGGCTGCAGCCTCAGCTGGTTCTACAGCTTTGCCTGGTGCTGCAGCCTCAGTTGGGGCTGGTGCTGCAGCCTCAGCTGGTTCTACAGCTTCGCCTTGTGCTTCAGCCTCAGTTGGGGCTGGTGCTGCAGTCTCAGCTGGTTCTACAGCTTCGCCTGGGGCTGCAGCATCAGTTGGGGCTGAAGCCACAGCAGGTTCGAAAGTTTCACTTGGTGCTGCAGCCTCAGTTGGTGCTGGTGCTGAACTTTCATCTGAGGATTCAGTTGGTGTTGCTACAGGAGACACTGCTCCTGCATTGTCAGGTGGAGCCTCTGCCTCCACAGGAGAAAACTCTTCTGCAGGAGCCTCAGCAACCTCAGTTGCTGCCTCCTCCAACACCACTAGGGCCTCTGCTGGCTCAGATACAGGTTCAATAGCAGGGGTAGAGGGTTCAGGGGAGGCCTCAGCCGGCACAACAGAAACCTCCTCAACAAATGCAGGGGCCTCTGCCTGCTCCAGTACAACATAATCAACTTTGGGAGACTCCTCTCTGACCTCAGGTGTGGCCTCAGTCACTACAGTTTCTACAGGATAAGCTTCATCCCCTGGGGTTAATGCCTCCAATGCCACAACAGCAGTCTCAGCTTTAGGGGAGACTTCTGCTGGACCAGCAGCTGGAGCCTCTAGAGCTGGCTCTTCAGGAGCAGCAGGTTCTGGCTGTGGATCCATAGCAGCTAGAAGGTCCTCTCCAGAGCCAAGATCCTCCTGGGCCTCCAGGGCCACTAACACAGCCTCTGCCTCATCATCAGTTCCTGGTTGAAGATCATCTGGTAAGGCAGTCTGCACAGGCAGCTGCATCTGGTCCTTGATGGTTTGTGCATCTTCTGCAATGATACCATTTCTGACTCCTGTCAAGACACGAACAGCAAAAGCTTGAATATTTTTAACCCTGTGACACTGATCAATACTCATCAGCCCAGACACATCAGCCCAATTGTTTATGCCCTGTTAATATATAACATTAATTAGAAGACAACAGTGAGCAACAAAACAAGCCTTCGGGAATGTTACTTACATAAATAGTTGTAAACTTGATAGGGATTCTGAATAAAAACTAGTCTGTATGGTTTAGTTAATTAATTACCACATCCCTCATTAATTTAACTATTTTCATACCATGAAATCAGAGTAAGAAATTGTATTATCTGAGCAAATTGCAAGGTGTTAGTTGCAATATGTTTCTGTATTGTCCTTTCTTGATTAAATACATTATACTTATTTTTAAACAGATTTCAATTTGATAATTTCATATAAATCCAATAATCCATTTTATGTGCAGATGAGCAATGATGTATTAATTTGGATTACTTTAACTCATTAAACATGTAAAACCTCACTCTATGAATGAAGCAGATGCAGCATATAACTCAACGTGGAATGCAGGAAATAAGAAATATGGGGCAAACAGAGTGCGTGCTGAGAAAAGCATCCTTTCATTTCCGTGGCTGAAAGAGTGATTTATTGAAGCCTGTGTTTTCCCAAAAGCCCTGAGGACAAGTAAGTATTTCTCAAAGGAAATAAGATGCATATGACAATGGCTTTCCAGCCTTCAGAGAAATGATTATGTTTTCATTCTTATCTACTGAACCCTGTTCTTAAAGCTGTGCGTGTGAACAATCCCCGGTAAAAGTAAAGCTTGGCTATAGTGAGGTTGGCTACTTTCACTCAAATGTCACGAATGTCAATGCACATCTCAGTTACAACAGAAACTTTTGAGGTATATTATTATTTTGCAGATAACTGGGTGGACATTGTTAACAAATGAGATCACCTAGAGGGGTGCAGTCGGCTGAATGAGCAGATGGTTTCGACACTGCATCTTCCTGATTTTATCAGTCTGTCAGAAGGGGTGAAAAGAGCTGAGAGTGATGGGTGGAAGGGAATGTGACGGCCTGGCAACTCGAATGACAATAAGCCAGTGGAAGAACACGCAAGTTGGGTCTCTAGGTTTAGTGAGACCGGTTTTAAACTTTCTCATTTGAGCGGAGATTATGACATTTCTAATGTTGTGAAGCCTTGGATAGTGCTTCTTCTGCAATTTGGAAATGCTTGTGAAGTGATTCGACTCTATTTAAAAGATTTCCAGAATCAATCTCCAACTGTTAGCCAGAAATCTACCTCTTGGACCAAATATGACACAGAATAGAAGGCTGTTTGAGAACTGGGCCAGAACTGGTGCTGGAAAGTCAAAGTGTATGGTTGGGTCGAGACAGAGACAATCCCTCCAGACATGGATGGCTTGTGTGTCAACATGATTTAGCAGCCAAAGATGACAGAGATACCAGTCAAAACAGTGGCATGGCTCGCCAGAGGCACAAGTGGGCGGGGGAGAGAGGGGTCTGACGGGGGATGGGACCAGTGGTGACTTGGACGGAATACAGTTGATTTGTTAAACAGACTGTATACTGTGTGATTTAACTCCACTTTTTACAAATGACTGCCTGGACAATAAGTGGTTTTCTTGTTGGGCTGATGTCAGAGCCTGGAAAGTGATCCAAGCTCCTCCAGGTGACCCTGGCTGGGCAGCTGTAGAGACAATGCCCCAACACAAACATCACACTGTGACAAAGTGGAAGATGGAAATGCACTACTTTAACACAGAGTAACTTGGCCACCTCTAATAAGTATATGGAATACTTTAGGAAAAACATTCTCAGAAACAACTATTATCATATTTTCCTTATGCAAATTAAATCATTAATTTGACTATAACAAAAGCACATCACATGTGAAAAAGACAAGGGGAGTAAATGTCATGTTGTATGTATAGGGAGGGGGTGGGTGGAATGCAGTGAGAACATACTGTACATGCAGCTGTGCCTGGCATGACAATGCCACATGCCAATGGGCTGTCGAACCTATGAATGGACAATCATGGACTGTGTCAGGCTTCTTGGTGGGCGTCTACATAGGCTTGAACATAGATTCCATGTGCAAAGCTTTAAAGGTATCTGAAGTCACAAATCACACCACTGCAGTGTGGCAGCAAACAGGCTGGGCCACATCTCCAGCCTCAGGAGAGACTGCTAGGAGTTCCCAGGTTGATTCACTCTGTGCTACTGAAGAAGCTGTATTCAGCCTGAGCTAAAATCTAGCAATTTATATAAATCTGATCCCCATTCACTTTATGGAATGATGTAGAATAAAGTAAAGTAACACATGATCATGCAAGTCAGCTCCTTCTCATGTTTCATTCATTCACTTCAGTTTTACAGTTTTTATAAATCAGAGTAAGTCATGCAAAACAATGACAGACTAAAATACCAACCACTTCTGGAGAGTGATGAGAAAATGGCTCAACATGTCCACAGTTCTCTGTCCACTGCAGAATGCTGTGCAGCAGAATAATTGAAAAAGCACACAGTGTTCCAGACGTACCAGCAGCATGCACCCCTTAGCAAGGCTTGACTCAGAAAGTAAAGAGCAACTACTGCACATCTCTATGTATGATCAGCCTCAGCGTGAATATATATAGAGTAAAACGCGCACACACACATATATGCTGGCATATATCATATTTCAAAGCTAACTCAAAGATACATTACTCAACATAAATGTGATCTCTTCTTACCTGCTGTGTCTCCATTGCTCTCCTCTGGCTTTGTACCTGGTCTTTTCTCTTGATCCACAGTCTGTGCACTGGATGAGGAGCACCCCATGTTTGACAATAAGGATTGAGGTGATCCAAGAACCTGGAAGCTATTGAGGAGCCAACACAAGTCCTAGTGCTCTCTTTAAACAAAGACTTCCAAGCAATAAAAACATGGACAGTGAATCTCTCTTTAGTTTCTAAGAGTAACTGGGCACCATTATCTCTCTGTCTGTGTGTTTGCGCATGGCCTCCTGCCCTCTGGCCCCAGAAAAGGATCTGTTGTGAGCATATAGAGCAGCACAGGCAACTCCAGCTGAACGTTCCTAGACTGATTCCTGCTCAGTCACTCTATTCATACAGGAGGGGGAGGAGGAGACAAACATGTGCATGAAGTGTGTCCTCCCCTTTATAGGAGTGCCCCCTCTGACTTTCGAGAAACACATTAACAAGGCATTCCCTCTCTACTGACTCTATTTTTGGAGTCACTGAAGGTGTGCTGTTTAAATATTGACAAGGCAGCTTTTAGTACATTCTGTACTTTCTGTGACAATAAGTCCCCAATAGACATCATCACAAAACCTGATAAAAACATGATGAGTTTTTATTTGTCACTTTTCTGTGTCAGAGAGTTAATAATTGACTTGGCATAATACAATAAAGACCATTACATACCGAAAACACACAGAATACATTGTGTTGCATACAAGAGTGTTTAAATAGCTTCCGCAGAAAGCATTGCATTTCTGTAACTTGCCGAGCAGGATTCAAGGGATCCTGAAGATGCTGATGGATGAGTTTCAGCCTTTTATTTGTGCACAACTTGATTCTCCAGTTTCTCCAGCTTTTTGGACATGGTCTCAAGTAGGCAGATTAAGGAAAGACACAGATCCAAATGAAGACACAACATATGTACATAAGTTTCTAATACTTTATGTTTAAACTATCACAAAAGTAAAAACAAGGATTGCCAAAGGTGATTCTTCTATTTTATATTATCATTATATATATAGTCACTTCTTATCATTTTTAGCATTATTTATCTTAATAATATAGTAATATGTTCTACCTATCTCATGATGTATATATGACCTCCTTTATATTTGAACATTTCAGAGACAAATAGACCCCTCTACATTTATCTTATAGCTTAGTTTCTTTTCAGATTACCATTGTGTGTACAATCTATTTGTTATGTTAAAGTACTAGTTCCAAACAGCGTTTACGTTGCGCCCAAATGTTTCAGATAACCTGTGTCAGATACAAATTAATATTTCGATTATTGAATCGAATACATTTTCATTGTATTTAAATTTCTCAAATAGTTTAATCCAAATAACTGTAAAACTATCAAAAACATTTTACTCAACATTTTACAACTTGACTTAACTAGCTATCTGTATGCAAAGTAAGAAGCTTGAGCTTGATATACTGTATACTGTAAAATGTATACCAGTCTCAGGTGCCATTTAATGTTAAACCTGTACCTATGTTGTTGTCAATACTTTTGTACTTATACTTAAGTATGATAACAAATGCACAACTTGTATTTGCATTGGAGCCCATTGGCTGTTGTTTCTATACTGTAGGTGTTGTGATTAGTCAGAACCAACCCATCAGTATTTATGAGGGAGCTTAGTTTATAGCTTCATACATGTTGTTTTATTTTTCCTTCACCTATATAAATGGAGTGGGTGAAGTGTTTGGGTCCACAAAACAATTCTGGAGTTTCAGGGGTAAACAGAGTAGCAGCCAAATCAAATACAGCTGAAGATATTAGTGAGCTATCTTCAGTTGTAAAGTGTCCACAAACCCACTAATCCTCACTAATATCTTCATTTGTATTAGATTCGGCTGCTACCTGGCTACTACGCTGTTTACCTCTGAAGTTCCAGAAGTGTTTTGTGGACTTTTCACCCACTCTTCGATCGGCATAGGGGTAGAGAATGAGTGCATTTTAAGGTGAACTATTCCTTTAAAGCTCTGTCATGTTTTCTTCTAAATTCATCAGACAAAAGTCATAATTGTATAGTGTTTGTCTAGATCATGATTCCATTTTGTATTACAAGTGTCACATGAGTCTTTTTTGCACTACTGGAGGTGCAGTGTGTGTGAAACAACAAAAAGTGCTAATGTGTCTCCTATGTCCCTGGTGTCTCTTTTTAGAGGCAGATACACAAACTTTATTTAGAAAGCTCCTCTAATTAGAATATACCCCAGAAACTTACCATCAAACCTATGCTGAATGTTTGTATAATTATGAAGAAAAGGATATTATTCTGGAATAGGTTCTTCAGCTTCTCAGTGACCTGGTTTTGAAACATGATCACGTTCTCACACTGGCACATGTTTTCATCAGCTGGTTTGTCTGTGGGGGGAAAATAAACAAGATGAAAAATCTTCTTGTCCTTGAATCAGTTTCTCTTGTCTCACCTTCACTCTCTTACCCTTTTCCTCCCCCGATGCAGTGAAGCTGGGAGAGATATAGTAAGTGCATTATGCTATGAACACACAGCAGGTGGCAGTGATTCAACATTATTTACTCAACTTAAAGCCAAGACTACTGAGCAGGGATGTTGGCGAACATTTTGGAGCCTGTTGTGTTAAAATAGCTGGTTTTTGGTTAATAGAGCACTGTGGTTTTTTGGGGTTAATTTTCCTTACTGAAGTCGAGGATTAAGGAGCTATTATGTTGCACCTTGTAAACCCCAAATCGAGATTTGTGAATATGTGCTAAACAAATACATTTTTAATTGATTGACTCATGGTTTGACAGAGTAGTTCAGATACCTTAGCTGTGTGTGTGTACCTTTACATATCCTGGATTTGAGCTTCTTTTTAATTTCTCCCATCTTTTCAAAATCCTCTGCATAGTAAAGATGCTTTTCATCAGGCTCGGAGGCTATTTCTCTCAGCTCCGGCTCAATGGCTTTCCCAACACCCAAGGCATACATGGTGATCCCTGGAAGTAAAAGAAAACATGATGAGCAGCAAATGGCCATAGGAGCAAAGTTAATTTAATTAAAATTTGTAACGCCACAAATTGTCCAATTTCCAATGTAAAACTAACCAGAGTTCTTTGCTTTAGTCGCCCATTCAGAGACATCATCCTGGGATCTCCCATCAGTGACCACAACAGTGACACGTGGAGTGTTTGGCCTGGCACCCTCTTTGACTGAAAAGCTAAACTCAAACATGTGACGTAAGGCTGAGCCCGTCATAGAACCTCTCCCCATGTACTGCATCCGGGCCACAGCCTGTTTGACGTCCTGCGCTCTGGTGTACTGGCCCAGGGTGAACTGGGTCCTGACTTTGGTGGAATACTGAAGAAGGCCGACGTGTGTACCTGTCTTGGAAATGTCCAGCGAGTCCACAATGCCGTTTACAAAGTGTTTCACAAGCTCAAAGTTGGCAGGGCCCAGACTCTTCGAGCCATCGATCACAAAAACCAGATCCATGACTCCATGGCCACACTCTGGCTCTGTCAGACACACGGATATAAAAAAATATGGTTAATTTATCAGTACATAAGTGAACATTTAAAGATGATGGTCTGTATTAAAGGCGTTTAAGATCATACTTTTGCAGCTCTTCCCATCCTCAGCCAAGATATATCCTTCAAAACATCTGCAGACGTAAGAATCAGTGGTGCTGACACACTGATGTTCACAGCCATGGTCCACAGTCTGACATAGATCCAGACCTATTAGTTTAATTTAACAGAGACAAATACATTTATAAAATAAATTAAGGGTGTTGTTATCTTTAAAATGAATTAAAACTATAAAAATTAATTATTTTTTGGCTGTTTGTTGTTTGCTATTTTACGTCATCCTTTTTCAACATTATCAACTTGAAGACATTCATCATGGTGAACACAGAATATTCCATTCATCTAGGAAAAGGAAAAGTTTGTCTTTTTAGTGAGGGCTGGGGATAACACCGACCTCTCGACTGGATAATAAATTCATTCAAAATGATTTAACATATAACTAGTGCAGCAGGGCGGAGAAACATTCAGAGCAACATTTGAAAACATGCAGATGGATGTTTAACTTCTGAAATAGGTTTCTGTCTTTTTTAGAAGGTTAAATGTATAATCAAGCCATTCAGTGTATTTGTATGTACTGTATATGTATATGTATACATATAGGTGTAGGATAACTTGTATGTATATGTAGACTTATTGGTAGAATTAAATTGTAATATTGCAAATAAATATGCTAACATGAAATATCTTTTATGTGCATTTTACTTGGACTCACTCTGACATGTTTTGCCATCAGGTCGCAGTGTGTATCCTTCTCTGCATTTACACACACATGAATCCTCAGTGTTCATGAAGTCGTGCTCACAGCCATGTTTCCCATTAGCACAGTGATAAGTATCTGCAGGGAGTACAGTCAGATGAGGAGTAATTACTGAGAAAATGAAAAACATCTCTAAACTGCTTGCCAGTGTGACCCACACAAAGGATTTATCACCAGTGGTGATTGAATGTATCATCTGAACAGCATCAGTCAAAAACATATTTGTAGGCGGCTGTGGCTAAAGGGGTAGAATGTGTAGCATGTTCCTCCTACAACCAGAAGGTAGGCGGTCCGATCCCCTTCTTCCCCATTTGTATGCCGAAGTTTCCTTGGGCAAGATACCCCGGATTTCCCCTAATTAAAAAAGTGCTGCTAATCGATGCACTGTTTTCATTTGTGTGGGAATAAACTGTACTGTAAAGCACTTTGAGAGCTCATCAAGATTAGAAAAGTGCTATATAAATACTTAAAAAGAACTACAGAAAAGGTATTTTATATTTTGTGAGTATATTGTGGATGGGTCTTCATCTGTCCAGACAAAACTCCGGTCCACAGTGAGATATCTCAAAAAGCAAGTGACCTTCACAACCACATTATCATCATTAGCAAATTTGTAGCCACCATTAGATTCTACAACTGGAACAGATTGTGCAACATTTACGAGTACATTCATTATCGATGGAGGATGATACCTGATGAAGTTTCTGATCACTCCCAGAAGTTATTCCACAGTTATAACGTTTAACAAAAGATCTTCCTACTGTGATGTGTAAAAACACATTTCAACCCCTCATGGCTGGTGAGAAATGTTTTGCATCGACTGGCATGATAAATAACATTTATGATGTTATGTCGATGCAAAATTACATTCATAAAAAAATAATATTTCTTCTCAGCAGCATCAACTTGCTGGTTGTAGGTTTCATTCCAATCTGTCAGAGACTGTGGCTCAGGAGGCAGGTCGTCCACTCACCAGGTCTGTGATTTGATCAAGTCTGCCTCATGAAAGTTAATTGGTCAAGATATTGATCATAAATATATGACGGTTATGCCGAAAGTGTGTAAATAGTAAATATTGTAATGCAGCATATAATAGTGCTGTGAATGGGTGAATGTGGGTTGTACTATAAAGCATTTACTGTCAATAAGACTGGAGCACTATACAAAAATAGCCCATTTATCATAAAAGAAAGATTTAACCCCAGACAAATATATAATGATCAGGCTGGTATCTGATCGTGACCAACTTTAGCATTTAAGCCAATAGAGTGACCAGCTAATTATCAAATTTAAATAATTATTAGAATTTAGTTGAAAAATAGTTTAAAATGCTTTTTGTCATGTTGGGCATTTGGACTCAACCCAAAATTCAAATTGTTCTTCTACTAATGCAACATAGGATCAAGGAAATCTACATCAGATATTCATTTTGAGCATATTTATAAATCAATAAGACTTCATTGTGGTAGAGCTGCTGTCTTACACTGAGAATCTGATGCAAATCTGTCTCTCATTACAGCAAAACAAGGAGAGAAGCATTTGGATTCTTACTCTTGCATGTTTTCCCATCAGGCCTGAGTGTGTAGCCTTGTCTGCATTTGCACACACATGAGTCGTCTTTATTTTCAAACTCCTGTTCACAGCCATGAGAACCATCAGCACAGTGATCAATCTCTGGGGGACAATGGACAAAATAAATAAAATTAGAGATGAGCAGAGAGATTGTTGCTTTGTTTACATGAATCAAGATCTAACTCCTGACAAATCATCAATATGCCTCCTCCCCCATTGCACTATTTCTCTACTTCGAGACAAATTGTATAAAACTTATACTAAAGTAGGATAACAAGGCCATCTGCAATATATACACATCTGGACAGCTTTACACATTAATAACTCATCTTTTTTCAAAGTGCTGTCTTGCTTTAAAAGTATAAAGAAAATAGTTAATTTTTCAAATATAGCGTAAGTTCTGGATAAAAAGCATCTGACACTTACTCTTGCAAGTTTTTCCGTCAGGGTTGAGTATGTAGCCTTTTCTGCATTTACACACACAGGAGTCGTTGGTGTTAATAAACTCCTGCTCACAGCCATGGGTGCCGTCAGCACAGTAATCAATTTCTGAATGCCATTAGATAGAAACAGAAAAGAGCAGAGAGATTGTAAGTTTCTGTGGGGACTCAAATAAGTCAGACTTCATTTGTAGTCTTCATTTGCCTTGTGTCAACCTGCTCCTCGTTGGTCTGCTGATGCTGTATGTGGCTGTTTTTTAGTCACTTTTACCTGATTGCTGCATGACAAAGTCATTTACTGCAGTCATTTACCCCCACTCATATCCATGCAGATGTAGGACTGACACATACTTACAGTCACAGCTCCCCTGGTCCCAGTGGTTTATTTCCAAAGGGAGACTCATCTCATTGCTCTACTTCTAGTGCTGCTGCTGGATTTACTAGGATATCTTTTGATACAGCTTTTGCAAAATTAAGGACTTGCGAATTGACACATACTGTGTATAGTCTAACCACTATACAAGAACAAAATGGACAAAAGACCAGTATAAATCATCCTTCAACTCAAAATCAATGTTCACTCTGGTAAAGTAGCAGTGTTGGAACCCAAGACAGGAAAGATCCAAACTTTATACCTGTTTTGATTTGGAGAAACTATGACACCCTGGATACACCTCCACGTTTCACCATCCACCCTGATGATAGCAAAAGCACACTTCCTTCAGGAAAACTCCCCCACTTCATCTCTGTTAATGGCCTACAGAGTAGCAAAAGACACGTTTTCCAGCCGTGGGTGGAGGTTCCTTTCTAGTAAGAGGAATGCTGACTTCAAATTGGATGCCCATCAAAATGACACATGTTGCCCATATTTATCCTAACGCACCATTGCTTATTCAGCAAAAACTTAAAGTCTCATATTTTCCATATTGAGGTGGTGAACATTATCTACTGAGGGAACACAATATTACATCAAAACTAAAATGATTATAATATAATATAAGATTATTATAATTTGTATGGCTGGTCTGCTTTCAAAATTAAAAAATCCTCAGTCGGTCTGGTTCAAGGAATTTAAAGACGCTGATTGAATGAAGCTGAAAATATTGTCATGTCTATGCAACTGTATATAATTTTGTTATGGTTATTTAGGGATTATAGGGCTTTAGAGGCAATCATATTCAAATACAATATGCAGTTAATTGGTAGGACTAAAGAAATCAAGATGAAGAAAGATGGAAAAAGTGCCCAGTAAACTAAGAGATGTATTTTTATATGTCTAGGTCTATGTTGAGTTGATAACCTGGCCGACAGTGACACTTGTAGTCATCAGGCAGGTGAGTACAGATGTGTTCACAGCTGATCCACCACATTGACAACATGGAGAGAAATCCTCCATCTACACAGGAATCAAAACTGCAACAACTGCTTGATTTGTCAGGCAAAACAAGCCGTAAACAAGACACTGATATATTGATTATCATCTGTTAAGTATCAGCAAACAAATTGTTCACAAGTCCACTACATACAGAATAGTATTCATGCTACTTTCAGTTCTGTTTTGGTCTCCCGCATCTGCTGAGAGAAGTGTTTGTCTCTTTAGCTCTTTTGCTCCACCATGTTTTCCAGCTCTAACTGTGTCTGCTGCTGCACCAAAACACACACCCATAGAAATTTACGGTGGCCCTGAGAGCTCAACGAAAAGCAACTTAAGAAAACACATGCAAGTTGACAAAACACATGAAAGTTGACAAAACACAAGCAAAGTAAGAAAACATCTTCATCAATTTCACAACACAACACAACACATTACAGAAACACGCTGCAAATAGACACACGCGCTGCAAATAGACGAATGCGCAGCAAATAGACGACTTTCCATTTCTCTTACCTTAAATGCACCATTTCAAAGTAGAGTTACAAGAGGGCTTGTTATGTTGGAAATTCCATTAATCATCCCTTCATTATATTGTCTAGGAAAGTGAAGCTGCTTTGTTGACGTGAGTGTGTCAAAAAAAACAGTTCCTTCACCTGTACATGTCTTTCCATCAGGGTTTAGGATGAACCCTTCCCTGCACTGGCACCGGTACGAAGCAGGGCTGCTCACACAGAAATGTTGGCACCGATGGTCCAAAACCTCACACATCTCCGAAACTAATGCATGCAGGGATATACGTGACACATAGACTCAAACTCATGGATTTGCACATGCTTGCATAAATGATTGAAAAGAGAAGTATATGGAATTCGTCACCTCCACACAGTTTGGACTGGAACACAGAGATGAGGGTTTCTATCTGGCTGAAGTTGGCCACCAGGTGAACATGCTCAGAGTGAGGCTCGCTCCCTATGGCCTTCAGGGTGTTCATATCCACCCTGCCCACTCCGATAGCAAAGATCTGGATGCCAACCTGCCTCGCCTGAGCTGCAGGCTCCTCTACCGTGTCCTGTGGCCTCCCATCAGTCACAATCATAGCAATTCGTGGGATGTGCAGGTTTGCCGGCCGTGCTCCCTCTTCCTCTGTGAAGGCAGTCTCCATGGTGTACTGAATGGCCAGACCGGTCATGGTCCCTGAGGCAAGGTGCTCCATGTTCCTCACTGCCTGCTCCACTTCTGCCTTATTGGTGTAGTTGTTGAGGGAGAACTCAGGCTGGACCACGCTGCCATACTGGAGCAGACCAACCCGTGTCGCATCAGGGCCAATCGTGAAGAACTGAATCACGTTGATGATGAAGGTTTTTACCTTCTCATAGTCATTGGGACGGATGCTTCTGGAGCTGTCGATGACAAAGACAAAATCCAGTGGGATGGCCTTGCAAGGGTTCTCTGTGATGAAAGACATGGAGGTACATTGTGATTAAGTGACCTCAAGCCGTAATCTAAACCAGATTTAAAGATCTATTTGATTTTGTGAGAGAAATTGAGGATGAAACCAACATAGATTTTACTAATGACTCACGTGCTGCTTTGGTTTGGACATCAGTCTCATTCTTCCTTCTGGACATGATTGAGCCGGGACGACGCCTTTCAACCCGAACTGCATTACAACAAAACAGGCAGACGAGGCCGAGGGCCAGGATCCTCATTCTGACAAGAGGTGACAACTGCAGCGTTTATAGAGAGATAAAGACACAAACACAAGAGCTGATAGAAACCCCCAGCAACAATGCAGGAAGGAAATATGACCACAGAAAAGGGTTTTTTATACCATGTATTGTTTGTATTTTGTTTTTAACTACATATTTGTCCATAACTGCAATTAAACGTACTCAATGACATAGGATCCTGTTAAATAGTTTTAGAGAACAACTATCTGGGTTCCGAGGACATTTTACAGACTCTTAACCACTGATTATTTGCATTAATTCATGTTGCTATAATGCCTAAATTATTATATTATATAAAATTATGAAATTGTGATAATTCAAAATAGATGTGTGCAACTCTCATCTAATCGTTTTTGCAAGTGCACAGTTAAAGTCCAAGGCACATCACATCAAGTTGTAAATGGTAAATGGTTTTGTATTTATATAGCGCTTTTCTGGTCTTGATGACCACTCAAAGTGCTTTACAGTACAGTTCTACATTCACACACACATTCATACAGTGCATCTATTTGCAGAACTTTGTTATTCTATGGGGGGCCATTCGGGGTTCAGCATCTTGCCCAAGGACACTTCTGCATGCATATGGGTCAGACTGGGGATCGAACTGCTGACCTTCAGGTTGGAGGACAACCACTCTACCCCTCAGCCACATCCGCCCTCAAATACATAACTTCGTTTTGGTCAATTCTAATGAAAAAGGTTTATCAAAGTTTGGATGAATATTAAGACAGTAATGTGTTAAAACATTTTGGGGGGATTAAAAATCAGTAAGTCTTTAAGTCTCGAGCTCCAGAAAAGTCTGGGGGAGACATCCTACATTTACAGTTAATCTGCGTCATCAGGACAGATTTGATCAGATTTAAAAAAATTACCCAAGATCACTTTATGACTCATGTTTTGTTTAACCCAACTTTTTCCACAATTTTGAAACCAGAGAGATGAGCAGATAGAAAATCTTACAATACTAAACTTTAAAGGACAGTTTCTTTCCAATTTGAACGAAAGAATCACTTAGATGAAAATGTAACATGCTTTACTAACGGCCACATAGTGAAGCTCATTCTATTACTGCAGCCTGTGGATAACATTAGAGTTATGCTCTATGAAATGGGAATTATAGCTGTTGTTTTTGAGATTCTGCTTATCGACACAAAAATAATCATATAGGGCTGAAAACATAATCCCCTTGGTATAGGAAACAAATGTAGTGTCCCTGTGTGAGTACGTTGAATAGTGAATGGCTACGTTAATGACCAAGAGGGGTATAAATAGGAAGAATTTTCAACTCTTGCATATTTGACCTGCTCAGCTTCAGATTTCATATTTGAGTGTAATAGTTGTATTACGTACAGCTTGGTACAAGACTCGGAAAGCAAAGGGAAAAAAGCCCATGTCAGATCAGATATTATAAATATTAGAATTAAAAGTTCCTTATTTATCAATTTCTTTCTTAAAATGTGTGAGCTACACAGGAGGGACATGTATGCACTGGTTTCAGGATTTTTTGTGGTGGTGTGAAGTGATTTTCAAGAATCTGAAAAGCACTACAGACTGTTTCCCTGTCCAGTCCCCAAGTGAGCCATTAATATCCAGACTGCTTGCTGTCTGAAACATGTTTGTGATCAGTGCAGAAATAGCAAATAGATCCAGATTCAAAAACACAACGATGTGGCATTAGTTATACAGGGGGAGTCTAAGTTCTGAGGCAACCTGTAGATGATAAGAATGAGATGAAGAGGTTCTGAACATCTCATCAGCTTTGTCCATGATGATGACACTGACCAAGGAGTCAATGTGTTTGCAGTTCTGGTAGACGACCAGTTCCTCGCTGATACGTATATGGTAGCTGCTGACCTGAGACGTGCAGGGGGTCACGTATCCATGCTGCATCCCACACGGAGCTTTTCACCTCTGACCTCACATCTGTTTAGTGTCTGTCTGACACAGGTCTTACACTGTTTTCTTCATTTAGAGTAGTCAACGTGTAGTGCCCCACACATGCTGTAATCCTGCAGTATCCTTACTTCCCTCAACTCTGTCCGACACTGACATTCATTTTATACATTTAGTAGTTTGAAATAAAATACTTTCCCAAAAATGAATTCTATAATAAAGAATCAGTATGAGTAACACCTGGTACATCAAGGCCGAGGGAAGCACAGAAACATGAAGTTTTGATTATATTTTCTTTGAATAAAAGTTCTGTGTGTGTGTGTGTGTGTGGGTGTGAGAGAGAGAGAAACTGAAATGTTTAAGCGATTACTCTCACATTTCATTCTGAATGAAAGCCAAAGTAATGCGCTTACTACGAAATATAAAAACAGCATGTACCTCACTGTGTTCCATGGGACCTGATCTCTGCTTTGCACATTCCCTTTTTGATGGCTTCTCATGAGGCACAGTTGTTTCCTAACCTAGATCTTAATTAAATACAGAACAGGTGACATTTGCTGATTCCTCTTCTGAGCATTAACCTTTTAGGAAACATATAAAAATATGCATTCAAAGTCCTCTGTGTTCCATTATTACAACTGACTCGTACTTTCAAAACAATTCATAATCGACTTACTTTTTCCAATGAGAAATAATTATTTCTCAAATTCCTGCAATCAGAGGCTTCCAAGAAATCCCAACAAGAGCCGGGCTGAAAAAATCTGTCCAGTTGCTCCAAACTGTAAACATGCTCTGTAAAACCTGTCTTTTAGTATCTGTGCATGCTCTGCTCTATACTCCATCCTCTCTCTGCTTCTCTGTTACTCCCCCTCTGACGTTAACCACAAGACGCCTCTAGCTCAGCGCACACATTTGGTTAAAACAGTAACTCTTTGGAACTAAACCCCAAAGTTTTACACGTTCAAAAACATTTCAAATTTATAGATAAAGTGAGTGTTTTTATATAAAGTCGAGACTTAAACAAACATTTCACATGTATGTAAGGTGGAATCTAAAACATTTCACACGTGAATTAGGTGGAGTCTTAACCATTTCAGATTTATATAAAGTGGAGTGTAAAATATTGTAATATACATTTCATCTTGATAATTAACTAATGGAATCTGAGGACAAATATTGGTTAAAAGTTTTAAAACTATTAATCAATCTTGTCCTGCAGATCAAAGTGCAGATACAAGATGTTGTAAATTCACAAGGAATGCTGGGACAAACTCTTGATCTCCCCAGACAAGGAGTCCTGAAGCAGCAAGTTATGGAAATACACAGCAAGTACGATCATTATAAACTCACCCATTGTGGTGGCGCCCACTCGCCACTCATTAAACACATTTATACACCTCTTAGAAATAGTTTCCAGGGGTAGGGAGGAGAAACCTTTTCCTTCTATGTGTCAGTTGTGTTAGGTGCAAGTTTAATAATTTGCTTTATGACATTGGCGTCACCACAAAGTTATTTTCGATTCACAAGTGTCACCTTCAAAATAAAACACAAACCGTAGTTGGTGAGATTAGCTTTTAATAGACAAATATATGTCACATCTTTATTTTTCATCTAGCAGCAGTCCATAAGTTTGACTTAAAAAAAAGGGAGAGGCGGTGGTCTAGTGGCAGAAACTTGGACTATGGGCAGAGAAGGTCTCTGGTTCGTCTCTGGTTCAACTCCACGGAGAGACAACAAAAGACAAACCTGGATTGATCTGTCCAAAAATCCAAGAGTCTCCCTACCCTGTCTAGTGCCCCTGAGCAAGGCACCTTACTCCCCCAACATCTGCTCCCCGAGCGCCGTACATGGTCGCTCACTGCTCTGTGTGTCTTGCACCAGATGGGTCAAAAGCAGAGGTTAAATTTCCCTACCTGCATGAGTGTGCCTTTGCTTGTCTGTGCATGTGTTTGGGACTAATAAATGCATCCTAATCTTAATCTTGACTTGTGTGTCCTCACAGGACATTTTGCGTCCAAGGTGCAGCTTGCCAATATCACTGCATCTGGTGGAACAGACTCACATGTTTACACAGATGCTCCCGTTGGCTTAATTGAAAAAACACAACCAGGGTCCATAGTTACCGAGCTCCTGAGTATATGCAGCAAAGCCTGATCTGGAGTTACAGCAACAGGTTCCAGTGAGCAACTCATTCATAGTGACTTCAAAGAGCTAACTGATTCCAGATCAGTGCTATATCTGCTCTGTAAAAATCAATAAATAACAACTCTAGACTTTCAGTAGAAACACACAGTTTACATTTTATGAGTTAGGACATCAACCAGCACAACCCAACCCTTTTCTAACAGAAGACAATTGTGTCAGCAGTTTAACACAACAGTAGGAGAAGGTGATTTGTTTGTTATACACTAGGTTGCTCTAAGGTCCCATCAGATTACAGGTAGTTGCATTACTTAGGGAAACTTTCAGTCAAGGGGACACATGGCTCTGTTAAGTGCACCCATCAGAGAGAAAGTAATGAATGAAGGCAATTCCACCCTGATCACAAGCAGAGGCAAGACAAACAGGACACATATGATGACTCATGACACATTACTACCATCATTTTTGCATCAGTGCTTAAATTCAATATGAATATCAAAATACTATGACAGAAACACACAGAGCATAAATACATCTAAGGAAAATATATGGAATCTATCAAGCTTTCTAGTTCACATTATATCTGGACTAACACAGAGACAGAAAAAATACAGGGAAGAGTTACAGGACGATTATGAATTTACCAACAAATAACAGGAAGGGACGAGAGGTTAGAGTAAGGTAGTGGTGTTTGCATAATGTGTGTGAGATGATATTGTGCGTGCATGTGTGAGGTGTACTGTAATGTTTGCGTAGCTCCACTGTACAATGGAGAGGCAGTGTGGTTCATACGATTTTCTGGGATTTTATGAGCGACAGGGTGCGTTCAGCCGCATCCTGGGGAATGCTTTCATGCTGTAGCAGTGGGGTAGGGTAGAGGAGCCTGCTTGGGAGGGACACTGACGCTGTCATCATACGGAGGTAACAACACCTGAAGATGAAGAGGGAAGAAGAGGAAAAACAGCATTTTGTCAGTATGCGCGGTTCTTTCACCAGACGAGAATAATTCAATATCAGTAAGATCAATTGCAATGTTCTGAAAGTGCGGTCTCTGAGCTTGTTTTTGTTGTAATGTTGTAATGAAACACAGGCTTTGGTGAAATCTAAACATAGGAATTGAAGAGTAAAAAAATTATTTTGGATTAAAGGAAATATTTAATTCAGAGAAAAAAATAAAACCCGTATGAGTTCCTCAGGGGCGGGGCTAGGGGGGGGCAGTGCCCCCTGAAGTGCCCCTGTCCTGTCAGAAATATTTTTATGAAATAGTTCCCTTACTTACAAAATTTTTTTTCCAAAAAGAGAATATTCAAAGATGTATGGCTTTGCTCAAAGCTTTAAAACTAATAGGAAACAAGGAATGACATAATATGTGCAACTTATTGAATCAGGAATTGTACATTGATGTTACACTTATAATTGGCCTTTATCTGTACATTTTTGCCCATTTATGGCCCCTGGTTTAGAAAAACCCTTGATCCGCCGCCAGATTTCCTGATAAACTGCAATGTGCTGACAAATGACAAGAGCTGATTATCAATGGTCAAAGATGTACTTTGGGTCCTTAGCCAGACTCTCTGTGAATTTGCAGGTATAAACTGCTTCAAAACAAAAGGGAATGTAGTAGCCCTGCATATTTGCAACACTTTGTAGGTCCCATCAACCAGCACCAGCGTCTAGGCCCCTAGGGGAGGAGTCCTATACTATGCTGTCACACCCCCTTTCAACCTTAATGACATCATGCGTGGTCTCGGCACCAAACAAACCCAATTGTTATCAAATCGTTCTTTTTTTATAATGCATGGCATTCAAATTTTTATTATTCTACAGTTGAAGTCTCTCCTGATTGAAATGTGATAACTGGTTGTATTGTGTTCAGAGAAAACATATTCTTTAATGAATGTAGCATCCTATTTTGTGACAGCGGTGGATTTCCAAGAAGATGGAGGTTTAGGTATAATCAAAGCTCTTTGGTTACAGAAAAATAATGTACTTTGAATTCCAAAATATACAAAAATATAATCATAAAATAATGCTGCAGTCACTTCAAGCTGGTATTTTAAAGTAAGATCCAATATTATGTCAAATATTTTTCAAATATGTAAATTAATAACATCCTCCTCATTGCAGAAAACATATTTTAACCCCAAAACATATTTCCTGTTGCATTGGTATAGAAGACACAGTTGTTGATATTTCTCTTTATATCTACTTTTCCAAAGATTCACCCAGTTTGTACATTTTCCCATTTTCTCAGATTTGCTGTGATAACCGTGTTTCCATATCTTTACAAATCTTCAAGAAAAATTATACTCATTTTGTTCTATGAGTTAAATCTATTATTAAAAATATGTTTCTTCCTTGATACCAAAAATATTACCTGACTGTGTGAATGACCTTTCTTTACAACATGTTCAGGAATTTGGCTCATATGGAATGAATTAGCATCAACCTAACCACTGTATAATCAATCAATCAATCAAATTTTATTTGTATAGCCCATATTCACAAATTACAATTCATCTCATAGGGCTTTAACAGGGTGTGACATCCTCTGTCCTTAACCCTCAGCAAGAGTAAGGAAAAACTACAAAAAAAACCTTTTAACAGGGTAAAAATATGTAGAAACCTCAGAGAGAGCCACATGTGAGGGATCCCTCTCCCAGGACGGACAGAAGTGCAATAGATGCCACGTGCAGGACAACATCATCAATAATCAAAGTCTCTAGCAACATTGATGACGGTAGACATCCCGAAGGACAACCCCAACATGACATGCCAAGCAGTCCCGCTGCAAGCACAGTCCATGCTCAGCAACCATCTAGACCACGATCCACCATCCAGACCAGACGCCACTCCAGTCCTCAGTCACCGTCCATCGCCGCCCACCAGGAGGACCCATCACAAGCCACCACCGCGGTCCTGGTCCACCGCCCGTGCCCAATGCCAACGCGACACAGGGTCCGCCACCAGCACCACGATCAGCCCACATGACTCAGAATCCGCCACACTGGATCCAACACCGCGACCCCCGGTGCGCGATCCACAAACCGTAATCCATGGTGCGGCCACAGAGGCCCTGGATCTGCGGGTGATAAAGCAAAGGGATTCCGGGGAAGGGGGATAGGGATGGAGAAGAGGAAGGAGAAGCTGGAAAGAGAAGCTCCGTGTGTCATGTGTCACAAAATAGAACAAGTAATGTTCTGGCGCACTAATTAGCTCTAACTATAAGCTTTATCAAAAAGGAAGGTTTTGAGCCTACTTTTAAACGAAAAGATGGTGACTGCCTCCCGAACTGAAGGTGGTAGATTATTCCACAGCCGAGGGGCTTGATGGCTAAAAGCTCTGGCTCCTACTCTACTTTTAGAGAATTTAGGGACGACAAGTAGGCTTGAATTCTGGGAGCGGAGTGCTCTAATGGGTTTATAAGGTATTAACAGCTCTTTAAGGTATAAAGGCGCTATATTATTAAGGGCCTTGAAGGTGAGGACGAGAATTTTAAATTCTATTCTAGATTTAACTGGAAGCCAGTGTAGCGATGCTAATATTGGAGAAATGTGCTCTCTACTCTTTGCTCTCGTCAGGACACGTGCTGCGGCATTTTGGACAAGCTGTAGAGTCTTTAACGACTTCCTACTGGAGCCTAATAATAATGAATTACAATAGTCCAGTCTCGATGTAACAAAGGCGTGGACTAGTTTTTCTGCATCTTTTTGTGAAAGGACATGTCTAATTTTTGAAATATTACGCAAGTGGAAAAAAGCGGTCCTAGAAATTTGTTTTAAGTGACTATTAAAGGATAAATCAGGATCGAAGATCACTCCCAAGTTCCTGACTGTTTCATTGGAAGCAAGGGCAATGTTGTCTAGCGCAGCTATATCATTAGATAATGCATCTCTAAGGTGTTTGGGGCCAAGTATTATAACCTCTGTTTTGTCTGAGTTTAATAAGAGAAAATTGCGGGTCATCCAGGTTTTTATGTCCTTGAGACATGTTCGAAGTTTAGTTAATTGATTACTTTGTTCAGGTTTTATTGACAAATATAACTGGGTGTCATCCGCATAGCAGTGGAAATTCACAGAGTGTGTCCTGATAATGTTTCCTAGTGGAAGCATATATAATGAGAATAAAATTGGGCCGAGCACAGAGCCCTGTGGAACACCATGATTAACTTTGGTGCGCACAGATGACTCATCATTAATTTGCACAAATTGGGAGAGATCAGAAAAATACGATTTAAACCAGTTAAGGGCGGTTCCATTAATGTTAATTAACTGTTTTAGTCTTTGTAATAAAATTTGATGGTCAATTGGACAGACACAAGTCCCTGATCTGAGGCTATTAAAAGGTCATTAGTGACTTTTGCCAAGGCTGTCTCTGTACTGTGATTGGCTCTAAACCCCGATTGAAAGTCTTCATATATATTATTTTCCTGGAGAAACTCACACAGCTGATTGGCTACCACTTTTTCTAAGATTTTAGAAATGAAGGGGAGGTTAGATATTGGTCTGTAATTGGCTAAAACCTCTGGGTCTAGGGTGGGTTTTTTGAGTAGAGGTTTGATGACAGCTATTTTAAAAGACTGTGGTACATAACCTGATGATAATGACAGATTGATAATGTTAAGTAACGAACTATCAATTAGGGGCAGAATTTCTTTAAGTAATTTGGTAGGAATGGGATCTAAGATACAGGTTGTTGGTTTAGAACCTGAGATTAATTTGGTAAACTGATCACGGGTGATCAGAGAGAAGCTGTCTAAGTAATGGGTAGGATTCTCAGCCGTTTCTGAGATCTGTTGGGAGGGTATTAGTGCCAATTGAGGGCAGGAGATGGTTGATTTTATTTCTAATAGTTTGAATTTTATCATTAAAAAAGGTCATAAAGATATTGCTATTTAGGGATCGAGGAATACTGGGTTCTGTGGAGGTGTGACTCTCTGTCAGCCTGTCTACAGTGCTGAAGAGAAACCTGGGGTTGTTTTTATTCTCTTCTATTAGTTTTGAATAGTAGGCGGCTCTTGCTTTGTGGAGAGCCTTTTTATATTCTTTAACACTATTCTTCCATTCTATGAGGTTTTCAACATTGTTGCTGGAGCGCCACTTCCTTTCTAGTTTTCTTGATAATTGTTTTAACTCATTTGGCTGGGAATTATACCACGGAGCTAATTTACTATGTTTGACATTTTTCTTTTTTAGAGGCGCTATTGAGTCTAATGTTAATTGTAATGAGTCTGCAGAGCTATCGACGAGGTGGTCGATCTCAATGGAGCTCAGGGTTTTAAAGAATTTGTTGTTTATATCTACTGCTAATACAGGTTTAATAATTGGGATTATTTCCTTAAATTTAGCTACAGCACTATCAGGTAGACATCTAGAAAATGAATTTTTTATTAGTGGCATATATTCAGTTATTGAAAAATCAAAGGTTATTAAATTATGGTCTGATAGAACTGGATTGCGCGGAAGTACTGTTAAATTTTCAATTGCGACACCGTACGATAATACAAGGTCAAGTGTGTGGTTACCACAATGAGTAGGTTTGTGCACACACTGACTGAAACCAATAGAGTCTAGTATTGAAATAAATGCTACGCTAAGGCAATCTTTATTATTATCAACATGAATATTAAAGTCACCAACAATAATAATTTTATCGGTCTTTAGGACTAAGTTTGATAAAAACTCAGGGAATTCCTTTAAAAATTCAGTATAAGCCCTGGGAGCACGGTAAACTACGGCAAATATGATTGGCTGTTGGTGGTTCCTGGATTGGCGTGGAAGACTAAGAACCAGACATTCAAATGACTTGTAGCTGAGTTTAGGTTAAGGATTAATTGATAGACTGGAGTTAAAAATAGCAGCAACTCCACCTCCTCGCCCAATTTCTCTAGGAACCTGTGAATTGATATGACTGGGGGGAGTAGATTCATTTGGACTGACATAATCATCAGGATGCAGCCACGTCTCAGTGAGGGAAAATAAATCTATGTTGTAATCAGAGACTATTTCATTAACTAAAAGAGCCTTTTTTTCCCAGTGATCTAATGTTTAAAAGACCACATTTAAAAGTCTGGGTTTCCTGTATTGTTTCAGAGGTTGTTTTAATTTGTATTAAATTTTTGTGTGGAGTTCTCGCTCTGTTATTGTTTAATTTCAATAATTTAATCGGACGGTGAACAGACACAATCTCTCTGGGGTTTTGTGACTGATCCAGAGGGAGCGCAGAGAAGTGTTTAGCACTGCAGCTCTGCTTCCTGGTCCCAACTATGGGTTGTCATGTTATAGATTTAGTAATATTCCTAGATAAGAGAGCTGCTCCATCCCAAGTGGGATGAACGCCGTCTCTCCTAACAAGACCAGGTTTTCTCAAAAAAGTTAGCCAATTATCTATAAAGCCCACGCCCACGTATAAGTGATATACTGCCATGCAAGCTGCTGTCCAAAAGCCACAAACATGCATGTGATCTGGTAGGAGCCTTTATTGGAGGTGAGGCAAATGTTAGGAAAATAAATAGCAGTGTTTTTCTGGCCCTTTTCACTAATGATGTCAGGAAGTCAGAGAGTGGCCTTCTGCTTCTCTCCTTACAGCTCAGGTGTTATACACATTGTGAGCCTGTGTGGACATTTCTGTTTCTTTCAACATCACTTGAACCCGCACAGACTATAAAGCTGTCGAGTATAGTGGATTGTTTCAAATGGTGTGGAATATTACACTCTGAGGAGTCTTAATCTGCCGGCTGAAGAGAACAGAAATCTCAAAATACCTGTGAAACCCACCAGTTCAGGTGTCAGTTTTAATGTAGCAGGCAGCTCACAGCTCAGCACTTAAATGTTCCGTATTTCCAGATAGCCATAACATGTCATTAGTGTTTTTACAGCCTCGTTTTTCTTATCCTTTCTGGCAAAGTAGTTATTATACATGTGTGGGCACAGGCTAGTCACAATCCGAGGGCCAGATCCTGAAAACAGGACATCGATAGGAGATCCCAGTACAGTGAGACAGACCTCACTGTATTACTATTGTACTTTAGCCACCATCATAATGGCTTTGCCATCATGGAGTCTCATCTCATCTTCCAAGTCTCTTCATTCATCCGTTCTACTGTGACCCATATAAAACTGCCTACTACGACATCTCAGTGTTCAACTTCCTTCCCCTCTTCAACGTGATGACTTTACAGTTGCTAGACTGGCCTGAGCACAACAAACCTGCAAAGATGATAAAAACGTGACTTTTGGATTGAACGAGGAAATCATTTCCCAACAGGCGTGGTTTAGCTGCCTTTAAACATGAAAGAAGCTCCAGGGGCCGGGACTATGAGGAGAAGTCAAAATCCCAAATATCTTTCGGTTATCGGGCTTAACTTAACCCAACAAACACATTCAGGATAAGCAGTCACACAGCGCTGTTCATCAACTCGATTAGTGAACCCAGGTTTTCCTATTGTAGATAAGAGCATGTGCACATTAAGGGCAAGTGTATACCACATGTAACCAAATGCTGACATGGACAACCGACTGGCTGCACAGCGGCATAGGGGAGAGCGGCATAGGGGAGAGCGACGTAATGTGAGACATCGATGTGAGACACCCCCTGTATCTAGGCAACGGAACACATTTTTAGGTCATGCGACCATTATGTTTTCAAGCCCCTCCCATTCCCCCCTTGCCATGAAGGAGAAGTTGGTGCTGGTGCTGTTGTAAGTATGTTTTTTCCCAAAAATTAGTTTTTTGCATGTAAAAGTAAATTTTCTTGCTATGAACTTAATCAACTGCTGTGTCAAAACAAATTGAATCAGGTAGAAAAACTTATATCATACATGTTGATGAACTTCCAACATATACAACCATGTGATTGATGCTAGCTGAAGATTAGCCTGAATTGCTAAGAGATGTTGTTTTTTCTAAAATGGTGGCTGTGGGGTAAAGTGAGACAAATGCTGTGGGGTAAAGTGAGACATGAAGCACAAGTTAAGTTTAGTGTTAAACATATTTTAGTGTAATATTACATTACATTTGTTTTATTTTTATGTAATAAACATTGTAGAAAAGCCATCATGCCAAGAAACTATACAACAGGAAGACAACCTGGGGCAAAACACCCCTCGCAGAGATGGAGAGTTCAGCCGCTGAGGTCATGCTAAGAAAGAAGTCCTTAAGAAAAGCTGGAAGGGATATAAATATTGACAAGACAACCCTCAAACGATTTATAAAGAAAAAAGAGAAAGGGAAAGTAAAATCAGTAGCCTGGGGTGCAGTAGCTGAGGCAAAGAGAATATTCACAGATGAGATGGAGGAGGAGCCTGCCAAACACTTGAAACAACTAGCTGACCAGTTCCATGGCCTTGCTCCAGTTAAGTGCCGCGAACTTGCATTTGAATAAGCAGAGAAAAACAATATACCTGTCCCTGCCAATTAGATAGAGCAGTGGTTCTCAACCTTTTTTCAGTGACGTACCCCCTTTGAAGAAAAAATTCTGCCGAGTACCCCCTGACCAGCGCAAAGCATTTTTGGTTGAAAGAAAGATGTAATGTGATTTATTAATCCTTGTAACTAGACACATTCAAATTTAAAACTCCATCTATTTCCATAACATTGCTCATTTGTAGTGGTCTCTCTTGAACTATTTGGAAATAAAAAGATATAAAAATAACTAAAGACTTTAATTATTATCTCCATATAAATAAAGATTTGTGCACATCAAAATAATTATCAACTTAAAGTGACCTCTTTTGGGATCATAATAAAGATATGTTCTCAAACTGAACTCATGAACTTAATTACAGCTAAACACTTCTTCTCAAAAAAGTAATCATTAACTTAGTTTTAAATAAAAGATTAGCTCAAAACATATTTTTTTTATATTTATCTTAAAATATCTTCTTTAAGGATCGAAAAGAATACTGACAGGTAGCTTGTTTCCGCTTGCTTCTGGGAGGCTTTTCGCATCGTGTCTTGAGATGACCTGAATTCAGAAAGTTTCCTCTCAAAAAACTCAGGTGGCTTAGCAACATGACTTTCATGTTTTGTCTGGAGATACCGCTGAAGATGTGGTGGCTTAATGCCACTGTTGGCTAATCTCTCCCCACAGAAAAAAAACTAAAAGTGTAAATAACCCAATCTATGTTAATGTCAATATTGGTGAAGTGTCTTTCTGTTATTTTATTGTGAAATATTTGTTCGCTTTAAGGTCATACAATTTCATTTCCGCTTTTGTATTACATGCTTTTATTTTGAAAGGGTACCGGTAGAGACGCAGACTTCTTGTTATGAATCATTAACTTCACAACGGAAAACTTTTACGTTTTAGCGCCCCTTCGAAGAGGCACTAGCTCTCACGGTGTTGTTTAGGGAAGGCTCTCTGCTCTGGTTTCGCCTTCTTTGGCGCTTGTCCCTCCGTGTTTCATTGCTGCTGCACTTCAACTCGACTCCATTGTTGAAGTTTTCAAGGCAGGTGATGACAGGCGATGACAGGTGGCGTGTGCCAGGTTGGGTCAAACCATCGGTATGGGGGAGATTCTGTTTTTTTAGGATAATTAAATTGAAAAGCCTACTGAATATAAAATTTAGTTCATAAACTTACACTTATATTATATTGAATATTTGTTAAGTAACAATTTTTCAAGGATTTTTGAATGGATGCTAATTTTAAATATAAAAAAAAAAAATCCCAAGTACCCCCTGGAGTACCTTCAAGTACCCCCAGGGGTACGCGTACCCCCATTTGAGAATCACTGAGATAGAGAAACAATGTGCAGGTAAGGTAGGGTGTGCAAGAGATCACATGAATCATAATAATCATGTGCTAAATTGACCAATCCCCATGATTCTGTTACTAGTCCGATATTAGTGGTTGTCAATCTAGCTGTCAGGATTTTAACTATTACAACATGTGTTGTTATGGTAGTTTTATAGTGGAAAAAGTAAGTGGATCACCTTACCCCGTTGATTTCTCTGGTCTGTCTCACTTTACCCCTAAGCTGGGGTAAAGTGAGACACAAGACCACTTTTCTAAAAACAATCATATTTTCACTCCCCTTTGTCCTGAAGACAATCTGATCAGTCCATTGCTAGAAAACATCCTGAATTAATGGGAAATGTGTAAATTTGACTGATATATCATATTAGCTCGCCTAGAGGGGCGCAAATGTAAAACAAATCTCACATTACCCCGCTCTCCCCTATTCGACAACAAGAAGTAAACTAATACATAGAAAAATACGAGAAGTACAAACACATTATTCAGACAGAAAAACACAGTTACAGCTGCTAAAAGAAGGAAAGACAGCTAGTAAAAAGTCACTGATTGTGTGAATATCAATATTTTTATAGAAAAACTTTCCTATCATAAGAGAAAAAATAGATCTTTGCATTGCCCTTGCCTATCCAATCTCTACTCTGTCTATCAAATAAATTTATAAACTGTGTTTTTAAAGAAGAAACTTAAAGGTTATGGATTACATTAATTAGTTAATTAAACAGTTATTATAATCACCTTCATTATTTAATTAATAATATTTATTAGTAGTAGTGTTGTTATTATTATCATTATTATTTTCTCATTCAATCCTCTTCATTTCAATATTTCATTAATATCTGCTGACTCATACATAATTTTTTATCATCATAAATTGTATAATATATAGAGAGACGTATTTGTCCAACTGTATACAGCACAAGAGGAATGCGCATGTTTTTAGTGCTGAGGTGAGAGCACTCAGACAATTAATTTACTCTATGTTTGATTTTTTCTGTTCAGCTGCCCAAAGGGCTCTTGTTGGTTGGAATGAATACCTTTTTTCTGTATAATATTCCTTAAAAAATCCTACTGCCCAATGCTGATATATATGAACCGTTGATATAGGTTGATAAAATGACAAGAGTATTGATGGGGCTCTAGTTCATTATTAGAAATGTACTTTATTTTGAATCAATGTTAATGCTCAATAGTGCACCAAATGTCTAACAATCTGCCTATGAAAATAATCCCAGACAAATCTGCCATTTTCTCCCCGGTTTGAATAAAATTAGCAAGAATACCCTTCATTGTCTGAATTAATTTCCAATTATATTAAAGGAAAAAAAATTGTTTTTGGATGTCATACAGATGCTAAATTACAGGAGATTGTTAATTTCGATATAGCATATACAGTAGATATAAATTTAGGTATAAGGCAAATTAGCGACATTAGGCATAATGGGGCATAACCTTAATTTAACAAATTTTCCAGTCTTTGTTATGTAGATTATTTTATTGATGCTGCTTTTGCTTGAAATTGAATAACAACATATGTTTCTGTACAATCATTAGTGTTCCATCATCACAGTATTTCAAATACAGCTTAATACCTCAAAATAAATCCCCTTGTTCGCAAGAAGAAAACAGTCTAACTTGTGGAATTCTTGAAAGCGGTTGTTGGTCTTGTTGAGGCACAGGTGAACATTGGACTTTGAACATTTTAATACAACCCCCTACAATTTGGGCGTTTGCAGTGTTGCCCTTGTTTGCGAGAAGAAAACAGTGTCACTTGTAGAATTCTCGAAAGCAGTTGTTGTTCTTGTTGAAGCAAAGTTGAAGATTGCATTTCAAACATCTGAACACAGACTGGCCCTTGCAGTTTGGCCATTGACCCATAGCATCTAAACAGACTTCCAGTGTTGGAATAGCCTTAGCTGGTCCTCGATGTGTCTTCTTTTCGAATTCCCTTTCAACATCCCTTTCAACAACAGATGACTCTTCTTCCTTGACATATCATTGACTTGCATGCAGAGTGCCTGTGCTACTGATGCTCTAAAAGCAAACAAATTCTTCTGCATCTTTTTTGGAACATCCAGTGAATCACCATCACTTCGATATAACAGCCAGCTGTTTACGATGACCATATCGACAAAATGAAAAAAGAATATAGTACTTTTTTTACCTTATCTGGATGCGATAATATGCTATTAGTGCATCAAGAGCATCAATGCAGCCCATGAACTTGTTGTACAGGTAGATGATGCGTGGGCATTCCACAGAAAACCTCCTGTTTCAACTTTCTGTCCCATCTTGCGATGTTAGAAACAGGATGGGCACTGACAAAAGAGCCGGCAACGATCACCCCTCTATAGTCAAACCATTTGACTGCTCTTATTTCTACACTGTCGCAACACTTTTTTTCTCTCCAAATGTCCCTCTTCCCTTCTTCTTCATATCGGTGTCTGTGCTGAAACTGCAACCTTGCAGGCGACATTGCTGCACAGTCCCAGGGTCTGGTATCCCGTTGTTCGCAAGAGCAGCAAACGAATCAAAGGACGAAAACCAGTTGTATTACATTACATTACATTACATTTCATTTAGCTGACGCTTTTATCCAAAGCGACTTACAATAAGTGCATTCAAACCCGAGGGTACATACCAAGGACGACAAGAATCAAGAAAATACAATTTCTTCAAATAAAGCAAAACTACAAAATGCTATAAGTAAGTGCCATTTAAGTGCTAGTAAAGTGTTAGTTTCAAAAAGTTGTTAGTGTTTTTTTTTTTTGTTTTTTTTTTTTTTTTTCATTCAAGGTAAAGTCGGAAGAGGTATGTTTTTAGTTTTCGGCGGAAGATGTGTAGACTTTCTGATGTCCGGATGTCATTGGGGAGCTCATTCCACCATTTAGGAGCCAGGACGGAAAACAGTCGTGTTTTTGATGATTGTTTAGCTCGCAGTGAGGGAGCAACGAGCTGATTGGCCGAAGCAGAGCGGAGTGAACGGGGTGGGGTGTAACGTTTGACCATGTCCTGGATGTAGACTGGACCGGATCCGTTCACAGCATGGTACGCAAGTACTAGTGTTTTGAACCGGATGCGAGCAGCCACTGGTAACCAGTGAAGGGAGCGGAGGAGAGGAGTAGTGTGAGTGAATTTAGGTTGGTTAAAAACCAGTCGAGCTGCTGCATTCTGGATGAGCTGCAAAGGTCGGATGGCAGTAGCAGGTAGACATGCCAGGAGCGAGTTACAGTAATCTAGACGTGAGATGATCAAAGCCTGGACCAGAACCTGCACCGCCTTCTGAGTGAGAAGGGGGCGTATTCTCCTGATGTTGTACAGCATGAATCTACAGGACCGTGTTGTTGCAGAAATGTTGGCAGTAAGGGAGAGTTGGCTGTCGAGTGTTACGCCCAGGTTCCTAGCCGTCGGAGTGGGGGTTAACACAGAGTTGTCAAAGTTAATAGTCAGGTCGTGGATGGGAGAGTCTTTCCCTGGAAGGAAAAGAAGCTCAGTTTTGTCAAGGTTAATCTTCAGGTGGTGTTGAGACATCCACTGAGAGATGACGGTCAGACAGGCAGTGATTCGTGCTGCTACCTGTGTTTCTGATCGGGGAAAAGACAGGATTAGTTGGGTGTCATCAGCATAGCTATGGTAGGAAAAGCCATGTGAGTGAATGACAGAGCCGAGGGAGTTGGTGTACAAAGAGAAGAGGAGAGGACCTAGGACAGAACCTTGAGGGACCCCAGTAGTGAGGGAACAAGGTTCAGACACAGACCCTCTCCAAGTTACCCTATAAGTGCGTTCATTGAGGTAGGAAGAGAGCAGGGAGAGAGCAGAGCCTGAGACACCGAGGTCCTGAAGGGAGGAAATAAGGATCTGGTGGTTCACTGTGTCGAATGCAGCAGAGAGGTCTAGAAGGATGAGGACAGAGGAGTTGTCAAAATACAATAGGTGAATACCATGAATGTCTTGTGCAAGCTTTAGGACAATGTTTCCACTTGTACCAATCTCAGGTTCTCCAGGTACAGGATACATTTTCCCTGTATATATGTCGAATGAATGCACCAGGACATTTTTGTCACAAAGCACAAAGATTTGATATCCCCATTTGTGTGGCTTCTTGGGGATATACTGCGTTAGACTAGATCTACCTTTGAAAGGGACCATTTGTTCAGCAATAGACAAAATTTGATCTTGAGGGAGACCCTGACATTTTTGGAGAAGTAAATCAATAATTGCCTCAATTGGAAGAGCTTATCCTCGTTGTTGGCTGCCATGCTGCTCTTGTCATTGAAATGAATGAATCTTTTCATTTCTTCCCATCTGTCTCGGGACATCGAATCAGCCACCTGCGCTACTCGACATTCACTGCACCAGTACGTTCTTGACATTGGTAAGTGTACAACACTCATGTACACTAAAGTGCAAATAAAATGCTGCAATTCAGTTTGATCCAATGTGAGTGCGTTATTTGGATTTTTTGCATGCAATACAGATTATTTTGTTGTACTATAGTATCCAAAAGATCAGCGTCAAAAAAGTCTCAGAAGTACTGAATGGGCTCTCTGTTTCATCAGCGACGGGAAGAGCACCTTGCCTAATTGGAATGTCTTTTGCAGAGTCCTGTTGTTGCACCATCTTCCACACTACCTTTTGCCCTCTTCTCCTTGCAGTAGCAGCTGATTGCCTTCTTGCACCAGTGGTGCTGGTGCTGGCAGGTGCATCATGATTGCTGTCAGAGTCTTCATCACTGCTGCTTTTATCACCTGGTGTAGGTCTACAGTCTTCATCGCTATTATCACTGTCACTGAGTCGGCTGTCATCACCTTCGACAGGTGGAACCCTGGTTTGAAGTCCACCAGCTCGCTTTCCGTAGAAAATTGATGCATCCATTTAGTTCTGCCTAACAATAAAGCGCACAAATTGCATTTATTTCCCAGCATTATATTTTTATTCTGTTTTTCACATAATTCAATGTTGCACACTTACTCTGCACAAACAGCTGTACATAGTTTGTATTTCTGCAAAGTTATATTTATTTTTATTTCCTTAGCAGTACCAAAGTTAGCTATAATCAAATTTTCCTCTGTAGTCCCTGGGTATTATACATTATTATATATATTTTATATATTCAATGAACCAAACGTCAGATTTACAATCATATAAGGATACTTATATACTTTACAAAACATTTGAAGTATATGCACAGGACCTCGATTTAATATGATATTGCTCCTAGATAAAATATTATCCATTTTTAGCCCTTAGTGCCTGATGTAGCGAATTCACAACAAACCCAAATCTGCTAATTTCATCATAAATTGTCATCACATCTAGTCTATTTCAATTCATATTAGCATAAGAAGCAACCGATAATATTTGAAATTTAAAAGCTTGGATGCTCAGCATTATTTCATCTATGAATCAAAAGGTCACAGCCTGCTAAATGTGGCCTGTACAAATCTTGCCAGGATGCTTTGTTATTTGAGGAGCAGTTAAGTAAAGAAAATGACTACAATACATTGAAATGATATTAAACTAAGGTATCAACATTTTAGTAATTTTTCATCCCTAGGTTTGAAGTGAGGGTGTAATAGATCTCCGTTTGGAGAGGTATAGAGCCCTCACACTTGGCCTTACCCAACAGGTATTGGGACAGCCTACCCCTACAAGTGAACATGCAATACCAAGGGGTTGGGCCAAGGGGTGAAATGGGATTGGGCCGAATGTACAGTGAAGATCATCGGAGGTGACTTACCGTGGTGTCATTGGTTGTAACGTAGAGCAGGATTTCAGAAGAACCCCGGCCGTTGACATATCTGTAGCAGTTCCACACACATGCTATGAGGTAAGCCTGATACCGGGCAGAGAGGAAAAAAACAGATGAGAAGTTTGAAGTGCATAACATGAAAATTCAATATAACCTATTTAATGTTAAATGGTCTGTATTTATATAGCACTGTTCTAGTCTTGATGATGCCTCAAAGTTCTTTACAGTACAGTTTTGTCATTCACCCATTCACACACACATTCATACAGTGCATCCATGGGCAGCACTTTTATGAGGGGCCATTCAGGGTTCAGTATCTTGCCCAAGGACCCTTGGCATTCAAACCGACAAACTTCTGGTTGGAGTATAACTAGTTCTATATTGTACAATTGAAGCAGGGGCGGCGCGTCCCATTGGGCAAGTCGGGCAGTTGCGGACATCAAAAGATTTGACTCAAAACATTAGTTCCTCCTCAAGGTCGCGCGACACCGTTTGAGAATCACTATTTGGGAGACCCAGAGGTGAACTGTCCCCCGCGCGCCCTCCCCTACCCCCTTCTCACACAGCATCAAGCAGGGGCGCCTGCACATGCTAATTCCCAACACAGTGATATGATAGATAAAAGAAAACCGCTTCACGGGCCAGATGATTTTTTTTGGGGTGTTGGTTAGTGCAGGGTCGGCAACATGCGGCTCCGTAGCCGCATGCGGCTCTTCAGCCCCTCTGCAGTGGCTTCCTGTACAGTGCTGTGCATGTTGCGCATATTTTTCGCAAACCGGCTGCTTCTTAACAGTGGAAACAGTGAAAACACTGAGTTTCTCTGGTCACAGCTGATCAGAGATCAGCGCTGCAGCCACTTGATCAGAGCAGAAGCTGCAGTTGGTTTGTACCAAGCTTCAGTTTCTGTGTCCGCCTCCAGTCTGACCTGCTCTCACGTTTAGTTTTAATAATTCGTCAACTAAAATATGCGTCACATCCTATTACGTCCCGGCGCTTTTTCCTGCAGGTCGCTCAAAAATTATACTTTATTCTCGCTTGTTGTTTCAGCATCTACCTGAGACTGAGATAATCACTTTAAATAGTTCCCCTTTCATCCAGTAACAATCTGGCCCTCAGCAGACAGCTTGCGGCTGGATCTGTCCAGCCAAGCACAACACCATCTGCTCCATCCATCCACTAATACAAACCAAAGCCACACTGAAATTTCTAACTTCAGTAGTAACCCAATTAAAAAGCTCAGTCTCCTCAGGAATTTTTAGATATGCATTAGCAACAATAGATTGTGAGATAAATTTACCTCCCAGTCCACCAAAAACAATACTTACAGTTATTATGATATTGATTGAGCAAAATTATTCATTCATCAGTCTGAAATCAGGGCAGACCCCACAACTGAACTAGATACAGAATCTGAGTTTACTTCATGGTCTTTGCAAATTTGAACCCATTCATCAATGAGGATAAAAACATGTTATTGTCCACTGCTGTTCAATCACCACCAAAACAACACACAACAACTTACAGTATCTGACAAAGATCATCTGTCTTTGTCAAACCCCTTTCAAATTAGTGAAACTAACCCAACTCATCCATCCCATAAACCCACAGCCAAGCAAGCAGCATTCAGGCTCGTTAAGCATAGAAATGCTCACATTGACAACACTAACAAGCTGATATTTAACAGGTATAATGTTCAACACATTCACAATCGTGGTTTAGCATGCTAAGCTACACACACAGTAAAACTGATGTATATGCAGGTGTGTGATCACGTAGATCAACGAATGATGGCGCTAGATAATAAGTCAGGGGATCATCATAGTCATTAGGATTCATCCTCTGTGCATGAATGTATGTACCAAATGTCACAGTAGTCCATCCTACAGATATTTTAGTCAGGACCAGAGAAAATAGACTACATGACGTCTTACAAGGGAAGCTAGAGTGTTCTCTATTATCACCTGGTGGCTGGATGCAATAAAGGTCAGAAATTGAGCCTCATCCAGGTTAATGGATGGGAGATGGACCACAGTAAAAAGCCAATGTACCCGCCAGGTACATTTTTCTCAAAGATAGTTTCTGTTCATTGTATTTATTTAATACATCTCACTGATGTTGGTTCGAATACTCACTTTTCCATCTGGTTTTTAATTAGATATTTAATGGTATAAAACAGGCTAAAAGATGATTGACAGCTGAGGCTCCTAAACAGTTGAGCATGTGTATCACTACTGTGGCTCCATCACCTGATCACTACTGACTTAAGCTCCAAATGCACAAGATGGTGGATTTCATATCAGGGGTATCTTGGCATCATTTCTGGATTGTGGGAAGAAGTGGACACATGTTGTCCAGCTTCATCTACGGTCTATGTCTATGGTCAGGAACAGAGCTTTAGAGCGGACATTTAGATATGTCATAGTGGGAAATGCATAGGGCTAAATGAAAAAAGTAATTATGGCTGAATACCATTTAGCTAGTTCAGTTTCAGGGTCATGGTTTTTATGTATTCTGCCCTACTGTCTCACTGCAATGGCTAGAAACAGAGCCATAACATGGGATTAGTGCTATTCTTTCTTTCAAATTCAACAGAATCTGCTGTGTGATACATGGCTCTTGCCAAAACCCTCCGATAGAGCCTGCTAAACATAAGGACAAAGCTTAGGTTAGAACACTTTACCTTGAAACTGAGAATGCAGCTGATGAAGAACAGCACAATGAGGACCAGGCAGACATTACTGAGAGCAGCGATGTCCTCTTTGTAGGGGAAGTTATCAAGCTGCACACAAATCAGAAAAACGACACTCAATGAGCATCAAAGTTCATGTGAAGATAACCACTCATTTGACAGCACAGGCAGTTGATACTGACGTGTGAAATTAAAAATGAGATGTTTGCAGAAACCTTTGTAAAGCAATAAGTGTTAATATTCTTCCGGCTGATGTCACAGACTTCACTCTGTAAGAGGAAAACACCTGATGTTTCTCACCAGCTGCTGCAGGTAGTCTTGTATTGTGTTTGGATAAACCACAATGCTGACAGCAACCAGGGTGTTGAGAGCAAAATCAAATATTTGGTAGCAGAAAAATGGGACGATCCAAGCGGCTCGCAGCTGAAACAGAGATATTAATTTAGGATTGGCTGATATACTTATCTGGGGGCAGAGATTCGAGCTGAGATTTCAAACCGACACTGTGGACATAAATCATTCCTCAAACTGGGTCACAAGGAGATTGCTTATGTTTACAAAGAGTCTAAAACAGATTTAGTGTAGGTGTGTACAGCAATAGAATAGCTACATTAATAATTCATTTAAATAGTTTGAAAACCATTTATGTTACAGAAGTAAACACGTGAAGGGTCTTTCATTTACAGTCATGCCGTCAAACTAACACATTCAGCGAATAAGTGTACGCGTTGTTTAAGTAGTTTACCTTGTATGCACCATATGTGGCCATCCCACATATAAGAATCATCAGTAGAGAGATCACTGAGGCGATGCACATGTCTGAAGCAGAAAGAACAAGTATAAATTATAAATATTTGATATCACCTGGGTTTATTTCAGTCTGTGTTTAGTAACTTTGGTTGAGGGACATTCAATTCCAAATCAAATCTCTGACAATGTTTTTTACATTATGTCCTGGTGATCTGGGGGAAACATATTGTGTGTTGAAGATAAATAATATGTTGCATCTATCAAACGAACAAGAAATTAACTGATGTGATGCGCTTCATGTCAGCGTGACCTCATATCAACTCCACATAACACAACTAACAGTTCAGTTACATAATGATAGCAGCAGGCAAACTCTAAAACCATGTGTCAGTACTGAGTAAAGACTGTGAATCTGATGGAAGAACAATTCTCTGACCCAGTAAAACACCATTTATAAATTAACTACATTTTAACTAACTGATGGTGGATTTTGCAGTTCTGAGTCACAGTATGAATCACATTTGTGCATAAAGCATTTAGAAGTGTACAGAGAGGCAATGTACCGCATTCTATAGATCGTATCTAATTTAGCAGACAGAATCTCACCTTTGTAAAAATCAATCACTATTTATTTAAATTAGTAGAAAAGGCAACAAGTATCAAAAGTCCAGTAAAACTGAGATCATTTTAAACAGAAGAGCTACAATTGCTTTATTTCCTAAATACATTATTGTAAATTACGATGTGATGTGTATTTTGCTTTGACTCCATTGTCTCTTACAGAGTGCAGACAAGCTGTTTACCAGACTGAATGTAGGAAGCAGAGATAGGATTCTTCCACTGGTTTGATGAGTTAAGACTCTCATGTACACCCATTTAAAAGACCAACCCATTGATATACTCCACCTTAAGATTTAACAGTGCAGCAAAGAGGATACTTAGATGTCTATGTTCTCATTGTGTGAAACAGCATTATGAGTTGTTTTCCATCTGAAGGTAAGTAATCATTTATCTCCATGTTTACTCACAGAAGCCTCAGTTACACTCAGGTCTACCTCAGTGACTTTAAGTACAACAAACTGCTGCTAGGATAAAGGAAAAGAATGAACTCCTCTTGTACAAATGAGACTTGCTCAGGCTGGGACAGTTAAATCCATCATATGCACTTAGGTGTTTTTCACTGCGGTCAAGCCAGCCGACACTCGCGTGTCTTCGGTCAAATCAGCCGACACAGAAATTCTACTGCACCTATATACTGATATTTATGGTAAACGCATCCGAACCGCCCAGAACGGGAACGGGGATATTTCAAAGTACAATAAAAACAGTTTGTTCAAAAATTCCAGAGTGAGACTGATATGGCTGTGTTCAGGACCTCTCAGGCTACTCACACACTCAATATCAGACATTTTTACTGTATAGATTAAGAGATTTTTCTAAGTAAAGTGCAACATTTCTACTGTGAAATACATCATTTCTGGATATCTCAAAGTACTATAAAAATACTTTGCCCAATAATTCCAGAGTGAGACTGATATGGCTGTGTTCAGGACCTCTCTGACTACCCACACAATTAATATTAGACATTTTTACTGTATAGATTAAGAGATTTTTCAAAGTAAAGTCCAACATTTCTACTGTGTAATAGATCATTTCTGGATATTTCAAAGTACTATAAAAATACTTTTCCCAATAATTCCAGAGTGAGACTGATATGGCTGTGTTCAGGACCTCTCAGGCTACCCACACACTCAATATCAGACATTTTTACTGTATAGATTAAGAGATTTTTCAAAGTAAAGTGCAACATTTCTACTGTGGAATACATCATTTCTGGATATCTCAAAGTACTATAAAAATACTTTGCCCAATAATTCCACAGTGAGACTGATATGCTTCTATTCCCACTCCTATGACTAGTCCCTTTTCTTGGAATCTCTAACTGTCCTATCCTCTCTTTCAGCCGCACCCATATGTAAAAATCAATCTTGCCTTAGCGATGTCTTGATTTCAACTTCTTGATCGCAGCGTGAAAGACTCTCTTTGTATTTGTTAATTATGTTGAGCATTTTGTTTATTATCTTATCCTTTTATAGGGATAATGCGTAGGTTAGATTGGGGTACCCTTTTACACTACAAATAACATTTGTTTTCCTATGAATTATGCTCTGTTCAATTAGAAGTGTTGTATTTTTATAATATTTTTTGAATTGGCACCAACTGTGGCTCCTTTGCTCCCTTCAAGCTTGATTATTTATCACCATTTCACTATTGCAAAACTTGTAAGTACAGGTAATATATAACAAAATACATACAGAACGCCGGAACCTAAAACCTTTATGTAAAAACACAAAACATCACTCAACTGTGTTATTAAAAAGAAAAATAAAATTATAAAAACCTAAACGGCCATGATGCTAAATTGTTTAAGGGGCGTAAAGTCCTGATCAACCCCTTCCTTTTAATTTCGTAATTCAGGTGCCATTGTTGGGCCACACCCATCTTCAAACGCGGCCTTCAGTTTGATAAAAAATAAACACCTGTAAAGTTTTGTGACTGCATCGTTCACGGTTGCTATCGGGATGAGAAAATCTGTACACAGAGATAGCAATATAAACACCTGGGGACTTGCACACAGACTCACAAAGTGAAAACAATACCAGTGTTGCTTTTGCAGCTGGTAATACTATGAAAGGCAAAATATGTGTTTTAGGCGACTCTTTCATACACAGACGAAGAAAACAGTGAACATATAAAAAAAAAAGACATAGCACATACTGATTGTGGAATTATTTTTGACACAGACAGCAATTCCAGTCAGCGGTTTGCACATTTTGAATCTGGGCTGTGTCCATCTGGAGGCACTGGGCATGAAACCACCAGCTACATCTGTCACACTGAATCTGTAAAAAATTCAAATTTCCCACCTTTAATACAGACAGAGGTTCATTGCTTAGTAATCATTTCAAATGTTTCACCAAACTAGCAGCCTTTATTCATGTGTACGAGCTTTACCATGTTTTAACCAAATGCTACATTGCTGTTGTTAACAGAAAATTATAAATGGAAAATACAAGGCTGACTTAGCCACCTTTTTATGAAGTCTATGAGAATGACTTCGGCCAGAGACCTTTGTATCATATAATTCCCCATCTATCTTTACCCTCGTTTCCTGTCATCTCTAAAATGTACAAAATGCACAAACAAACAATGACAAGAGTAAAAAAAAACAAAACATACCCAGTCAGTGAAGGAAGGCCCTGGACCTGGTGGTTTTGTCGCTGAGCACATGGCACAGTTGTTATCTATGTCAAACACTTAAATACAAATACACATTTTAGACATTGAGTACTAAACTATCACAATATGACTAAAAACACTCCTCACCCACCTGAGGCTTTCAGTATTTGCAGAGCGTAATGTTTACGCTGATGTACCATCTCTGTCTTTGTTGTACCAAATGCAATGTTTGGTATTTTCGGAAAGGCCTCCATGACTGCGTTTGCCATCTAAACAATGACACAATAAGTTATGTACTTTGGATAATGTTCAAAGTCTGCCAAATGTGGCGGTTGGAAATACTGTAAAACAGATTAAATCCTAAATGCAAAATTTATGCAGTTCTTTTGGAAAATCTTAACATTTCAATAAATATTCATCTTACCATGATTACAAGTACCCCACAGCTATCTCCATCCTGCTCTCTCTCTCTCTCTCTCTCTCTCTCCCTCTCTCCCTCCCTCCCTCCCTCCCTCCTCCTGGTCAGCCTCGTTACAACATAACACCAAAGTGTATCTCCTTAAAGTTGCAACTCAAAGTTTTTTTGTCAATGCAACTGCTATCCAATTGATGGTTCCTAAAGATCCCTCGCAAGCCATGATGTTAGTGTTTTGGGTCCAATCATATATTCATGAGCTTAAATCTGTGATGAGCGCACTGCAGCGCTCTCCAAGGTACTAATCTTGCAGCTGTTAGCAGCTTGGGAGGTATTTATAATCTTTGAACCAATAACTTCCTTGTCTAATAATTGACTTCACCTGTTTCCTAACATATGTATAAGCCCCATTACTGTTTTGTTTACTAAATCTTGTATATTATTTCATGGGAGTACCAGACAAATGCATCACTTACCTATTTTCTCTTTTCATTTCTTTATTTCTACATAATAGATTGAAGGTTGCCTCGTAACTTAGTTAGAAAGCCTTGTCGGCTGTAGTGTTTTTTGTTTGCTTTTGCAATGACAATTAAACTCCTAACATGCTTCTTCAGCCTCCTGCCTCTTACTCAGTAACCGGGACATGATAAATTGAAGGTGACATGATACAGACCATTGTTATACTCATACCGTGAAAGACTTTTTCTAAACTTTTCAAGAAACCTCAAATATCCGCAATGAATAAGCTGCGTGCTGGGTCAACCAAATACACGTTTTTTTCTGCTGCATTGATGTACTGGAAACACATTAAATATCATTCAAAGATTATTCACGACATCCAGAAGAAAATGAAAGACAATCAAGATAAATATAAATATAATCATTACTAACCAGAAGCTTCCAGTGGGAATTGTGTATGTTCACAAAAGACACAATTGCTTTATTGTTGTCAAAGTTGATCTGTAACACATCCAAAAATGAACAACCTGATAAAAACCTTTTAAATTGAAGTGTTTGTAAATATCCTATAGTTACAACAGATCTGTTGCATTGTATCTGCTTTATCATACTGTACACAAAGTCAAACAAACATCCGCTAACATGTGACAGTTATTAAACTTCTGGATGTACCCCCAAAACAAAAACAAGTCACCTTAGACAAAGTGTTCCTCCTGATCTGTTCTCTGTTCCCAAAGAGGATCACACCAGCCGTGTAATGATTTAGAATTTAAATCATTCTCTCCAAATGGAGCTCATTAAAAAAGACACTCAATGACCTTAAGAGATTGTTGAGATACAGACAGATAGTCAATCAAACATCATAAATTGATTTATAATTATGACAATTAATGTGTGACTGTTTAAAAAAAAGACTTACATAATAATCAGGTCTACATAATACTTTGCAATCATTACATTACATTACATTACATTACATTTCATTTAGCTGACGCTTTTATCCAAAGCGACTTACAATAAGTGCATTCAAACCCGAGGGTACATACCAAGGACGACAAGAATCAAGAAAATACAATTTCTTCAAATAAAGCAAAACTACAAAGTGCTATAAGTAAGTGCCATTTAAGTGCTACTAAAGTGTTAGTTTCAAAAAGTTTTTTTTTTTTTTTTTTTATTCAAGGTAAAGTCGGAAGAGGTATGTTTTTAGTTTTCGGCGGAAGATGTGTAGACTTTCTGATGTCCAGATGTCAATGGGGAGCTCATTCCACCATTTAGGAGCCAGGACGGAAAACAGTCGTGTTTTTGATGAGTGTTTAGCTCGCAGTGAGGGAGCAACGAGCTGATTGGCCGAAGCAGAGCGGAGTCAACGGGGTGGGGTGTAACGTTTGACCATGTCCTGAATGTAGACTGGACCGGATCCGTTCACAGCATGGTACGCAAGTACTAGTGTTTTGAACCGGATGCAAGCAGCCACTGGTAACCAGTGAAGGGAGCGGAGGAGAGGAGTAGTGTGAGTGAATTTAGGTTGGTTAAAAACCAGTCGAGCTGCTGCATTCTGGATGAGCTGCAAAGGTCGGATGGCAGTAGCAGGTAGACCTGCCAGGAGGGAGTTACAGTAATCTAGACGTGAGATGACTAGAGCCTGGACCAGAACCTGCACCGCCTTCTGAGTGAGAAGGGGGCGTATTCTCCTGATGTTGTACAGCATGAATCTACAGGGCCGTGTTGTTGCAGAAATGTTGGCAGTGAGGGAGAGTTGGCTGTCGAGTGTTACGCCCAGGTTCCTAGCCGTCTGAGTGGGGGTTAACACAGAGTTGTCAAAGTTAATAGTCAGGTCGTGGATGGGAGAGTCTTTCCCTGGAAGGAAAAGAAGTTCAGTTTTGTCAAGGTTAATCTTCAGGTGGTGTTGAGAGATCCACTGAGAGATGTCGGTCAGACAGGCAGTGATTCGTGCTGCTACCTGTGTTTCTGATCGGGGAAAAGACAGGATTAGTTGGGTGTCATCGGCATAGCTATGGTAGGAAAAGCCGTGCGAGTGAATGACAGAGCCGAGGGAGTTGGTGTACAAAGAGAAGAGGAGAGGACCTAGGACAGAACCTTGAGGGACCCCAGTAGTGAGGGGACAAGGTTCAGACACAGACCCTCTCCAAGTTACCCTATAAGTGCGTTCATTGAGGTAGGAAGAGAGCAGGGAGAGAGCAGAGCCTGAGACACCGAGGTCCTGAAGGGAGGAAATAATGATCTGGTGGTTCACTGTGTCGAATGCAGCAGAGAGGTCTAGAAGGATGAGGACAGAGGAGAGAGAGGCTGCTCTAGCAGTGTGAAGCTGCTGAGAGACAGCAAGGAGGGCAGTCTCAGTTGAGTGACCTGCCTTGAAACCAGACTGGTGAGGGTCAAGAAGATTATTGTGGTTAAGATAGGAGGAAAGTTGATTAAAGATAGCACGCTCAAGAATTTTGGAAACAAAGGGAAGGAGAGAGACAGGTCTGTAGTTATTTACTTCAGACGGGTCCAGGGTAGGTTTCTTCAGGAGAGGATTTACTCTTGCCTCCTTCAGAGAATTAGGAAAACAGCCAGTTGACAGGGAAGTGTTGATTAGATGGGTAAGAAAAGGAAGAAGGTCAGGGGCAATAGACTGGAGAATGTGAGAAGGGATGGGGTCAAGGGGGCAGGTGGTCGGGCGGGCAGAGGTTACCAAGGTCAGAACTTGATTGGGAGACAGGGGGGTGAAAGAGGAGAGCGAAGGGGATGAAGATGAAGTTGTTGGAAGTGTGGTTATAGAAGGAGGATCAGAAAATGAAGAGCGTATGTCATCCATCTTTTTGGTAAAGTAGTTGACAAAGTGGCTTGGTAGAAGAGAGGAAGGAGGAGGGGGACTGGGAGGGTTGAGGAGGTTGGAAAAGATGGAGAAGAGTTTTTTGGGATTAGAAAATGAGGCTTGAATTGCAGTTTGGTAAAAAGTGCTTTTGGCTGTGGAAATGGAGGCAGAAAAAGAGGAGAGAAGAGACTGATAAGATAGCAGGTCGTCCAGGTGTTTAGATTTCCGCCATTTCCTTTCTGATGATCGCATAGTGGCTCTGACGGCACGCACCGAGTCAGACAACCACGGAGCTGGGAGGGACTTGCGGACCTGTCGTGACGTAAGAGGACAGAGAGAGTCAAGAGAGGAGGACAGAGTAGAAAGGAGAATGTCAGTGGCAGAGTTAGGATGCATGAGTGAGAAAGAGTCAGTGGAAGGGAGGGCTGATATAACAGAGGAGGCCAGAGAGGAAGGAGAGAGGGAACGAATGTTGCGACGGACAGGTACCGACTCGACAATCACATGCTTGACATTCAGAATCACAAATTCACACATTAGTACATTACTAATGGAAAAATGTTTTAACTGGGGATATATTTAAACACCCACATAATAGTCAGCAGCATGACATAGGTATTTGATTAATGTATAGTGGAGAGATTTATTTGGGTCGTTTTTTATGGTAATTTGTTTTATTATATTAATAGGACTACATACCTCGCCCGTAAGCCACTGGTGAAGTCTAAGTGTCCGTAGCTCACTGTGGTGGATTATGCAGCTGTTCCCTCTGATTTGAGAGGGGACCACAGACACAACCACTTCTGTGTCACTTCTTTTCCACAATTCCTTGAGCTGAGGGTCATAAAAATAATACAAGTTATTTGCTGGAGTAGATAAATAAATAATTTACAGATGATAAGTTAAACACATCCTGTATGAATACATCCACTTAATGAAATGTACAATTTACATCCCAGATACATTGATTGCATTGGATGGATTGATAACACTTGAACACTAAGTTCACCTGAGATGGAGCATCCACTGGACTTTGAACAATGCTTCCCTTTGTATCCTCCTCATGATGGCCTGTAATGTCTGATTGGATTTTGGTAGTGACCTTGTCTGTTGGTTTCTAGATATAGAAATTGTTAGATATTATTGGAAGCTTTTCATTATATGCTTTCATACCACCAACATGGTGAAATACGTTTCGGTAATTGCATGTCATGGCAATTCACTAAGTCACGGAAGTGTTTAAAGCACAAAATGCAACAATAAGCTTTTGATTTACAGCTGTTGTACATTAGTGCTTTTGATTAGCTTCCTGTCCTTGTGTAACTTTGCCACAATTGATTACCTGTGATGAAGCATGTCACTGATTGCTTGTTGACAATCCGTGTGTTTTCTGTGTTGTCTGAGAAACACAAAAAGATTCTGTATGACACAAACTTTTTATCGATGACATTTTTAAGCTATTTAAACATATGGAATGATAATGGATAGCTCTACAAAATATTTACCTTTTTCTTCTGCTGTTTGAAAACAAAAGGCTTTATTAGAGGGGACACATAAACTCCTCGCCTCTTCTGATGTCGTTGTTTCCACCGCTCCAGATCCACACGGTGTGTCTACAGTTGATCAAACAGAGTAAATCAATGTTAATAGTTCAGCTACTGCACTGCTGAAGTACATTTAACTTCACTTATTTTATTTAAAAAAAAGCCACCAATCCCAGGAGTTTCATGTATAGTTTATATATCAGAGCTTCAATTTTTTACCTTCCTCTTCCTCTTCATGGAGTCACTGTATTCCCTTAGAAGGGCATTCAGTGTGAGCTTGTATGTATATACAAAATCGTCCAGTCTGGTTAGCCGTCTCCGTTGAAAGCGGATCTTTTTGAGGTCCCACTGGCTTTTTTCCATTATCCCTTGTGTTTTGTTGTCTTTGGTGTAATTCTGGAGTTCAACATGTACAGTACGTTATATAACATAAAAATTGCTTCATTCACCTTATTTGCATTCAAATCTGTAATATCCAGGATTGAATAATGCAATGTTTTTCAATTTTTCTAACAGATCTTTTGTGTTCAAGTACCTGTGTGGGTTTACGGGCAGTTATTTTGAACTTCTGAGTAAGCCTGTCATACACAGGACCCGTTCCGTGGCGTCCAAGGTCACCTGCCAAAAGATAATGCAATTTTAATTTATTTACTGAATAAGCTATTAAAACAAACATGTATCAAAGCATATGCCATAGAAGAGGACTAACCCAGGAGTAAGCCAGACCAAAGAGCAGCCTGAGGAAGGAAGTATTTCAGCAAGTTTGGGATGAATGTTGGGCTGAAATAGACATTCGGATCCCCATCTTTCTCAAGCTCTGCCCTCTGAATGACTTCCTCAAAATGATGTTGGAAAGGTGTTGGTCCCACATCATTCTAGAAAAAATAATAAGAAATTACATTTTTTTTCTTGAGTTGGATATGGAAACAAATGAAAACCGTCATTTCTTAAGGATTGTAGTCAATTTGCATTTTGCTATAATTATGGATGTGAATACAGTCCTTACAAAGACAACAATTAATTATTGCTATAAAACGGGTGGCAATTGAGACAATGATCACATACCACAAAGTCTTGCTCCACAATGTTTGTGTCATCACTGCCAGTATGTCCTGCTTTTAACAACAGCCTCTGGAGATTTTGGAAGTGTTTTTCAACATTCCTCTCACTGTGGGAACTGGAAAACACCATGGCAGCACTGATGACAACTTCATCCATGTCTTTAAGTGTTGTAGCCTGGGTCATGAGGCCAAACACATGCATTGCCAGGTGGTAATGTTGGGAGGCACTGCAAGGACAAAGCTTGTAAAATAAGTTTTACAGATATTTCCCATGTTATGATGTTAGAAAATGTTCAGCATATACAGCAATCACTCACTGTTTTCGGCATAGGTCCTTTGCATTTTTCATCACATGACTCAAGCAGCGATGCAAAATCGGAAGCCCTATTGAGTCCTCTTGCCCTTGTTCGGTTGTAATGTCATAGTACTTGCACAGCAGTTCCTGAAGGCTCAATCCACAGAAGTTGTAGTGCCTGCAGGAGGACTATGGAGCCATCACAGATCAACATTGCTGGCCTTTTACTCTTCTTCCGTGGAGTCTTCTTAAGTCCGTCACAAAGGACCCCAGGAAATATGACACAGATGTTGTGGTGTGGTCGTTTGTCAGATAAGTGGCCACAGGAACAGGGGAGGATCCTTTTGATGGATGTCTCACCACCATTTCGTACACATAGAATGGGGCAGTTTGCCCCTTTCCTTTGTGCACAATGCTGCCTGTCGCATCCAAATAAACAATGTCAGATTTGCACCGCTCAAAAAACAAGTTGAGAGTCTTGTCACACCAAAGCATAATGCTTTTGGGCTGCAATATTATTTTTTGGATAACTGCATCCTCTGAATCTTGCTCTTGCTCCTCCTCCCGCATAATTTCTAAACTAATCATTTCGTTTTTGTGCCTTCTGTTTTTTTTTCGGCTATTGCATGAGAGCGTTTTCATGACACCGGTTGTAGGAACGTCATCTCGACATCCAGATTCCACAACACTGTCTTCCAGGTGTTCTTGGCAGTTTGGTGGTGAGGACATCCGCTATGGCAACCCTTTCATCTGCCCGCACCAGACGTCTTTGCAGTTCTTCGCTGTGGTGCCACACTCTGTCTCCACTAAAGGTCACAACCGCCTTGAGTGATGCCTCATCTTGTACTGTCACCTGAACTTTAACAGGGCAGTCTTTAAAAAGACAGTAGCCTGAACAATAAAATACAGGTGCATTTCTAGTCGACCCGATCGTTTGGACATTGTGGTTCTTGAATGCAAAACTGCAATGTGGATGAATGCTGCGGAGTCCATTAGCAATAAAAACTGTCCAGTTCAGTGTTATGAAACGCCGTTTACGCTGCGTCCTCCTGAGTTTTTTCCATTGATTTTCAGTAAGAAAAAAAAACAGGGTTGCTTAGGCAATGGATGAGAAAAGAATTGTTCCTCATATTCTTTTTCATCCGCTGATGATGATGTTGTGGAGCCATTGCCATTTCCTGTTGTACAATGGAACTGTAAAACACAGTAAAATCAGTGAACAAGTTGTTGTGAAGTTGCCTAATAACAGTTGATGCACGTTAACCATTGTTGTCACAGGGTATTATTTACTGGATTCCTAACAGTTCTTTTGTAGAACTTTCTATCACCATGATTTGAAAAAACTGATACAGTATTCTGTATTTCATAGATAGATAGATAGATAGATAGATGGATAGATGGATACTATATTAATCCAGAGGGAAATTCAGATCATCCAATTATGTCATTATTGACATTGCAATATCATAACAATTATGTCATTATTGACATTGCAATATTTACCTCTGCAGTTTCCGCTGGAGTTGTCGATGTTTGTGTATTGGGCTGTTGGTGCACTGGCCCTACAGTCATGTCATCAGGCTGTGGGGAAACTGGCCATGAAGTATCAAAATCAGGCTGTGGGGAAACTGGCCATGAAATATCAAAATCAAGCTGTGGGGAAACTGGCCCTGCCTTTTGTGGAGGGCTCACTGCTTCATTGATCTGAAACACAATTTGAGTGATTCTCAGAATTTTCATCTTCACATCAAAGGAAAACCTTGAAATGAATAATTAGCTCAGGAATGAATGGATTTCTTTACGAAGACATAATACACTAATAAATATTGAAATGGTGAAAGTACAACCTTTATTACCTTTCTGTGTCGATGATATGCATGTTTAAGCCTCTTCCTATTGATATTACTGTTAGCAATTCCCAGATCCTGGCATGCCTCACCCCAGAAAGTGGTGTCATCCTTTTCTTCAGCCTTAGCATGAAGCTTAGCTATGACCAACACAATAGCCTCTGCCGTAATGGAAACTCTTCTGGACTTAAATTGAAATAACAATTTTTGGGTCATTTATATATATTTTTTTAATTTGTAAAGGACTCACCTTTCCAAAGTCAGGAAAAACCAAGACTCTAAAATGGGAAAAAACATAAAGACTCATTGGAATATATTTGGTGTCTACTGATTGTAAAATAAATACACATTCAAGTTCATGCTTGTGGCGATATTGGTCCTTAACATTAATTATTTTTAAGTGAATTCACAAAACCTTTTAATAATACCCCAGTGAAAATATGGCATAATGACAAAATAAAATGTCCCTTGTAAGCAAGCAAGTCTTGTCCTGACATACTGTTTTAAAATAAACAGAACATTTGAAAAGGTTGGCATTACTTTGTACTAAGAAAAGAATAAGGATGCACAAAAGTATTTGTACTGTGGTATTACGGTTTGTACATGAATGTTGATTGTCAAGAGGGAAGATGTAATGTCCTAGACAACCAATTATAAAACTGGTTGATGATGATATGATATACGATATGATGAAACGCAAGCAAGGCTGTTGTGAAGTGAGGCTGTCTATCTCTCCTCCGCCATTTAAGTCCCGGGGACAGCGCTGAGCCCCACTATAGTTTAAACGTATCTGTGTCCGTCAGGTAATTTTCAATTAAATTGTTGCGTACTTACCCTCGTCTTGCTGGCATTCTGGATTGAGGATCTGCTGACAAAGTTTCTCACCAGAAACGAAATCCGAAAATGAACAAGTTGCAAAGTTTGTAAAAGTTGTCGGACGAGTTGAAGGTCAGCACTGAAAACGTGTTCTACTATGTCGCATATATGATGACTAAGACAACGGCGGAAATGCGAGTTCGATATCAGGGTTAAGGTAAATAAAAAAATTACTTTTTTTATTTGTTAGATTTTTCCTTTTTTATTGAACGAGTCAACCCTGTAACTTATGTCTCAGTTGTCAAAGGAAGTGTCTTTTAATTAAATATCTAAGTGTAAATGTATGGAATCTGCACTTTCCATTCGAAACTGGCTGTTACACCTCAGAAGTGAATTTAACCCCGCTACCGACTGACTCACTGACTGCGGTTGGGCCGCAGATCAGCTGTCTGTCGGTTCTCTGTTGTTAACACTCGCTGTGTGTCCGCTATACGGCAGAGCTGCAGGGTTATCTCCAGCATTTCCTTCAATACTAGGATTATGTAATAAACACTTAGCCAATCAAATATCCAGAAATGATGTATTCCACAGTAGAAATGTTGCACTTTACTTTGAAAAATCTCTTAATCTATACAGTAAAAATGTCTGATATTGAGTGTGTGGGTAGTCAGAGAGGTCCTGAACACAGCCATATCAGTCTCACTCTGGAATTATTGGGAAAAGTATTTTTTTAGTACTTTGAAATATCCAGAAATAAACCGATTTGATTGGGCACATGTTTGACTTTACTTTGAAAAATCTCTTAATCCATACAGTAAAAATGTCTAATATTAATTGTGTGGGTAGTCAGAGAGGTCCTGAACACAGCCATATCAGTCTCACTCTGGAATTATTGGGAAAAGTATTTTTATAGTACTTTGAAATATCCAGAAATAATCTATTACACAGTAGAAATGTTGGACTTTACTTTGAAAAATCTCTTAATCTATACAGTAAAAATGTCTAATATTCATTGTGTGGGTAGCCTGAGAGGTCCTGAACACAGCCATATCAGTCTCACTCTGGAATTATTGGGAAAAGTATTTTTATAGTACTTTGAAATATCCAGAAATGATCTATTACACAGTAGAAATGTTGGACTTTACTTTGAAAAATCTCTTAATCTATACAGTAAAAATGTCTGATATTGAACACAGCCATATCAGTCTCACTCTGGAATTATTGAGCAAACAGTTTTTATTGTACTTTGAAATATCCCTGTTCCCGTTCTGGGCGGTCCGGATGCGTTTACCATAAGTATCAGTATATGGGTGCAGTAGAATTTCTGTGTCGGCTGATTTGACCACAGAGACTCGAGTGTCGGCTGGCTTGACGGCAGTGTGTTTTCCCCGGTGATAGTGTTGCTGGATCATGTCTACAGGAACAGTGCGGGACTAACGACCAGGCGGTGCTCAACATGTACCAGGCTCCCAGGATGATGGTTCCTGTGCGGACATGGCAGCACAGGCAGCAGCTGGTGGAGTACCAGCGGTCCCACGGGGAGATCATCATCGTCGCGTCCGCTGTCTCACAACACTGCGCCGGGCATCAAGGGCCAGAGAGCCCACTCTCCAGGGAGCGTCCGCTGGGCGTCGAAGTTCGCCGAGGGATGACGTTTATCTTACCATTGAAATATACGGTGGCCCTGAGAGCTCAACGAACAGCAACTTAAGAAAACACATGCAAGTTGACAAAACACATGCAAGTTGACAAAACACAAGCAAAGTAAGAAAACATCTCCATCAATTTCACAACACTACACAACACATTACAGAAACGCGCAGCAAATAGTCACACGCGCTGCAGATAGACACAGGCGCTGCAAATAGATGAACGCGCGCAGCAAATAGACGGACGCGCAGCAAATAGAGGCGACAACACAACGGAAGTGTTTCCAGAGGACAGGTAAAAGGGATGGACATAGGAGACACTAAACGTCCAATACACCATACAATTTCGGTTCCGCACAGGGTTCGGCAACCCACGGCTCTGGAGCCGAACGCGGCTCTTCAGTCCCTCTGCAGTGGCTGTACAGTACAGTGTTGTGCATAAGTTTCGCGATAGCTGAACTTAACGAATCCCTTTTCATATTATTAACGTGAACGTAACGATGAACGTGATTGAACGTCCATCATCGTATCAGGCCCTCATGAAATACCAGGAGCGGGCGTTTGTGTGTTGTGTGTGTGTGTGCGTGTGTGTGTAGCGGGCTGACCGGTCTCGGGTCTCGGGGCACCGACCCCGCCCACTCGCTCAGAAGAGGGGGCAAAATGTCTCTTTTGATAGTAAAGGTTTCAAACCCCTGCTCACTATGGACAATACATGGCCTCACAAACAGGGGCTTGCTTGTTAGCGCTGCTTATTCAGTTTAACAGGAGAAGACGGCATGTCTCTAGATCGGACCATCTTCAGAGCTCAGAGCTCACTGTGGCTCTCTCCGAGCGAGTGGGCGGGGTCGGAGCCCCGGTGCGCTGGCTACACGCACACACACACCCACGCCCGCTCCTGGTATTTCTTGAGGGCCTGATACAATGATGATTTAAAAAATGAACGTGACGTTCAATCAGGTTCATCGTTACGTTCACGTTAATAATATGAAAACTGATTCGTTAAGTTCAGCGATCGCGAAACTTATGCACAACACTGTACTGTACAGCCACTGCAGAGGGACTGAAGAGCCGCGTTCGGCTCCAGAGCCGCGGGTTGCCGACCCCTGTGCAGAACCGAAATTGTATAGTGTATTGGACGTTTTAGTGTCTCCTGTGTCCATCCCTTTTACCTGTCCTGTGGAAACACTTCCGTTGTGTTGTCGCCTCTATTTGCTGCTTGTTCGTCTATTTGCAGCGCGTGTGTCTATTTGCAGCGCGTGTGACTATTTGCTGCGCGTTTCTGTAATGTGTAGTGTTGTGTTGTGAAATTGATGGAGATGTTTTCTTACTTTGCTTGTGTTTTGTCAACTTGCATGTGTTTTGTCAACTTGCATGTGTTTTCTTAAGTTGCTGTTCGTTGAGCTCTCAGGGCCACCGTAGAAATAGGCCATCCCTTCTCAAAATAACTTCATGACTTTAAAGGGGACATATTATGCCCATTTCACCACAGTTGATATGGTTCCTTGGGGTCTTAATGAAATGTCTGTAACATTTTTTGGTAAAAATACCCCAAGGATCATTTAAAACAGCACCTTTTTACTCTGTCTAAAACAGACCTCCTCAGATCAAGCTGTTTTGAGGGCCCCGCCCCCCTCTCACCCAGCCCCCATCTTACCCCACCCCCTTTCACCCCTCTCACCCCTCCCCCCTCTCATGGAGGGGTAGGACATGTGTTTGAATGTGTTCTCACTACAGAATGCATTCAACATCTATAGGGCAGATTATGGGCTTTTATGTCTAAAAGGAATAGAGCAGTAAGTTGTTTTTTTTATGCATGAGATATCAATCATTTCTGCAATAAAATTATGACTGAGGAATAGAATACATAAATTACTCTTCCCTCTGTATTACTTTGCTAACTGCTCATCTTACACGTGTCAATTGTTGACAAGTTACATATCAAACATTAAAAGCACACAACTGTTGAAAAGCACACAACTGTTTCTATAAACTTTTATTGTCAGAAAGATTGCTAGAAAGATTGCCACAGAGCTTTTTAATCATAGTTATTAAATGTACTGGCTGGGACAGAGGTAATAAATACAAAAAATACCAAGTATAATAAATACATTCATTACAAAAATACAATTTGTGCCATCAGTAGCTATACTGTAAACAAAGGAACACTTTATATTTGTGTGTCACCTTTTATTCTCTAAATACAATGTGAACTTTGCTCAGCCGTTACAGTTATTTGGCGTACAGAAGCTTTGTGAGCTGGTGTTGGGGCCCTCTGGGCCGGAGAATCAGGGTGGTCCTGCCCTCCTGCTCGGTGCTCCAGATACGCAGAGTCTTCCCTGATGCTCAGGGAAGTTATACAGGGTTCAGACCTGCCCTTGATTGAAACTCGACACATAGCTGGCTATAACTTCCTGCTTGTCAGGTTTCTCATACTAGGCAGAGAGATCCTCAGGTTTTGAGATCTTCAGCACCTCATTCACATATGGGGCCAGGTCCTGAAAAACCACGTGAAAGATGAGGTCCCACAGGTTATCCATGTAATCTGTAATACAAATTGGGGAAAAAGTTGGACATTTTGCCCTTTTTTGTATTTATTATTTTCTTTTATAATTATATTATTCTATTTATCGTGAAGACGATAAATAAATGGTCTTTAAATGGTGACCATTTAAAGACCATTTATTTATCCATTTATTTGTCTTTAAAGACCATTTAAAGACAGCAGTTAATTGATATGTTATTTATGTTTCACATACTGTTTGTACATTGTTTGGCTTTTAAATAGAGCCAGTAAGAATCATGGAAGATTGCATCTGCTTTCACCGGCTTTGCTGTGCGCTCGCCCTTCTTATATATTACATCTGTCCCCAGCCAACACACAGTACACACCTCAAACAGCTCCAGGAGGCAGTTTTCATAGACAATATATGTGGGTGTCTTATGAACAGGGTTGGAAGATTCCCTTCTATTAGAACGACAAAGATTTCACCCAAAGGCTGCAACAGCTAAAAAAGTGTAGGATGGTAATCTGTGATTATTGAAATGTTTAGATTAAATATTGAGTCACTCACGTCACATCTTGTCCTCTCCCTCCTCCAAGCGAGGTCTCTGACAGCTGAGGTCCCAACACCGACATCAGTGCAGCACAGTTTTCTGTGTGCCTATGATAAAACAGACACAATATCCATGGAGTCACAACAAATGAGATGCTGTTATAACTTTAACACGGTGACACAATCATTGACATGACGAAGTAACTGAGGGTAAACAAACCTGTACTTTTGTAGTGAGGTCGCAGTGTTTTCATAGAAAGCTGCGTTCCATGTGTGCGCATCTTCGGTGGGTCCCTCTGGCATGCTACGTGATGTAGCCTAGCACCGTGAACAGATGTGCTTGCCTGAACACCAAAAGCAGCAATGTTATTCATGTTTGTACTACTGTCATGCATACAAGGATACAAGTACACATTTCCCCAAACTAGGGCTGGTAATGAATAATCGTTCTATTCCCGCACATTATGACAACAACATACTCCGGTATCTTGAACGAGCAGCCATAGCAGCAGCTGCAGCTGGAAGTTAGGTTTGTGAGTGTTGTGCTCTCCACGCTCTCCCCCTCACTCGCGTGTCCTCCCGTTAGTACTGTGCCGCTGATTTTTTTTCCCACGGCAGCACGTACGGCCGACACTCGTAGCAGCTACTACAAACTTCCGTAGCTAACTTCAGGCTCCAGCAGCTACAACCGTAGCTCTTAGCAGCTGCTACAAACATCCGTAGCTAACTTCAAGTTCCAGCAGCTACAACCGGAGCTCTTAGCAGCTGCTACAAACATCCGTAGCTCCAGCAGCTACAACCGGAGCTCTTAGCAGCTGCTACAAGCATCTGTAGCTAACTTCAAGCTCCAGCAGCTACAACCGGAGCTCTTAGCAGCTGCTACAAGCATCCGTAGCTAACTTCAAGCTCCAGCAGCTACAACCGGAGCTCTTAGCAGCTGCTACAAGCATCCGTAGCTAACTTCAAGCTCCAGCAGCTACAACCGGAGCTCTTAGCAGCTGCTACAAGCATCCGTAGCTAACTTCAAGTTCCAGCAGCTACAACCGGAGCTCTTAGCAGCTGCTACAAGCATCCGTAGCTAACTTCAAGCTCCAGCAGCTACAACCGGAGCTCTTAGCAGCTGCTACAAGCATCCGTAGCTAACTTCAAGCTCCAGCAGCTACAACCGAAGCTCTTAGCAGCTGCTACAAACATCCGTAGCTAACTTCAAGCTCCAGCAGCTACAACCGGAGCTCGTAGCAGCTACTACCGGGGTTCGTAGTAGCTGCTAAGGGGCTCGTAGTAGGTGCTACGGCCCCTCGAGCGGAGGGGAGGGGGGAGACCGTGGAGACCACAATACTCACGAACCTGCCATGTGAACACCGTTCACCGTGGACTCGCCAGCCGTCCTGGATTAATGAAAACTCCTGTAAAGTCTCTCCCCATCCCCCACCACTACATACTAGCCTCAAAAACACGGCACAACATGCTAACGGCACTAGCCTCCACACAAAATGTCTAAAAGAAGCAAATACCAGAATTATAAAAAAAAAAATACTTACATTTCCCCCGTCTTCAGTATTGCCATGGAAAGATGGCACCGACCCCTCTTTCAATAACAACCTTTTAGAGAATCCAGCGTTATATTGGCCCAGGTTGATAAAACAGTCCGATTCAAAGTGGTGGCAGGAACGTTGCCATCATATATGAACTGAATCCATCTCAATCTTGTGTCTTCTGAAGCTGGAGTCACATGAAGACATGTTTGCAGCCGACCACCGATTCATGCTGCTAGTAAGCTAATCCAAGTGTTTCCAAGGCTTGCAAGAATGAAATGGCGGACACTGGTGGACCGATCTTCTATAAAGTGGGAGGGTCCATCTAGGGGTGGGTCGAGTGGTAGTGGGGGAGTGCATAGAGCTATGGGGGAATGTACTAAATTGGCATTTTTCGACTATGACGTCTATTTCGGGGGAAATTCCATTGGACGCACTTTAGCACATAGTTTCTGAAATAGAGGAACCACAACAAATCGCAGGAGTGATTTTTTTCCAGAGTTTTTGGGACGGTAGACATGCCAGATACCCAAACTAATGTGTAGAAGCACTACAAAGTGGAATTTTCATAATATGTCCCCTTTAATGTTATATCTAGACCCACGTACATGAATCGATTTTGTCCGGTATTGTTAAATGTTAGAATATCAAATTTAATCAAAAGGCTGTAATGTGCGCCGCAGGATGAAGTGCTCCACAGGACCATGTGCGCCGCAAGATGATGTGCACGGCAGGATGATGTGCGGTGATGATGATATGCGCTGCAGGATGAAGTGCGCCACAGTATGATGTGCTCCGCAGGACGATGTGCTCCGCAAGATGATGTGCGCCGATGTGCGCAGCACGATTATGTGCCCCACAGGATTATGTGCGCAGCAGGACCATGTGCGCTGCACAATGATTTGCGCCAAAGGACACTGTGCGCCACATGATGATGTGCTCCGCAGGACTATGTGCTCTGCAGGATGATGTGCGCCAATGTGCGCACCAGCATGATGTGTGCCGCACTATGATGCAGGATGATGTGCGCTGCAGGATGATGTGCGCGGCAGGATGATGTGGGTTCAGGATGATGTGCGGTGATGATGATATGCGCAGCAGGACGAGATTGATGTGTGCCGATGTGTGCCGATGTGCGCTGCAGGATGATGTGCGCCGAAGGATGATGTGCTCCGCAAGACGATGTGCGCCGCAGGATGATGTGTGCCGCTGTGCGCTGCAGGATGATGTGCGCCGAAGGATGATGTGCTCCGCAGGACGATGTGCCCCGCATGATGAGGTGCGCTGCAGGATGAAGTGCGCGGCAGGATAATGTGCGCTGCAGGATGATGTGCGCGGCAGGATGATGTGCACCGCACAATGAGGTACCCCACACGATAAGGTGCACCGCAGGATGAGGATGATGGATGAGGATGATGTGATCCGCAAGACGATGTGCACCTTAGGATGAAGTGCGCCGCAGGATGATGTGCGCCGAAGGATGATATGCTCCGCAGGATGATGTGCCCCGCATGATGAGGTGCGCTGCAGGATGAAGTGCGCGGCAGGATGATGTGCGTTGCAGGATGATGTGCACCGCACAGTGAGGTGCACCACACGATAAGGTGAACCGCAGGATGAGGTGCGGCAGGATGATCAACCAAGTATTAAAAGTGACAATTACATTTATGATTATGTTAGTTTGTCCAATTACTTTTGGTCCCTTAAAAAGGGGGTTCCACATATAAAATGTGTTGTCGTAAAGTCTGCACTTATAGTTTCATTTCAAATCCATTGTGGTGGTGTACAGAGCCAAAATTATGAAAATGTGTCAATGTCCAAATATTTATGGACCTAACTTTATCTTATGCACACTTGCACCACTCAGGACCTCTGTAAGCGGATGACTCAAACCATGTAACACAAAGCCTGCCATAGAAAACTGGCCTTTATTTAGTATTTTTACATATGGATTTAGCTTTTCTTACAAATAAGTTTTACAAAAGTTTCTGAAGATTTGCTAATCAACCACAGGTGGAACATCGTGAAGAGGTCAGAGGCTCCCGCACGGCTCCAGCCACAAAGCAGTCAGATAGTAAAAACAGCAAAGACAGTTGTTGACACACTGCAGTACAATGTCAGATAAGGGACAAACCAGATGGACCAAGTCAATGAAATGTAGTCACATACAAGGGAGCAAAAATACAGAGCAGACAAGATTCCCTTTCTGTGCCTAATGATGCTCAATGTCTCATTTATGTCACAAATGTCTTTCACCCCATTGAGCCAAAACTGTTATACATTTGATCTGTGCTCTTTTCACCGAAAGGTGCTCACTGTACCATGATGCCTCACAAATTTCAGAGCAAAAATAAAAGACTGAAAATCATAGGCCAGATCAACATGGTGGCCCGATAACTTAGTGACCTGATGCAAGTTGACCATTGTCATTCTCTTCAAAGGACACTCCAGTTGTTAGCCACCGACAGCGTCAATTTTCTACACATTACAATACAGTTCCTTCAATCCGTTAATTGATTCAGTCGAGTTAGAAGACAGAAATCAGTATCAAATGCGTACTTAAAATCATTAACACCGCAATATATTAGATTGCACTGCATCTAGGTTCAGTTTTCAATGATCCACCGACGGACACCCCACATGTATAAAAATGGTTTTCGTTTCCCAGACATGTGTTCAAGTTATGTTCATCTTGAAGACCCTAGTTCAAAGTCCTTGTCACAAATGATGTTGCATAAACAGGATATGAAGCTCTTTGCATACAGAGGTCTGCCAAGGGGACTCCGTCTCATGTCTCTCTCCTTGCCTTCTTCTTCTTTGCTGGTTTGGGTGCTTGGCTCTCCTCAGGTTTTTCTGTGGAAACAAAAAAAGGAGAGGATGGTTAGTCAGACAAATGTGTGATAGATCGTTTCAACCTAGGGCTAGGTTGACCTGCTGTAACTTAAACTAATAAAAACCAACACCCATCATATGTTAATAAGACCTGATAGCTCGTCTGATGTTGCGACGGGCACAGCCAGGACATCAGTGTTAAAGTGACTGGAACGATTTGTATTCATGATCCGATACCATATATTAATAACATGATAAATATATTAGACTTCTGAGCAATTTTTGCTAGCAGCACCAGAGTTATTTATTGTTTTGGTTGCATGTGGTTTATTTTATATATGTGATATTAATTTAAATTAATATTTAAACTCTAATTTAAATGTCAGACTGAATATTCTTTAGAATTCAAAGTGAATTGCTCTTTGAAAGGGTTATTATTATATTCTATAATATTATCAATATATTAGTGGTATGAAATGGTTTCAAAATTATGACAATATAATTTATCACAATAATTTCTGGAACAAAATATCATCCAACAATTTGTTATCATGATATGGCTACCTTAGTATCTTTAATAGCTAATAAAGCACCAAGTCAGAGGTTTCCTTGCACAGTTTATGACACGGTGCGGTTCAGGTCCTGCATTGTGCTTTCCACAGAATTACGTTCAATCGCTCCTGGCTTCTTAAATGTGAGTTCTGTGTTTGCACCATAAACTGTATGGTGTGAACATGGCACTGAAGTCTTATAACCTTTTATAGGCATTACCTGGGCGTTTACCTATGCTAATTAGAAAAAAACTGGCACGCTTTTTCAACTTACGATCCATGGCCTTCATCAATATAAGAACACAGATGTGAACAATTTTGCAATTCTTATGTAGAGTTTTCTTAGAAGGCTTCTTAAGAAGATAATGGTGAATGACCCCCAATGTGCTTACTCTGTTGAGCTGGAGCAGGAAGGCTGTTCTGCTTGGCAGTGGTTTCTCCATCAGTGGGCTTCTGTGGCACCTGAGTGACGTTTTTTGGGGGGGATATCTTGTCCTTCACTGGTCGCTCCATTCTTGCCTAACAAGAAAAGAAAACCCACTTTTTGATTATTGCATTATTTAAAAAAAACATAATGAATGCATTTGAAAATGTATGTAACCATGATTAGACTAGATTATTCAGATGACAGGGCAGGAAGTATGTTGAGGATCTTGGAGAGGAACACGTTTAGAATACACATGCTCTTGTGTCAAGTATAAGCTCCACTGACCTCAGAAGCAGCTGCTTTGACAGGCTGGATGGCAGCAGGTTTCTCCTGAAGAGGTGGCTGCTTCTTCACTGAGGCTGCAGGTGTGCCCTCCTTTTCTGGCTCCTCGCCCTTTACAAGACACAAGCTGAGTTTACATGTGACCTCGTGACTTCAAGATCAAATTCACGCCGAAGACTGAAAGATGTTGTAGATAGCCTTCCAACACGTGGACAGAAAACAGAAAAAGGGTTATTTCATTAGCAGTTACCTGGTCAGTTGCTTTTCCCTCCTCTCCAGCCTTCTTCTTCTTCTTCTTCTTCTTTTTAGTTTTAACTGCTCCATCAGAAGCGGCCTCTCCCTTGTCCTTTTCATCCTCGTCATCATCCTGAGGAAAATAGACATAACATAAAAGTCAGAGAGAAAGAAACAGACTCAAAATGTTAAACAGTAACAAACGTATTTTAAGCTGAACAATTCAGATTTTAAAATGCTATCACCATCTGGTGGCAATCTAAAATATAGCACTGATAAATTGATGCATCGCAAAATACCTGCATTTACATCTATTTTTCGCCCAAAAATTGAAAAAAAAACATGTTTTTACACATCTACATAGTCCTGAAAGTCAGCAACTATAAATTAACCTTTTTGGAGAGTCATGGCTTTAATAGTCTTAAAAAAAAGTTAAACAATAAAGTTCCTGTGTGTATTCACTCTGTTGAGTCACTATTACAAGGAGCATAGAAGAACCAAGACAGCTGCCATAGGGCCTGAGTCCAGAGGAGTCATCAACTACAGACTTGTTACTCTTTAAAGGAGACATATAATGCCCATTTTACCACAAGTTGATATGGTTCCTTGGGGTCTTAATGAAATGTCTGTAACATATTTTGGTCAAAATACCACAAGGATCATTTAAAACAACACCCTTTTTTCCCCTGTCTAAAACAGCCCTCCTCAGATTGACCTGTTTTGAGTGCCCCGCCCCCCTCAGCCCCGGTGAGCCTGGCTGCTAGAGCCCCAGCTCCCCAGCGCAGCCCCGCAGTGGGAGCTAGAGCTGGCGCAGCAGCAGCATCCTTCCACACTGTTGAGTCAACGTTTAGAGGTGTCCCGGGGGTCCTTGTTTATGCGGCCACTTAAATGTCTGACGGGTAGCAGCAGCTAGCGTAAGCTCACTCGTCCAAGGCCATGTAGCGAGACTCCCTACATGGGCATGGTGTGACTATGACTTTATTCCAGTCGTAATCCCATTCGACGCACTATAGTGTATCGTTTCTGAAATAGAGGAACCACAACAAATCGCGGGAGTTGTTTTTTTCCAGAGTTTTTGGGAGGATAGACATGCCAGATACCAAAATTAACAAAAGTGGAATTTTCATAATATGTCCCCTTTTAAGCTTCAAGGAAAACAGAATTATGTTTTTCTTTAAGCCTGGGTGTATGTACATTGACTCTGATCAGAAGATTAACCTTGACAGGCTCAGGGAGGGACTGCTCCTGAGCAGGAACCAGCTCAGGAGTGGGCTCCTCAAAGTTTCCCCAGGGTTCAGAGGGGGCATTCCAGTCAGAGCTGGGGTTGACTGAACCACCATCTGAAAAAAAAAAGAAACAAAAAGATGTGAGGTTCACTAAGAAGTTAGATAAAGATTTTTTTTAAACAGGAGTTCTATTAAATGTATATCCTTACTGAGGCCAGACCACCCTTCGTCCACTCTGGGCTGACTGATCCAGGGAAGGTCGCTCACAGCGTGCGGCTCTATAAGAGACACAAGTCAGTGACTCAACGTGCCAGGCACATGTGATGCTTTGGTAAACGATGCCATCTAGTGCTGAGAGCCACTTGACACATCATCACTTCACTGTATACTTACGAGCAGCACCAACTCCCAGTCCAGTAAAAGACAATTTAAGCTCTGTAGTAGGCATTCCCCTGTCAATCACAGTCCACGACTCTGAAACACAGTTTTATAACTATGACAGGGAAACTGAATTCAATGTAGATGGGTCACATCTGCCAGCACATTCCTACTTCTCACAGTGCAGCTGATAAGTCATCAGGCACCAACTACTTCATTAAGTGCTATAAAAAGGTTTAGAATATTACACTGATACCTTTGTGTGTAGTTTGTATAACAGTACTTGCTTCTTCAGTTGCTTTATCGTTCCCCTTAGTCCTCTACTTAATAATTAGCTTGTTATAAACCAAAGCACCAAAGCAAATTACCTGCAATTAACTACTTGGAAATCAATAGAATTCTGATTCAGCAGTTATGTAGTAACGAGACACAATTTTTTACCATCAATCTCGGCTCTCCAAAGTGACGCTGGTTCTCTATTGGTGGTCCAGGGGCCTGACTTCTGAGGAACAACATGGGCAGGTGCATTGACAGCCATGTCCGTCACACCCACAGTTTCTGCTGCCACCTCTCTGCTGTTCACTGAAACCAAAAGATGACCGCTCAGCCTGAGTACAAATACCAGTGTTCTTGGTCAAATATGTGTAAATATATTAAACGTTCCATGATGTCAATGGCTGAAACATTCTTGGCTGATTATTACCTTGAGATACAACAGCCTCCACCTTCTCTGTCTTCACTTTTGTGGATTCTCCTGACAATAAAAGATGAAGGTCAATATATGTGACATCCATTTGAGAATGTTTTTGAGGAGAGCGCGCAAATGCATGCACAGACACACACTCCAAGCAAAAGACACTCGAGACTCACTTCAATTCCCTTAATGGCTGTTTGTATAGTCAACAAGAGACCACATAAATGCAACAACCGCCTCCACAGATCTCTCTCTAGATGCCAAATTAAGGCTGTTTATCCAAGATGGTCCAGAGATTTAGTGCTCGGTGTTCATGTATACAAGTGATAAAATTAAAAAAAAAAAACACAAGATGATTACAAACTGCTTCCCTCTTCTCAATTGTAAAACTCAAAAATATCCATGATGAAGTCACCTTTTTTCTTCTTCTGGGTCGCAGTAACTGGAGCTTTAGGGGCCTTGGGCTGCTCTGGAGAATAGCTTAGAGGCGTGTTCCCTCCTCCAGGACTGGCTGAGCCATCACTAGAGCCTTTGTCTTTCTTGCGCTGTTCACGCTTCTCCTTGTTGCTGACTTTGGTCTCCCATGTGCCTAAAATGTCAGTGTGAATGTAGCCTGGAATTAGTTGCAACATACTGCAAGGAAGTATATATGATATAGATTATGCATGGGGATGCATTGGATGAAATC